>NC_135422.1:1100325-1418450 GCF_051991245.1 Festucalex cinctus
ACTCATTTGCTCCCAATAACGTGTAAATACGTTTTTTGTTTTTGTTTTAAGTGTCCCAAAGACGTATTTGACTGTGTCAACTAGAACAACAATTTATCGTATGTGTGGAAATATCAGAAATGTCCGGATGTTCACCTTTTATATTTTATCATTTCATGGTAATTTCCATACTTAAAAGCAAGAAATGGGATATAAAGGTTAAACCAAAAGTCAACTTGGCTTGCTTAGTCACACTATAAACACAGAAAGGTCAGGATCCAACCTAGAACCGTTAAATGCACAATTTTGCTTCAACACAACACAATAAATAAATGTTATTCAGGTATTATTCACCAAATGCAAATGGAACTGACTATCCTTGGGTAAGATGGCTGTTTTTCATACTTTATATTCAGCGCATTAATAAGCTGTATGCTTTCATTGCCTCAAGTACCACCGAGATAAATCTACATGTGATACCCAATACAGTTATTCCCTTCAATAAATGTATTTTACAAGGCTTATCTGAAATAACGATTTGTCCCTCCGTTAACCTTCTACTTTTTTCCAAATTTCACATCCTGAAAATTGCAAGCGGTTACGGAAACATTTAATTATGAAAGGTAAAGAGATGCTGACGTCTGTATGTTCCTACACACACTTCACGTCTTATTTGCCCTGTCTGTGCACTCCTTTGCTGTCATCAAACCCCGCAGTTTGTGCCATTCTTTGATATGCTGACGAGGAAGTCGGAGCAGCACCAGCTTTCGGTGCTTTCTCAGATAACGACTTGATTGTATTCACCAAGCAAAACCATCAGCGAGAGCGCAGTCATTGCTGCTGCTTTTATTAGCGCTCCTGCTTCATCGGGCCAAGGGGGACGAGGGGCCATGTCGCCGCTGTGTTGCAAGGGGGCAATAATGACCCTGTCATCGTCGTCTTCAGGACACGGACAGCGAAAAAAAGAAAGAAAAAGGGGGCAACATTCATCTGAACTGACTGTGCATAAAATTGCACACATTTTCCCCCTGCTTGCACAATATGTCTGATTAGGAGCGACACGGACTTTTATAGGACCCTTGCGGGGGTTTTCATGTCAAAGCCTTGAAAAAAAAAAAAAACGGCGTTGAACGGGTGATTCATGTTTTCTCTTGTTTGAGGGGTGTTGCTTTGACATTGTTAATTGACCTCTTTAAAAAAGAAAGGCTGCTCATTACCCAGAATGAATTACTCAGACTGCAATGCAGTAAAAATGGCGCAACTGCCAAAGCTTTAGAAGACAGAAAAAACAAGTTAATTTGCAATGATAATTTATTGGTAAATATATTTACATTACTTAATTACAGCTGTTGGTTGTAATTAACTGCGAGCCAAGTTGCACAATCACCAACCACAGGCGATGTCAACTCTGGCTGGCTTGACGAGCATTTATTTATTTTTTTTTAATGCCACAAAAAACAAAAAAAAAAGGAAAGTCCTCCAGGACATCTATTTGATGGGGCAACAGTCGTGCAAAATCTGTGCCAATGAATTGAGGAAGAAAATAAAGAGTAGTTCGGGAAGAGGGCCCAGAAAAATGTGGAAGTACAGTATGATACTTTTCTCAACTTTTCTCAATCTGTCGATGACAATAAACAATTTGGTATGCTGTGATGGGCTGGCAAATCCGATTGAATAGGCTCTGGTCCGCTACATCCATTCCATGCAAGCACAATGAGAGTTTATTCCACACAGGAAACGGAAATTCAAGCGCAGAACCTCTCAACACTTACAGCTCATTACATGATTTTTTTTATTTTTTTAAACAATAAGATCCGATCCAAGACCTGTCTCTAAACGAGGCTGTTTTGATTGACCCTGTCAGAGAGGTACTGACTTGAGTTGTGGTGGTGACCTATTTCGCAAACAAACATTTTCCGTAGAACGAGTAGTCTATACATTTTTGCAACTTGGAGCTTCAACGCCATCTGCGCCCTCATTAGACATCTGCTTCCATAGAAAAGGTAGCAAAATAATATAAAGAAGGCAAAAATAACTTCTGTTTAGGAAGTCCCCGCAATAAAGAAACCCTTCTTCTTCGAATTCTACTTTAAGATGCAGACTCCAGAATGGTGGCAGCAGTTAATAAAATGCATCTCCGCCATTCAGAGAGATGAGATGCACAGCGTGTGTCCCCCCCCAAAATCTCCCCAAACACAAGATGTTAAATTAAAGCGTAACAAGCGTTGCAAATAAGCCCTTGAGCTGTGTACAAGTACACGCGATCGCGATGGGCTTTCTCCCTTTGAAACAATTTATGACTTGGCCACCCCATCTCTTTCGGGATCCATGAAATCTTAAAAACTCTCGTTTCATCTCGAAGCAAACACACGTACAAAATAAATCTCCCCACATTACTCTCTATGAACTGCCATTAAAAGTGTATGACCTGTATCAAGCATTCAGGAATCAGAAGGAAATTTGCTTTTATTGAGAGGTTTTTGGTTGTTGTTTTTTTTAAATCTAATTCTCTGATGTCTATCTTCTTCTGTCCTGCTGGGGACTTGATTTGGAATTACTTTCACTCGGTTGGGAAATGTCATTCACTTTCCGGCAATGTGCCTCAAAAACATCAATAAAATGACTGCCTAACTACATCACTGGTGTTGGGCCAACAAAACCTTGTAATTCCAAAATCGGCACACTTCAGGAGAACCCATGTTTAATTAAATTAAATAAAAAAATATATATAATTTTTTTATATTTATAATTTTTTTTAAATGTATTATTTAATTTGTTTACCATTAATTAAAGGTATGGTCCGCCATTTTTTTTTTTCCATTGCTGTAAGTAAACACATCATTCAAAACTGGCACTTGAGGAAGCCGAGGACAGCAGCCAACCAGGAGCGAGAGTGATACCAGCCCACCAATCAGGAGCGGACGTTCGCACAACAAAATTTGCATATGCCACTGATAGTCACTTCCCGCCGTGGCTTGGCTATCAGGAAAACATTGAGTCTGCCAAAAAAATCTGTGCATCTTCTAGGGCAGGGGCGGGTCGTCATCAAAGAAAGCAATCCATTTTCAACATTTTAAATTGGTCAATAATTCATATTGAGAAACGGGGACGTTTGTAAAATGGCTACTGGACTATTTCCTGTCAAACTGAATATCAAAACAAGAGCACGAATAAAGCGCACTGTCATTGGTTGTTTGTCTGGATGTGCCCTGTTGTTGGCGGGCGGCCAGTCCAGAATCTTACTAAGGATAAGCGGTACAGAAGATGGATGGATGGATGAATGAATGAATTCATTGTCAGTCATTAATGCAGCCACATTTCAGGTTACGGGAAATAATCAGAGGTGGCTAATCCGGGTCCAGAAAGTAAAAACCCTGCCACAGTTTGGCTTTCGTCCCATGAGGTTCGACTTGACCGATTGGTAAGTAGCTTGTTTACCTGCCGGTTGATTAGATGCACCTCTGGCTAAAGCCAAACTGTGGCTTGGTTTTGACTTTCTGGACCTGGATTATCCACGTGTGGAAATAATGTATCATGTAGGTCCGGCCTGTTTCTCCCTGGTGAATAGCTGACAAACACGGTATTATTAAAAAGTGTTTGACAAATGAGTACATGGAGCATTAGCTACTCCAGGAAAACCATGTAAATCTCTCCCGAGGTTTCAGCTCAGAGGGATAAATTGGCACAGTGCACCACACGCTTAACCAAAGGCTTATAGCTGCAATTTTCATGCGGGCATTCATGTATTCATTCTCCTTCTTTGTCTGTTGCGCGGCCCTCGTCGACATCCGCGGACACGCAGGTGTGAATATCCCACCGGATCACATGAATGTGAGATCCTGCAGAGTTAAGGGGCCAATCTAATATCCATAATCCAGTGCGCAGCCCCCCCCCCCCACAATTTGAGAACGTTGTGTACCTTTGTTGTCCTGAGCCATTCATTAAAAATTGTGCAGCCATTTGTTGCCTTGTTAATGATACCTCATTTGCCTTTCATATTTGTGGCATGAGGAGCCTATTTCGTGGATTAGCCACACAAAGAACCAGATGTGGTTTGTCGTCGAGGATCCTCTTTCATATCTGAATGCTAATTGCAAATCGTATATGTGTCACATTACCCATACTTTCATTTCAGACTGTGGTCATTGCATTTTAAATGTGATATGTTGCCATTTCCCTCTATAGATTCTCCATTGCATTTGTTGTTGCATCCATCCATCCATTCTCATGAAAAACTGACCTTACCTACCTACCCACACTTCATCTCTGCTTTAAAGGCCATTGGACAATCATCCTTAGATGTGTACAGTGTAGTTTGGTATTAAGAGCTCCAAATTAGGGCGTGTTTTACACAAACGATGACCTATGGGCCTGTACAAAGCACTAGCAAAAGCTACAAAAACAGTTCCTTTCAGCTAATGAGTTATTGTTTTGCATATCAAAGGCACTTTTACAGATTGCGCGACATGACTGAACACAACACAAAGAGCCAAAGAGAAACACAGAAGGGCCCTTGGACGACTCATCAACCTGAACCGGAGCGCTTCTCGACACCGCAAAGCGTCTGACTCGGTGTGCGACCAGCCGCGACGGTGAGAGAGAACAAGTCGGCGAGAGGCAAGTGAAGCACAGTGAACCCCGAGTGGATAATCATCGGCGCCAGCGGTGACGCGTGGTCCCAGAAGAGGGAGCGAGGCCATCTCTGTCAGGTGAGTGACCTCACTGTGGTCAGTGCTTGGTTGTTTTCATGCTCAGTCAAACGCGTGATAACGACACATGTTCAAAGGTGACGCACGCTGTCACAGTTGCGCAAATTCTGATGACGGTCGTCAATGTTACATGAATTTATGTCTGACCACAAGCAGTCAATTGCTATTGTTAATCAGTGTCAGGAGAAAAAAAAAAAAAACAATTATGTTGAGTTTAATGCATGATGCAATTTAAAATAGTTCCCAGTTTTACTGTACATGCTTTGTATCCATGCCAGAGAAATTGCTTGTAAATTCTGAAATGCTGAATGAAAAAAAAATGACGATTGATGTTAAATGATACGGAATGCTATTGAATGGGACTGAATCAAGATTTTTTTTTATTTTTTGTAGGCTGTGGAAATTTTTAGCATGAGGTGAACAAAATGTGCTGATATGAATTTCAAATGGAAACAATGATGTGAATCTGTTTTATTGAATGTGTCATTGGGAATGAACAGGGATTTTTTGGAGAATTAAGTGGTGAAAATGTTGAATTTTTGGTCAATGGGAATTTTTCACAAGTGTTCCAAATTGAAATGAATGAGCTGAATGTTTTCAATTTCAAATTGAAACAATATGTACTTGGTATGTTGAATGATCCATTGAGGGGAATTTTTGTTTGAAAATGTTGAATTTTGCAAAAACTCGAGTTTTTGACGAGAAAAATAATAGCCTGCAAGGCATGAATTTTTGTAATATGTTGACATTGGAATGATGTGAATTGGATTAATTATGCGGAAAGTAGACGCATGTCAAAATAATGGGCGGAAGAAAAATCGGAACAAGACGTGTTTGCTGCTTTCGGCATTCACATAGTTAACTACGGCAATAAATGTTGTTGCATACTAATAAGGTCACAATTGTCGTATAAATCAGATCTTTCCCATTTGTCAGCATGAACCATAAAACTGTATTCTGTGTTCGTAGAAAGTTGGAACACGAGGTTGCCTGGTAGTGAACAAGCAAAGAACAAATGAGTGGCAGAAAAGATAAAGTGCCATCTGCCGCATCAATCGGGGCATTGCCCCACTTGACCCCAGCTCATAATTGCCACTGTTACATTCTATTAAGATCTTTTATTTACATCTGCTTGCACTTGATGCTAATTTATTTCACGATAAAAGTGCCAAATGGCACCGAAGAGGAGCGGTTGAGGAGAAGGTGGCCGGTGGGAAGCGGAAAGGTTTGCAATTAGCTACTTTATGAAAGGGATTCAAGAAGGGATGACAAACAAGGAGGCGCCCTTGTGATCGCGTCTGCTCTCGGGGAGCCCCGAGCCGGTTTCGACGGCAATTCCCAAGATCACAGCAGATCGACGATTACTTGCAGCCTGCAGCATCAGCCAAAGAGCAGCAGCAGGTGCTTCAAGTGGGAAATAAGCGTCATGTCGCCATTAGAACAGAAATCAGGGGTGCTTGGGGGAGGGTGTCAAAATTACGAGGGATCATCTGCGGCCGCAATGTTTCAATGCTAACGTCAGTTTATTTTGTGCCTGAGGATGTCACAATGTCGTCAGATTAAAATGGACTTGATATTGTTTTGGACGGACGGCGATCGAAGTGCACCGTAATATATGATCGTAAACTTAAGCAGCCCAAACTGGCTTTCCCATGAAATTGTAACAATATCCTACCTTGAGATTAATCACGTGCTAGAACCAACCTGTGAGATTTAGATATTGTTAAAAAATACATCCCAATTTTTCATCCCTTCATGTCTAAACATTGTTTTTTCACGTTAGCTCATTATGTACTTCATGATTTCAATTGATGAATACGAAAAGGAGCAGCAGATAATTCCATGTCAGTACTGTTACCCGCATGTCTAGAGACAACCAATGAGATCGATTCGCTGTCTATTTAAGACAAATTGAGAAGTGTGTGTTTAGTCGGATTATTACCTCTGTTCCTCTATGCATCTGGCGTCTCGTGATTCTATCTTATTTGTGTCTGCATTTTGGGATCCAACCTCAGCACATAACACAACCAGTGGGATGTATCGCTAGTACATTGTTTTGACATTTCCAAACGTACCAAGGAAGATATTTGGAAAATCAGTTTTGATTTGACAAATCGAATTGTTACATTTCAAAATGGTTGCCTGCTTGAATCATATCACACTCCATGTATCGATATATGTATTGAATCGTTTTTATGAGCGATGTAAAATAGACAAAACCGTTTTGACATTGCAGATATTATCTGTACATACTGTACACTATATGAGCATATACTAATAATAGCAACATATTCCGAACCAAATGTTATTAGAATATGAGCGTGTTGTCCTTCATTAAGCTTCAAGTCGACTTCCATTATTCATTCTGGGCTTGTCGTTGTCGCTCCTTAATATTCCCCACACAGTAACTTGCTTGTGGAAACTTATTACAAATCAATTTCATTGGCTGAATTGCATTTGCACTGTTATTGTTATATTTGTCATTCCTCTCCACTTCTCAGGTCGCTATTCATTCTTTGCTGTAATTTACTTTTTGTTGTTATTCTATTTTGTTCAATCATGCCTGTTCATTTTTGTGTTTACTCAGGAATAACTTTTTAATCCCCCATCCTACTTGTCACAATGCTAATGGATTTTTTCTTTTCTTTTTTTTTTATGTCCCACAGTTTGGTAATTTACATTTTATTCCATTTGCTTTAGTCTTGCTTGTTTTTGCTTCATGTGCTGTTGAGGACATTTGAAAGAGTATTTTAAATGTATTACAAAATAATGTATACATTAATCTTTGGTACATTTCCGTCTGGGTTCTGTGAACCTTCTGGCACACAAAAGCTTCTGATTTCAGACAACGCAAAAACTGTTTGGTATTCGGATGGTTTAAATGCACGTCACGTGACAAAAGTGATGTGCAGAGAGTTCACGCCAGGTCAATGCTTCAATTTAGCGGCGGCGTTTGCATTTTCAGCACTTTTACAGTTAAAAAAAAAAAAAAAAAAATCCAGTGAGGCTTACTAATTGCTAAATGATGCAACAACACATGAAAAACACAGAATGCACCCGAGAGTATATGTTAAAGCATATACACTATTTGTAACTACAGTTCACTTTAAAATAAGTTGTGTTAACTACATTGACTTATTTTGCCAGAAGCCAGAATACTTGGGAAAAAAACCCACAAATTGTGGCTCAGTGTAGCCGCACGACTCTTTCTAAAAAAAAATTTAAAAAAAAACCCTCTCATCTTTGATTCGATTTCACAATTCTTCCAATCTTTTGTGAGCGTCCAATACGTAAGGGAGCACTCGTATTACACTTTTGACTTTCAGCTTAAATCAAAATGTAAAAAACATCTTGGAAGTGACACTAAACCTCCAGTGATGACTCTCTGAACATAGCTTAGCAACTGTAAGAAGTTCTAACCGGCCTGTCACCCGCACAATCTTTCTGTGTGCGTAAGCAGCAAAGGATTGTCGCGTCTGTGTATTTCCAAAAAAACAAAAAAACAGACAAAATAAACCCCTCTGGAACTATTACTCTCATCCACAAAATACAGTGGAACCTTGAAGTCCTGTAAGTAGAGTTATAGCAAAATTTTCTCCGGGCCAGTGTCACGTGTCAAAGTTCAAACGGCCGTCACATGACACTCCGTAAACAATCTTGTAAGCGATCAAGTGAGCCTTTCAGTTTGCTAGTTCCAAAATGATCTGGAATTGAAAAAATAACAACCAGAGTAACTACTCCTAATCAGGGTCTACTCTCAACTGTCTTTTTTCAGGTCTGGTGAAAAGTGATGATTATGGAGGTGCAAGATGATATAGAAACAATATACTGACAAGTACCCAATAATTAATCTCAGAGGCATCTACGATAGTAGTTATAGTATGTTACGTGTCCGTCCTGATTTCATGTATGAATTGACAATATATTTTGTACAGTGCACGTCGAGGGCGTTCTGTAGAATTTGACTAACGAGCTGTGTCAGGGAATCCACTGTCAAAACGCTTGAACGGGAAAACAATTGCATGCTGCCATTTCAACTTGCCGACCTTTTGACGGCCTGCTCAATTCTGTGGTTCTCCAACTGTCAAACATTGAACATTGCTGCTTGATATCGAGAGGCCCTGGCATTTTCAGAAGAATAAATGTGTGTAAGGAACCAACTTCAGACTGTATGCCAGATATACGTCTTCCACTGGTTACAGTAGGATTCTTTTTTTTTTAACAGTGTCTAAGCAGGACGTTGTGCTGATAAACAATCCAACTGGACCGTTTTCTGTTTGGTCCAAAAGGAGACGACATCGAAAAATTTCACCCCAAAAAATTTGAAATGAGGACTCGTCAGACCACAGCATACTTTTCCCACTTTACGTCAGTCCACCTGAGTTGTGCTCAGGCGCATGTCTGAGTGTCATGGTCGAGTTTTAACTTGCATTTGCAGATGTGGCGACAAACTGTTGTTTTCTGCATTTTTACTCATATTTTTGCATATGGCATCACCAGCTTAGCTTACCACCAGTGGTAGGAACACACACAGTACAAACACTTCATTAGTCTAGCTGCAATCTACACTTGACTTAAATATTGTGTGTGCACATTGGAAAATGACACATGACACACACACACACAAAAAAGATGATTCTGCTTCTCCTGTACATGTGATAACGTCTCCTGATTCCTGACTATATTCCAACAGCAGTACAAAATGGCAAATTCACATATCGTGGCCAGGTAGCGATTCCAAACGCAGCCATGCTTCTTTTTACTTTTCCTCTTTCAGCTCAGAACCATTTTGTTGCTGTGTACTGATGCGTTGCTGCTGTGTTTGTGCTTGTCTGCCTTCTTAGTTATATTTAAAACAGCTATCCTTCCTTCAGCGCCCGCCCGCCTCAACGCAACGCAACGCAACAAACACACACACACACTCACTGTCAAACTTGACAGTTTCATTAGTTTCCGAGTCATGAATTCCTCCAAGCACGCGTCCCTTCCACGCTGTCCTGCAAGTTGTTGGTTCTCAGTAACTAAGAAGGACGTAGCTGAACGAACAGCATTGCAAAAAGCCAAAGCATTGCAGGGCGTGAAAAATGGCAGCATTTCAACAACTGTTCTTTCTCAAACTAAATACACGGTGAGCAACTTTCATTTGATACGGTTCACGACCAGAGTCAACTTTTCTTTCCCACTTGAGCATTTCAAGTGGATGTTTTGGTCTTGAAGAAGACAAAGTGAAGGAGAGCGATTGCGATTGACTGATGACCCGTCGCTTCCACGCAGCCGCTTGCGAGCGTGGAAATGGCCTTCGCCTCGCAACCGTTCAATCGAAGCTACGGCAGGCGACTTGGATGGAGCTCGTTTCAATTCTTAATGCCGAGCAGTTGCACGTTCATCGGAATCCGAGTGACGCGTTGACACGTGAGCTTGCTTCCTATTAACTCCGCGGGGGAATATTGAACATGTTGCATGGTCCTTATGCCGTGCTGTGATGTAAATATTTCTTTCAGCGTTCAGCAATAGTGCTTTGAGAAATGTGCTGCAAGCCATTTTCACCAATTTAGTCGACCTGTGACGCTGTTTAACTGCAAAGAAAAGTGACAACAAACATCTGCAACTTACTGCAGGGTTATTTTCTCCCCCCCCCCCCCAAGTTAGAAGTGGGTCGACAGACAAGCGATGCAGGATCAGCTGTTGTTGATTTTTTGTAGTCTAAAATGCAGAGGTGGGCATCGTCATTGAGTGCCCACCTTTAGGCGTGTGCTTCAGCACTTTCCTCGAATGCTTGATAATGCGAAGCCTTGAAATAAATGTACAAACTGCGCACCGGGTGAAGCAGGATTATTTCACACGGTCCTTCTCAATCCGGTAGTGATGGCAAAATGAAGCCCCGTAAAGCAGTGAAGCCCTGCAGTGAAAAGCGTCACACACACGTAGGGGCTTCAAGATGATTCATTTCCTCGACTACGCCATCATGTGGACAGAAAAATGTATAACATGCTTGGTGCACGCAATAAAATGGTGGGGTGTAATTTTGTAAATCATGCTCTAAATACAAAAGAATATATATTTGAAGAGTGTTTTAGCATGAATTGTTGTGTTACTTTGTCTATGTTTGTGCTTATGCAACAAGTGAAAATGTGAAATGAGGTAAAATAAAGTGCTTATTCATATTTATTTAAAAACAATATTTTTCCAAAGTTTTTGGACTCAGGCGGTTTGTTTGTTTTTGCAGAGAATTTCACCTCCTTTGGGAAAAAAACTCTTTCACATGGTACTGATGAAGCAGGGGTGCATCGATATGAGATAGCAAGTTTGTATAGAATTGGACGCGTATATTTCTGTGATTCCAGGACTGAAGGGGACTTTCAACTGTGAACAGAAAAATGTGAATTTTATGTGTTGTCACATTTTATTTTATTTTATTTTATTATTGGAATCTGTTAAAATAGTACTGTAATTGCAGTGCATTATTTTCTGAGGTGAGATCTGCTCAAAGTGCTCCAGTCCCAAACAAGGGAAAATCTCTTTCTTGCTGGTTCCATCGCAAAAAGAAGCTCGGCAAATCGAATGCCAAAAGCAAAAAAAAGTAGCGCAATAAGGGACCCGAAAACAGAAAAAGTGAAGGGGAATCCATAGCGTTTCTTTGCCGCTTTTATTTCGAACTACACTCAAACCTAGCGAATCATTTCCTGAATCAGTCACGTGGTACACCCGCTTCGCGGGGCTTCAAACGTCATCACGTACGTCATCGACACACGCATTGAATCGCGGTTCATGAACCACTCATCTCCATTACTCGGCACACGCTTCAGGGATTCGACCCGAGAAGCACATCACTACAATCCGGGTCATTTTGTGAGGCTTCGCTGAAGCACACGCCAAAAGATGGATTGGGCACTTCCATCAATCAGCAATTTCAGTCAACGATGATGCCCACCTCTGCTAAAATGCAAACACGAAGGCGTGCACCCGCTCAGTCTTCCATTTACAGGTCTGAAAAAAAACTTGTGTGGTCATGTGACTGCCATTTGATCGGTGAAATGGAGTCAAACGACATCATCTCATCTCATCTCTGATGAATCAAAGCATTTGCATTTTTTGAATTGGAAAAGCTGTAGATTTTGACACGTTTGCGTTTGACCGATATTCTCATAACCGCTGTAGCAAAAACAAAAAGTTTGAGGGGCCTTTTCAATTGATAAAAAGTTTGCCCAGATATTGAAAAAGGAAGTATGTGATGCAGTCACTTTAATCTCCCCTATCCCGACTTGTGGCTTCACATCACGTACTGGGCTCAAACCCATATTTTGTAGCACTCTATTAGAGGTTAACATATTTTTTTCCGATACAGTTGTATGCCAATGAAGTCAAGTTATGCTGTGGGGGCGGGTTGGTGCTGGACTACAACCGTTCCTATGAAAAAATACAGAAATAAAAGTGGATTTTTTTTTTTTTTTACAAATGCAATGAGCACGCGAGTGTAAAATCCACTTGGCACTGCAGACGACTCGTAGCTATTGTTTCATGGGGCGTTCACGTCTCCCAGTGAAGCAGCATCATGGCATTTAGCTGTACATGCTTCATTTATTGACGCGGAATCCTCATGATGGGCTTAATGCTTGTCACAGATAAGCAGGCTTGAAAAGGCAGTTTTGTGACAGGGCAGACGCCGGGGAGGCTTTTAGTGCCAAACCAAATGAGAGGGGGGATTAAAAACGGGGACAGTGACAATGAAATTGGGTGTGAGCTTCATTATAGCTGCAGAAATTGTCTGCATGGACTTAAAAAAAAAAACAACACGGCTCCAATCCAGAAATGAGTGTGCAAGGTTCTCATTAAAGATGAGATCGAATATAACCTTGTGCACGCAAGGGCACTATCCGGTTTCTGCACAATGAGCGGCTCGATTTACGTCACAGTCAAACTGCACAGTGCAATTACAAAAAAATAAATACTTTTCTATCAAGCTCTGCTGACGCGTTCCTCAACTTTTGATTCCGCTGACGAAGAATTCAGTTCTTGGGAGGACGTCAACGCACCGCTGATGCCATCAGGATGGTGACGCGACCGGAAATTCTCAGCGTCTGGCACCCTAATATGAAGGATCCCGATTCACGGGAGCGATGATGTAAGGGAGGTTACCATAGCAACCGCTCATTCCCTGTCTGCCTGCGCAATCTGATCTTGTTTATTGAGCTGTTCTTCTCATCAGTGCGGCTGCATGGAAAGAGCTCCTGATGCCTTTTGGCCAAAAAGAACAGCAGGTCTGAAGAGGAAAAAAATACAAAAGGAATATAAAAAAAAAAAAAAAAAAAAAAAAAAAAAGGAAGCCCTTAAGGGTCTTGAAAAAAGATATTAATCAGCCATTCATTATGAAAGTCAATTCAGTGCAAATTAATAATGAGGCCACACAGACTGTTCATGCAACACTTCCTGGTTAGTGCAGATAACCGCCTTTGTTCAGTGCATTTGTATCCCGCCAGAATATAGCGACGCCCTTTTCTCCTTGGACAAACTCCAACAGGCATCACATTATCATGATACTTATAATATCACGCCATCATGTACTGTACGTTTGCCTGAGCACCGTAGCTACAAAGATTTGCTCGCATGCAGAATTCTTTGTGGAGACGGCGAGCTTGTTTTACTCCCATGTATGGCGGCACAAGAAAAAAATAGATGCAAGTTTGTTTGTTTTTTCCCTAAATGTTTTTATTAGGGATGTCAAAATTAGTGCATCAATTTTGAGTTCATTTAAAGTTGCAGCGATTTTTTTTTTTTAATGCACGATTAATTACTTGGAAAGCTTGTACTGTGGGGATTCCAGTCGCAACAAAGTCCACATCAAAATTGAGCAAAAATATATGTAATAATAATGCATACATTTGTGAATACTGGGGGTCAAGTTGTATTTTACTATTTTAAAAATGTGCAGAATCTCACAAATTAAAATTCATGTTAAAGATTAGATAGCTCTTAATATGAAAAGAAAAATGTACCGAGCTGTCACCAATGTCTTAAAAATGCAATTATGCCATCTAGTGGCAACAAACACGCCTAAAAAAGTTGCATCAACAGTACATTTGAAACTGTTCTCGAACCATTTGGATTATCGGCATAGTTTTGGAATTTTTCTCCCAGTCAGAATCTGTTTAAGTGCTACCGGCACTGAAAATCTGCCTTGAAAATGAATGTAGAATAGTAATTAGGACTTGAAAACACGACAGGATCAAAGCTTGAGATCTGCCCTAATTCCGGTTCAAGTTTCAAGTTCTTAATTTGAAGAAGAAAAAAAAAGAGAAAAAAAAAACGTGCACTGAGCTGTCACCAATGTCTTACGAATGCAATTATTTCATCTAGTGGCAGAAAAATGACTTCAACACAAATCAATATCATACTCACTTTTTACAGTACAGGACATCTTTTTCATTTTAACTCAATTTTATTATTACTTTATAACTGACTAAAAGATGCAGCCATATTTCTGTTAGTTTAAAAAAAAAATTCTACTTTTATGTTAAGAGTATGAAAACTTGGGGAAAAAAATGTATTGTACATTTTAGTGTACATTTAGAACAGATATATCATTTGGAGTGAACTATTTGAAGACATGGAATTAATTATGATTACAAAATGTAATCAACTGACTATTTAAACTTGTGCGCAAAGCCATTTTATTGTCTCTCAATTTTCACAAAAGCTCTTTTCTTGCATTGGTCTTTGCCAGCAATCACTGTCAGCAGCTCTTTCGTTTGGATGTTCACCTGAAGACAAGCAAAGAAAAAAAAAAAAAAAAAGAAAAAAAAAAAAGAAAAAAAAACCTTCCTACGTCAAAAGACAGAATTCATTAAGAGAAAGACGGGTTTTTAATAGAAAATCATTATACACTACAAGTGTCAAGGGCTCAGGGAGCTCGCTTGAGGTTAATTTCATTCTCTCCTCCCTCTCCGGCAGCAAAACATTATCTCTGCTTGCGCATTTTAAAAGAAGGATTAATTGAATCATTTGTGCAGTGAAGGCATTTGAAGGCCACACTTTGGAAAACAGTTGCAACTTCTCAAACCAATTTTGTCAATTAAATTCAGTTCTTGCCGTTTTGTCTTTTGCCGACTAATAATGCAATATTATTTGGATGGCTAAAGGTCAAAATACTATGACTGAAAGAGCTACTCATTTTTAATTGTATTTTGATGTGTAAAAACGTGTTTATTTAAAAATGTAGACCAACGTGTCCCCAACAGTATTTATATCAGGGTCATCGAGGGCCCGAGTCCTGCAAGTTTTTGTCATGACTAGGGTCATGCAAGGGTTATGTTTGGGTCATGACCGTGTGTGGTCAAGTGTCTGTTTTGAACTGATGTAACCAGCATCTGGTTTCAACTGGTCAAACGCTACGTGATGTCAGGAATCTTTCATCTCTTTATCTGGTCAACAGCCACGTCAGTCTTGTTACCCACATGTCAAGCCACAACCAGTCAGATCGATTCGCTATCTATATAAGCCGGACTGAGAAGTGTGTGTTTTGTCGGATTATTACCTCTGTTCCTCTGTGCAACTCTCGTTGTTTCTCGTCTAGTCTTAGTTTGTTCCAGGCCTCTCGATGCAAATAAAGAGTTCAAATCGTATTTGTGTCTGCGTGTTTGGGTTCCAACCCCAGAACAGTTTTGGATGTTTCCCTTGTCCAACACAGCTGAAATATTTTCGGATCATCAGCAAGCTCTGCATAAGCCTGATGATGATCCTGTTGATTGGAATCAGCTTGTGTTGGAGGAGAAAAACCTGCAAATCCTGCAGGACTTTGGCCCTTGAGGCCCTTAAAAGTGGGGCACAGTATTGAACTTAGAAAAAAATCAGCACATAAAATCCACATGATAAAATACATTCCAACAGAACTTTAAGAATTGTACATGCGGAAGCCAAACAGAAACATTCAATTACGTGCGACTAACATTTTAAGACTAAAACAAGTTGCTGACCATGCAGGGACTTCACGCCGCCGACTTCAGCAGTGCAGTTTCTCCTTTTCACTTGAAGTCGGCTACGATAGGCAGTTGGAGAAAATAGATACAAACACAAAAAGTATGAATATGTTCCAAGTATAAACCACGACTGCACACAAGAGACTCTCACTGGCAGCATACACTTGCGCGCAAACAAAAATAAATCAAATGAATCCCACATACAGTCATTCATTGGATCAACATGACTTCCCTTGCTTTGTGCAATGCCATTTGTCAAAAAAACCAGCCAATGATATCAAGCTGTTTGCGAGCACGCCGGCAGTGTCAACAAAATCAAAGCAAATTGAATACTACAATCAATTGAGCAGATACAAGAAATGAGCTGAACGCTAACGGCGTTAATTAACCTTTACAAACGCGTAGCACGACAACAAGCGCTTTTCTAACCGGAGTGACTCCAGCTAACAGCCTTTCATTTATGCTGCGATGTTGGCTGCACAACGGCATCATTTACTTCTGGTGTTTGCTTACAGCGCTGTCAAGCTGTGTTCCACATTGACGCTTGTAGACAGTTGTGCCGCAGATAAAGAAAAATATATTTATATTCAAATAGTTCAGCTTTAAAAAAAACAAAAAAAAAGAATTCCTGCTGGTGAAAAATGTTATTCTTTCTCTCGAAGAGTACCACAGATATGCTTCACCCTTTTCCTGAAAACACAGTCAGGAACACAAAACATGTCAACATGTGTGCAAAACAACATCCATCATTGCTGCAACGCACACCATGAAAGATTGTCTCTGATTTTGTACTAAAAGAGGTGCCTTGAAAAAATATATATATATTTATATGGTTTTTAATGATGAAGTCAAGAAATGTCTTTACAATAATATGTTCTATGCGGCATCACTCATCTTAACATTCTGATTAATATTGTGGAATATGAATTAAGCAGCAAAATCCTGCTGTTTTATCCATCCCAGGGGGCAGCCATTTTGTTACGATTGACCGAAAATGACATCACAGTTGCTCCTCGGAGGGCTTCTGCTGCATTCGAGGACGGTGGGAAGTCTGACTTTTCTGACCTCTGACCAGGAAAAGTACACTCTGACTGGAACACCCTTTCGAACTGAGAGGTCTGACCCCAACTTCACTGACTTCAATCTGACATCTTTTCATTTAGTATTACGCCTAATTAATTTAGTTACTGTATTCAACGTGATTTATAGTGACTGCATTCACCAGAACAACAAATAATTGATCGGAATCAGACAACTTAGTTTGTTTACATTTGCCTTGAATGCTTTGAGGTCGAAACTGGGTCAATGCAAGTGTTATAAATTTCCACCTTCCTCGAACGCAGCATTCGATAACAACCAATCATGGCTCAGCTTACAAACATCACATCAACAAACTCAAAAAAAAAAAAAAACCTGAGCCATGATTTGTTTGTCATTTAAGTCAACAGCAAATGGATAAAAAAAAAAAATGGGTGGATTTATCTAGTGATGGAAAAATGAAGTTTCATGAAGCACTTTGACTCCTCTAGATGGCACTCTTGGTTTAGAGATGCAGTGGAAATTAACTTTCAACCGAAAGCACCAACTAGAAGAGTCAAACAAAATATCGCAAGTCCTTCTTGATGCTTCATGAAGCTTCATTTTCCCTTGACGAGATTTTGCTACTTACTTCATAATCATAATCCAAATGCTGTGTTTAGACAAGTGGGGTTACAGAGAACATATTGTGAAAAAAATGTTTTGACTTAAAAATATATTTTTTAGTCAAATTTTTTCTTGAATTATTGTGCAAAGAAGAGAAATTGAAGACAAACAAGAAAGAAAGATTGTCATCTGAATTTCAAAATAAGATTTATGGCAAACATAACTTCAATGAAACTATATTCAGTTATTGATGAAAGTGAAAGTGTATTCATTAAGGAAAATGACGAAATGTCAGCGTGGGTTGGAAAAAAGGAACGACTATTAACACCAAACGCTAACGTACAACGCACTAAAAATACTGATGTGACGTGTCGTTGACTCATTCGGCTCCTCGATTTTATATGCAAGCGACAACACTTTACTGCTTGATGGATGACTGCCGGTACATTTTTATTCTTCAATGGGATCATGCCATGCACCTGCACCAGGTTTCTAATTATCTTTACATCATCGCGTAAATGAACGAAATCCTGAGGTTTATCATTTTAAAAGAGAACGGAAGCAAGCGACTCTTTCTTTCAAATAACAGAATTCACAAGAAGGAACGACTGCTAAAATTCAGGACATGAAAAGAGGACAACATCAAAACAAAGATTAAAATGTTTGTCATGCTCCTTTTTTTTTCTTTTTTTTTCGCTTGGTTGCCTCTGCTTGTGGGTGTGTATGTGACAGTAATTAACAATGAAAATATGGATTTCAAGCCAGTGAGACCAAGTAGTGATGAAGGAAAAAGTCGGCTTCATTTGATGTGCTTGGTGCCTACATTTGGCCCCCTTGATTGGAAATAACGCCGCCTGTTTAATTGGCATACGTCTCCTTATCTTTTTAGCAAACTGCTGGGTTAATAAGAACAGCTTTGCCGTTGCCGGGCTATCATCCTAGTGACGCAAATAACCAATAACCGTGATTATAACAATGTCAGCCATTTTGTCATTCCATTTCGGAAAGTCTCAAAAGTGTTTTGACAGCTTCGGAAAATGTGGCAACAAACAGCAGATGGGATGGAAAGGTGTCATACAGCTTCCACTCACATAAAGTGGCAGTCGCACAACTGCAGTGTGACAAAGATGTCGACTCAAAATACTTTGTCAGACTCTACAAAGAGAGAGAGAGAGAGAAGAAAAAAAACACTTTTCAACAACAGTGTGTGATGTTGGGAGGTGTGAGGGAACTCACAAAAACACGACCTGGCAAGTAAGCCTTTGTCATGCCTACCGCAGTATTTTTGATTCACTTCTATTCAGTTTTATTTATATTGGCACGCAATTATAAAATGTCTTAGGCAGTGGTGGACAAATGAAGCTTCGCGGAGCACTTGTGATGTGTTTTCACACCTCTAGATGGCACTCTTGGTTTAAAGGAAATGGAATCATTTCCATTGCACTAGCCTTTATCTTCAAACCAAGCACGCCATCTAGAGGAGTTAAAAAAAAAGAAAAAAACATCACAAATGCGTCATGAAGCTTCATTTTCCCATCAGTCGTGTCAAAGCACTCAACGAGCACACGCCTCGCTTTTCAAAAAAGCCCCAGCTGAACCCCGTTTCAACCACCAGTGCAACATTTATCAACTCAGCACATTATTAGAAGCCGCGATAACCCTCCGTTGTTATGGCAATGTCATGAATGTTTAAATTGCAGTAGATGAGCGATGAAGGGCGCACACTGCCGCTTAAAGTTAAGAAGTGAGAGACTGGGGGCTCCTTCACTATATCAATACATCGCATGAAATACTTTTGAGCGCTTGATGTGAACACATTGGCCTCACTCGCCTCAATTGAAGCAGAATATGGAAATGCAAGTACTCTCTGCTGTATGCAGGCACGGCAACGCTGTCTAATGAGCTACACCAACATGGTGCTGCAGCTAGAGATGGAAAGAAACTGAAAGCAGCTGACTGATGTGACTGACAATTATACAGTAGGGAGAGCGACAGCAGCAACAGGAGTTCAAAACGTTCAAAATGACGTGTCCGACTCCACTTGATTATAAAACATGCTGTCTGTTTTGCCTTCCTTATCATTTAAAATATTACACCGTAGAAAAAATAACACGCAGAGCTGGTATGATATCCTCTCTATGTACTATCTTTTGTTACAGGTTCCTCTTTTGTTGGCCATCTCGTAGGAAACGCTGGTCCTAAAAGTGAACTGTTATGTGGCGGTGGGCTATGCTATATAAATAAAATATCAGTAACAGCAAGCGTTTTGGGACGATGTAGTGCGAAATTAAGCCATTTGTTAACATTCTGGACAAATCAGATGTCTGGTAATTGCTATCACTGCATTGGCACTGAAGAGGGAGGAGGGGCTTCATGCCAGGTTGACGTTTGCGTGCGGCACAACACCGCCCTCAAGTGGCGGATAGATGAACTTCATGTCTGAGGGAGGTTCAGTCCCTTGGCTTTTCGTCTGAGTTTCCAGAAAAGAGTGACTCGAGGACAAAAATTAAATGGCCAATGTGGCCCGACAATGGTCATCTCACTCATCTTGTGCTTCTGATTGATTTGCAAGAAACCTCCTCGGGAACAACAACCAATCAGACTTGAGACGTTGACTGGTGAGCTGTCGAACATGAAATAATGGCGGAATATTCACCTCCAGAGGGCGAAAAAAAAAATATCGCGAGTTTGTCAAGAACAGATCAAAAGGACCTCAAGCTGCTGGGAGAATTAAGAAGGAAACTAGTTTGTAAATCTAAACGTCAGTGACATACTTAAGCTTAAAGGGTCACTTAATTGATCTAAACGTGGGCTCTGACATAAAACGTGTCTGTGTAAAAATGATATATGCACTAAAATTCAGTATCGTAAAAAAACTCAGTAGTGATTTAATGCGTTTTATGTCTACATTTCACACATTTTGTGCCGCCTACTTTGTGGGCGTGGCCTGCTTGTTTCCCCATCTCACCTTGTCAACGTCATCGATGGAAGGACGCATCATTATATTGTTTCCTGGCTTGTTTTGTCATGATCTGATGTCATCTAGTGTGTAAAAAAAAAAATGACCAATCGCCACCAAAATTCATATGCACAATAAAACGAGATCTGCACAATATTTGACATAACGTGAGGTCCTTTGAGGTAAAAATCAAATATGTTGTGTGATCATCACTTTTTGTTGTTAATAAGTTGAAGTGGACAAGAGAGGGAATGTGAATAAGAATTCAGTCAGGTCCCGCTCTGACATGCACCAAGACTCGGGAAAAGGAAGGGGGCGTGGCCATACTGGCTATCACGAAGGGGTGTTTATTTTTATTTTTTTATTATTTTAATGAGTTTGTTATGTGTCGATTTCTCCAAAAACAAATTGTCAAGCTTGAAAATGCTAGCTAGTATTTTCCTGATCAAAAAATACAAAGGGAGTTCATGAGTGGAAAATGGGCCATCCCAGCTGGATTGTCCCTTTAAATATATTACAAATCAACACCACTGAGCGCAGCATTAAACTCCCTTAAATACAGCATACACACCAACTACTCTTAACCACATATGAACCAACAGTGGCAATGACTTTTTTTTTATGTGTGATCAGGCAACCATGACTTAGCTATCACAGAACTTAATTAGATGTTAGTATAAACCTGGCCATAAGCACTTCCTCCACTCGGAACATGCACAGCAAACTGCCCGTGGATTTGAATATATCATCTCATTGAGCAGGAAAAAATTAAGCAATTACTTTGCCATTAAGGCTGAATGCACGTTGTCTTCATGATGTGTACAACCAAACGGTGCTTCCTGCTGGTGTCTCTGTCAGCTTGCCTGGAACAGATGCTAATTTAGCAGAAACTCTTTAAGGTTGGTACGTGTGCGGAGCGTGTGTAGTGCAGCCTTTGCTAGTGGGTTGCGTTACTGAGGCCTCCATGTAGCGACTGCGGAGGAGGAATGAGGAGTTAAAAATAATATGCAGCAACACGCTCAAGGTTTTTGTTCCTGGTTGTTCTGTTTACATATGAAATGGAACGAAAGCAAAACATTCAACTGAATTATGGAAATTATTGTGGAAAAAGAGAACCTTTCATACCTAGTTTTCATCATGCCTACATTATAATAACACAACAGCTCAAATCAAATCTTAAGCTAACCTTTTTTTTTTTTTTTTTATATATAAATGCCTAGAAATGGCAACTTTATATACTCCACTGACACTTCTTTGCTTTTGTTCCCCCTCATGTGGCTAAACAAACAATAGTTTTACACTGCAAACTGTAAACAATAACATTGGCTAAGTAATACTGTACCTTATTGACATTAGTTCTGTAAAAAAAAGTGATTATTGCATGTTATTAGATTGTTTTGCCCTGTGACTGACTGATAACTAGTCAAAGTGGAAGTCAACCTCCCAAAAAATCTTTATGTTCTACACAGTATTCTGATTAATATTGTGTTTGTGGAATAAGAATTAAGCAGCAAAATCTACTCGTTTTTATGTCTCCAACACAAGCTCACATCTTCTTGGCTCTCTTCTTGGGTCTCTGGTTGAAGACTGGTGATGTGCTCATCAGGGAGTCGGGCGAATGTGAGGCAAAGCTGCCATCTGACGCCGCGCCAGCGGGAGAAGACCCCATGGCGCCCCCCGACTCGCTCATCGTCGACATGGGGTCCCCCTCCTCAAACACGTCCCCACTCAGGTGGTGATGGTGGTGAGGATGAGGCTGGTGAGCAGCACCTTGGCCTTCATCACCGTCATGCGGTTCCATTTTGACCTGTGGCCACAAGGGGGAGTTGTTGGCCACACCACCACCTTGAAATGACCAGGAAGACAATGGCACATGGTCAGGTCAAGGCAGAAGGTGATTGCGTTTGTGAAGAAAACGAACACTCACTCGAGGCGTGAGGAGAGTGGCCGGCATCCAGGCCTGCGGACAGCCTCTCGCCGTGAGCCCCGAGGACCCCCATGGGCAAGGCTTGGTCCCCAGACGCGAGGTCGGCCTCTGGCTCCTCGCTAACAGGGAAGGAAATGTCACTCAGGGGCTCCTCCTTGATCCTGAGGGGCTTTGAGTCCTCCAGAGCCTTTTCAGGATTCACCAACCTTTCGTACTCTTCTGAGAGATCATTACTGACCTGGAAGGGAAAAAGCTATTTTCAGTCCTCACCAGCAGTTAAACATTACAAACAAAAAAATAAAGCGCCTCCATTGTCCACAGCTCCAGGTGGTTATTATGCATTTAGTTATTCAAATGAGACGGTATTTATTTAGTTTTACAATTTAAAACAGGTGTTTTGATGGCATGTCTGGGATGTGCTTTCATTAAAATATTACACAAATTACAGCACACTAACAATTTTTCTGCTGACCCCATTCGACTGAAAAACGCCAAGTAGGCTATGGCTTTTCTTACAGTGACATTCAGGATGATGCTCAGAAGTTTAGAAGATGCAAGTGCTTTTAAGTTGTGAGCCCAAGTGTAAAGAAAAAAGCAGTTGTGTCCAGTCCTAACACTCGCCTTCCCTCACCTGTAACATGTAGCTATGATAGTCCTTGATGCGCACTTGCCAGAAGCGCTGCAGGGCGAGCACACTGCCGATGCCCACTTCATGGAAAACTTGCTCCATCACGTCAGGAAAGGGACTGGCCCCCAGCCGTGCCTCCCTGTCCACAGCTACCCGCAGGAGGCGGGTCAGGCGGAGGTAGTGCTCGTGAACCAGGTCAGTCAGAGTTTCTAGCACGCTCTCCTGGGCTGTCTCGAAGCCCGCGTGGGCCAAGATGGTGGCCACTGACTGATAAAGGAGTTGTCTGCAGGAGGGCCAACTCAGCTCTGTGACCGGCTCCCCTCTACCCCTGAAAATGGGACAAGTGAAGGGACACCAAAGAATGTTTGGACGCTCACGGTTCAAAAGTTATAATGCGCTATAACCTTGACTTACTTATAAAAGTCACTTTCAGGGTCACTGTGGCGGAGTTGAAAGGGTTGCCGGGGATCTTTGCTGTCAATTGGTAGCAAGTCATCAGGCATGGCGGGTGGGGTGGGAGGGCGCAGGGACAGGTTTGCATCAACATCCTCCAGCCTGCCGCCAGCCTCGGAAGATGTCGAGCTCTGACCCTGAGCCGCCGCCAAAAGGCCACGAAGGCGGCGGGCGTGCTGGCACAGCTGCACCGTGTGAATGGTGAGACTGCAAGGCTCGGACGGGACATCCAGCATGGTGGTGGGGCGTGGACGCTGGGCCGACGGCTGATGCAGCGGAGGATCCTGCATCTCCACCGATCGAAACTCCCGCTGGAGCAAATCAAAGGAGCTGCGACTGGCCGGAGCCCCTGCAGGCCCAGGGATCTCGCCCCAGTAGCGCATCATGACGAGCGATCACAGACCAAACTCTTTTTGGATACTAACAAGGGATGAAAGGCAAACAGAGAGATCTACATTGTTAGAAGTTGCAAAATAATATTCACAATACTGACAAGTGGGGCTTTAAAATTTCAAAGTAGGAAACTTTATACGGGAATTAGCAGGTAACAGAACTTACAAAACTGAATTAAAGAATTATGTCCAGGAAAGCAAATTTGCCCTCATTTCTAATAACAATCTTTAGACGGCTTAGACTCTCTGTAGATAATAATTACGTTTGTAAAAACGGTAAAAGGAGTCCTTGTCTAGTCTCGCGCAACTAAGTAGGTTTCTTTCTACTTGATAAATTGAGTAAATTATATCCAGATAAAAGCAAATTATATTCAATCGCTCAATCATAAACGTCCAACCGAAAGCCAGCGATTGTGCTCCTCCAGTGAGTACGTACGTACATACTACATGGACATAAATAGACAGAAATGTGTCTGCTAAAGCAAAAGTAAAAGAATAGCAATTGTTGCCCACCTTTTCAATAAAAGGAGCGTTTGCTAATGTACGTATAATATATACAGCCAATGAGCTTCGTCGTTATTTGAAATGCTGAACAGGAAACAAGCCTTTCTCTTCCTGTTGTAACACATTCCGGTGAAACTACATATTAAAATTTATTCCTGGACAACAAACGTACAACAACAACGCATTTGGTTAGTTCAGCTGAACATCCATAATATTAATTTTAAAATTATTTGTTATTCGTAATTTTACTGCAGTGTTAATTTTTTCTTTTCGGTAAGTTTCTTCCGGTTATATACGATGGAGGGACCCGGACTAAATTGACGGTCGCACCAAACAAACATGGCCGCCTCCGAACAGCTAGACGAGAGCGTGATAAACACGGCTGCAAAAGAAACCAACTCTGCGATGTCAACAGACGAGTGCTCGGGAGCAGAGAACGACACAGAACGCGAAAAGAAAGCAAAGCCCGGAGATGACCAGAAAACAACGGACCTTTTTAAAAAACCAACTGCGTTCGCTGCTCCTCTCGCCAGCAAACGCAGCCTGAACGCTGCTGCCGCTCCATCCGAACCCGCAGCCGAGACCAGATGCGAGAAAAAGAACAACGAAGCACAAGTTGAGGACACTAATTGTGAGCCGTCTGTTGCTCCAGTGGACTACAACGAAGCGCCTGAAAAGAATGCAAATGGGGATCAACACAGAGACGTTCCTCCAGTAACCGTGAAAACAGAATCGAAATCTAGAGCGCTCCCGTCCAAGGTTCCGCCCACCGGCAAATTCCCCCCTCTCCCATACACAGAGCCGAAGTGGGGTGGCCCTGCTCCGGCAGATGTCTATTCTCTTGAAATTCTGAAAAACGGCACCATAGTGGACAAAGTGCCACTTGCGCATCGAGGTTACTTCGTGGTTGGACGTTTGCCGGTGTGTGACGTCACCCTGGAACACCCGTCCATCTCCAGGTACCATGCTGTCGTTCAATACCGCCAGCAGCCCGGCGAAGGGGAGTCTGTCGGCGAGGATCGAGGTTTCTACATCCAGGATTTGGGCAGCACACACGGTACCGTCGTCAACAAGAACAAGATCCCTCCCAGCACGTACATCAGACTCCGTGTTGGACACGTTCTTAAGTTCGGCGGCAGCACGAGGCTATTCATCTTACAGGTGTACTGTAGCTTGTTTTTTATTCTTTCCACAATTTACGTCTTATGATATTACTCTTTATTTTATTTTATTAACACCAAAACAAATGACTGTGCAGCCCACAAGTTGACTCAACACATTTTGAATTTTGGATTAATGTAACGTCTCTTTTCCATTTAGAAAAATGCTGTGTTGCCTCATAAATGCTTTCCTGTTTTATGCAAATAACGTCTTTTCCTCTCCAGGGTCCAGAATTTGATGAAGAAGAGGAATCTGAACTAACAGTCACCGAGCTAAGGGAGCAAGCCAGGAAACAGAGGGCGACGCTAGAGAAAAGAATGCTGGGAGATGGTTCTGATGAAGAAGAGGGAGAGAAGGACCAAGAGAAAAGCGGCAAGAGCAAAGTGTCCAGTGAAGACTCCGGCTGCTCTTGGGGAATGGGTGAGCTTTTCAAGGCTGTGTATGGAAGTGCTGCGTCGATTTTCACATTATCTGCTTTCCTTCGACATCATGTGACGCCGTCATCTCCCCGTGCAGCTGAGGAGGCGTTTCCGGAAGAGGACGAAAATGAGGAGAACCCCTTTTCAACAGAGTTCCAAGAAGACCAGGAAGCTGCCTACTTAAAGGACCCGAAGAAGGCCTTACAGGGTTTTTATGACAGGGAAGGTAAATGTGACTTACGGAATGAATCCACAGCAAGAGGTGGCAGAAAATGTTGTGGAAAACGTTTTGACTGTTTCATAAAACTTCTTTGTATTTAACATTAGGCGAAGAGCTGGAGTTTGAGTATGAAGACAAAAGCCACGGCAGCTGGCTCTGCAGGATCAAGTAAGTGTCTTGATGATTAATTAGCCATGTAGTGCCATTCAGTTCTATGGAATGCAAACTCCTGATCTCACTTGTGGTTTTATTCAATTCAAATTGACTCTGCAACATAGAAGAATCCAATTTTCAAATCGCAAAGGCTGCAATTCGGGGTTGGACTCTGGTTCATTTAGGTTGAACGTTTTTGTTCAATGAGCATCTGTATCAAATTGGGGGGAAATTGATTGAAAGTTGAGTTTCATTTTTTGATTCAATTCCAATTCGCTTTGATTCTGATTCCTCTGCATCACTGCAGTGCACTGGCTTACATTTTATTGTCCATGTAAAACACAGCTACCGTTTTAATACAATTGCAGAACCTAAGGAAGGTCAAGGATTTATATTTCACGCTTTGACTTTTATTGAAGCGGCAAGGCAGGCTGGTCTATAATAAACCAATTTAAAAAAAAAAATCTAACAAATGTCTAACTTATCCTATTAACAATACATTTAAACTTATCAATCTGTAATCTGCATAACCTGTATTTTAATACTTGAAAGTGAAATATGTCGCAGACAAGTTTTTTTTTTTTATTTCAGCTTTTAAAGTCGATTCAGAATCTTTTTAATCAACAATCAATGCATACAAAAACAATCATCGTCCCTCCCCCAAGTAGAAATGTGCTTGTGCAATGCGTTGCGGCGCTGCAGAACGATCGTGCAATCGCTCTTTCAGGCTGCCAGTGGACGATGCTTTGGGCCGACAGCTTGTTGCCGAGGTGACCCACACGGGGAAGAAGAAAGACGCGGCAGTCCAGTGCTGCCTCGAGGCCTGTCGGATGCTCGAAGCCAGAGGACTCTTGCGCCAAGAAGCAGGTGGGGGGTTGCTCACTATGCTCAGTCTTCACCGAGCACCGCGTCAAGACTTTGCGAGCGTTCTCACATCCGCTTGGCGACGTGCGTGCAGTGTCCCGCAAGCGCAAGAAAAAGAACTGGGAAGATGAGGACTACTACGACAGTGACGATGACACCTTCCTGGATCGGACAGGCACCGTTGAAAAGAAGAGGAAAGAGAGGATGAAAAAAGCAGGAAAGATTGAAGAGCGGCCGGAGACGTATGAATCACTGGTAATGTGAGCCAGCATGCAACAGGAGAATGCAGTATTCTTAGGATCTTGTAGTGATGGGAAAATGAAGCTTTATGAAGCACTTTTAATAAAGATAGAGTGGAAATGTCATCCATTACATTAGCCTTTATCTTGAAACCAAGATCACCATCTCGAGGAGTCAAAAAATATTGCAAGTGCTTCATGAAGCGTCATTTTCTCATCGCAAGTATCTTGGTTAGGGCACTGCTGCTAATACAATTACAACTGCGCAATCGTATCGATACTGTTTGATGAATCAGATTTCATCAGGTGTTATTTATCTAATTAAGCAGGTTGAGATGATTATTTATTTTATTTGTTCCCACCTTTAGCTGGCCAAGCTATCACAGGTGGAGAAGGAGGTCGCAGAAACCCAGAACAAGCTCGGCGCCCGTGGGAAAGGTGAGTCATTTTCAAATGGACAGTGCAACTGGAAACTATTCACAGCACTTCACGTTTCCCATTCTTTATATGGCTCACTTTAAAATGTGCAGCGCAAAGGCTGTAAATATCGATATACGTACCGTACATGTTATTTCTTAGTATTCCACTCCCATGCACACACATAGACAAACAAGTACGCTGTGTTCCAACTATGCCTTGAGTTTGCATTTTTAGGATTAGAACACCCATGTGACTCGGGGCGTGGAAACCAAATAAAAAGAGAGGATGAGGAGAGGATTCTTTTAGAGGGTGCAGCATTGAATTGTATCAGTCAGTTCGTCTCTGAGTGTCTTCTCTCCTTTTTGTCATGTTTAATAGATGTCAAACAAACCAAACCTGACAGGAACTTTGAAGATGTACTTTTAATTAATTTGGGAATTAGGCTGTAACGTAACAAAACGTGGATGAAATGAAGCAGTGGGAGGACTTGAACGCATTCGTCATGTTCACATTTGCTGACCAGACGCTTCCGGCTGTTCAAGCGACGACCCGCTGGACGCCTTCATGACGGCTGTGCGCAGCGACGCCAGCATGGACGCCAGCATGGACGCCGTCGAGCGCAGGAAGCTCCACGTGCACATCGCTGATCTGCGAAAAGACGCCCAGCGCCTCCGCAAGTTGGTGGAACTCACTCGCCCGTCGCAGCTTCCCTCGCTGGTCCCCAGGTGAACAAGCCGGCGTCTTCGTGACTTACTTTGAATCCTTTCATGTGAGCGTAAATAGAAACTGTTACTCTACTGTACATCAAACAGTCTTAGGACACCAACGGCTTTGTTGGTTTCATTTGAGTTATTTTATATCGTAAAACTTTGGGGAAGTTACAAAAAAGAATTATGGAAGGAAGACATGACACTGAGAAGAATTTCTTTTATTTAGATCAGTTTAAGGGTGCTATAGAAGATATTTTCCAAAATTAAATTGTGATGGAACAGTCACAAGGAAAAAAAAAAATCATAAATGCACAGGCTATCCGTTAATTTTTGAATTCCCAAAATTGGTTTTACACTTAAAAGTTCAGCCTTGGTGGAGGTCTGCATTCTCAGTGACATTCTAATCATATATGGTTATTCTACACATTGAATATATCGTAGTTTTCGGACAAGAAAAGAAAAAAAATCACGGTTTGTGGAGAAATATTTTACAAAAACAAGAACAGTGGAGCTGGCACCCAAAATAGCCAGTCCCTAAATTGGATCTTGCACTTCTACCTGTGGGAAAAGTTACTCTTTTTAGTTAAAAATTGCTTACCTTAACTAGAATCCGGTTTCGCATTGTGGCCAAAGGTGATTTTGTGCCTTTTAGTGCTGTAAATGATAAATCCTTGTTGTAACAGATGCCTTATGCCAGGAGGTGGCGGTAATGCACCAAAAGTATTTGCCAACCGCCGAAACGAAAGTAGAAGAAGAAATAGAAGCAGCAGTAGTCCTGGCAACAAATATATGGCGTGTTGCTAGTTCAGCATGCAGCTTCCTTATGCCACAACAGGCACAATAACTGACCAGGATTATTTTATGCTATGCAAGATTCTAGTTAATGAGCCATTTTAAACTAAAAAGAAAAAAAGTTCCTTAGTTAAGAGTGTAAATTTGGAATCCAAATGAAACTCATTCGCGGCCGTCAACAGGATTTATATTTTGGATTTGAGTCCAAGCTCTAATTTTGATATCACCTGAGTATACGTTGCAGCATCAGCCACACTATGCAAAAAAAAAAAAAAAAAAAAAAAAAAAAAGTGTGGTTTGTAGTCTGAAGAAAAAATATTGATTGTAACTTATAGTAAGTACAATTGTGTTTTGGAGCACAACTTGATCATATTTTGTTTAGCGGAAGCTCAACATCCGAGAAACCGAAAAAAGCATTGCCGCTTTTTGGAGCCATGAAGGGAGGAAGCAAGTTCAAACTGAAGACTGGCACTATTGGGGTAGGTGAATTTTATGTTCTCAAGTGGATTCTTACATGAAACTCATCTTTAAGCAAACATATCGATTAATAGCCTTCATTTCTTCTGTAGAAGTTGCCTCCTAAGCAGACCGTCTTGCCTCCTGCGCTGTTTAACATGAAAGAACTTCCACCTGGAGGAGAAGAAGAAGAGGAGGAGGAGGATGAAGAAAAAAGGGAGGCAGAGCAGGAGACGGCTGAAAAAAAGGAGGATCATGAAGATAAAGTGTGCGAGTTGGACGTTGATCCCGTAGAGGCCAGTGGCCTCATTTCGCAACAGACTTCAGGACAGAAAGGAGACAAATCGGTGCCGGAGCCAAAAGGTCAACTGCCAGAACTTCCTTCAGAAAATACTGAATCATAATTTATGACACTAGGTGGCACTATTAGTTGTAGGTGCAATGCATGCATCCTACACATACAAATAAACTTTTTCAGTTACTTTCCAGCATCGACAATTATAGATGTTTCAGTTTCAATATTTTTGTCAAATGTCCTTATCATGTAATGTTTGTTTTTTTTTTTCCTCACATCAGAGCAAAGTCCTGTAAAGAGGAAAAGTAAAACTTGTACTGACACAGGGAACCCACTTTCTCATCGGAACCCTGAGCCACCATCTTCTGGTGAGATTTACTCTTTCCATGTGGACTTTCATGCGTCCCAGAAATGTGACAATCTGGTCTTCAATTTTTTTATTTTTTTTTTCTCAGCAGAATCCAGAGACAAAGATGACGAGGATGTCAGTCCAAGAAAGAAAAAGAAAGTCATGGGCCCCAGCAGGGTAGGGTCATCATAATAAGGGTTACAAAGAGGTAGAAAATGATGGTCAATTTATAGAATATATATATATATATATATATATATTACCAAATTTCCATTGCAATGGCCTTTTTCTTGCTTCATTTTCCCATCACGTTTTAGTCAAGGCACCATTTGAACTTGCATGCAATTAGGTTGTTTTCATCAGAATTATGCCAATATTATTTTCCCCAATTTGAATTCCCTATTAATAGCCAACCTTTCAATAATGTCAATTCCTGGTTTATTCCTGTGTATTCCAATAAATTCCCGTTATTTTTTTAATTTTTTATTTTTCTAGTTTAATGTTAAATTCTCAGCTATTTAGCAACCGTAGCCATTATGCAGACACATCAAATATTGAGTTCATAAATGTGACCGTGACACATAATTACCTCCGCTTCATGTTGTGTGTCCATAGCCACATGTGCAGCTTTCGAGTCAATATCCACAAGACGACCCCGATTATTGTGTTTGGGTGCCGCCCACAGGTGACTTCCACAAGTCCAAATACTTGCATTCGATTTCAAATAACGCTGTGTCTGAAGGAGCCACGTTTAAGTGACGCCAAATTCATAGATGCCATTTTCGTCACTTTCAGGTCAAACGGGAGACGGCCGCACGCATCTTAACGACAAGTATGGCTACTGAGTGGACGCCATCATCATCATCATCATCATCATCATCATCAACTCATATCTGACCCAACACGTCAACGGCATCATCGCGCTTGATGATCAAGCTCACGAGAGGGACCAGAAGGCAATCAAAGCTCTTCAAATAACGATATTCATCCGAATGATGATCATCCAAAAAGCGCAGAGGTCCCAGCTGACCAGCACTTGACCCCTTTGACCCCGACACACCAGAATCGGCTTCCGTCCTTTTCGCCCGTCAGGCAGAAAATAGAAAATGGAAGGCCAAGATGAAGCAACTGAATTCGGCTTCTTTTTTTTTTTTTTTTTTTCCCCTCTGGCTGCTCCTCTGTCACTTCAACCCAACTGACATTCAATCTGTAGCCCCTCCCCTATTTGGCTCGACTTGATCACTGGCATTATTACCCCCCCGCTTTTGCGAAAGAGTGCGTAGCAGGGAGGGAGAGCAGTGAAGCAGCTTTTCTGACCATCTGGACACTTGGATGGCTTACTGGATGAAACGCAAGCTGATAATGACTCACGCTACAGTAAGCGGAGTTGTGTGTCAGTTGACGCACACGCACACACGCATTGATGCTCCAACCTTCTCAAAAGTTCTCTTTTTAACAGGATTGTCTTGATGTGTTTATGTAGGATTCCCACGCGTTCTCCGCTTCTATTCTGGTGACAAAGTAAAGACTTTTACATTGTATTTTGTTATAAAAATATGTAATAATAAAAAGACTGTCTAGGTTATTTGACATGTATTTCTTATGGTCTTGGCTGTCAAGATGTTGCTGTGACTTGCTAATAATGGTTGGGGGGGTGCATTCATCCTGGCTTCAAACATGGAGCGCAAGCCTTGCGTGCCCCCACCACGCAGATTCTTTTCATACGCACCAACTGTGACAACGCAGCCATTAAACCACAGCTCGACACGCTCGCTCACTCGGTGCGGTGGTCACGGAGCCACTTGGCGTGCTTAAGCAACCTCGTTAGGGGTTATTAGGGGCACTTACGTAAGGTCAGTTAGGTCAAACAAAGCATAATTCTGCTGATTTATATAATACAAAAAAAAAAAAAACACTAAGTTGTCTTCAGATCATATTAAAAAGGGACATGGCAGTGGTATGTATGTATGTAAGTATGTACAAGGTATAAAAGCCCGCTAAATGATTTGACACTAGTTGGTTGCTTGACATTAGCAATGGTTGAAAAAGGTCATTTTAGTCCTTTGCTAACCCACTTGACCTAAATCACAAATGCCAAGAGCTGACTGCAAGCAAGTAAGTTGCATGCTTGACATAAGGCAGTGTTCTAAAACGTGCTAGCATCAGTGGTGGGAAGTTACGTAACTAAGTACAAATACTTTGTCACTGTAATAGAAATTTACTTTTTTTTTTTTTTTTTCCAGTGATCCATAGGCTTATTTAATTCTCATTTTTTACTCCCTAACATTTGAAAAAATATATTTGTACTTTCTACTCGTTTGTTAAAATATGCTTGTTACTTTTTTCAACCTTCTAGACGTAAGTCGAGAGTGAAGCCAAGTCAACCGGGATCGAGTACTTGACAACGCGGAATGTGAACTAGGTAGAAACAATTGCAAGAGGAAGAACGATGACACAAACACAAGTATATTTTCTTCTACTTAAGAGTTTGAGTGTCCCTAAAAACACGATAAAAATGGATCCAAGGACTACTACTGGCTGTATAAAATTGTTTCAACACAAACATTCACCGAATTTTGGTCCCCCTGTGTTAATAAAAGACTGATCATAAAAGAACAAGAACAAATTTAAGCAAACTTGAAAATCAGACTGGGCAGCACATTTCTCTCTCGTATACTTTGATAGTGTTGAGATTTCATTGTCGCTTTCACAGATTCACGACACCCTGCGCCAGATGTAGCAAAGCAGTCCCGGAACATAACACGGCCTCCTCCATATTTCACAGTGTTCTTTTCGTGGGACGTGTCATTTTTGTGTTTGTAAACTTGGAGCTGATGTGCCTTGTTGCATGTTTGTATCATCTGTTCAAAACTTTGTGGCTTGGGAACAACATTCGCTTTTTGATTATTTACTTTCACCAGTGACGTCTCCCTTGAAGTACATTTTGGCTCAAACGACGGATGGTGCAATCCAACACTGACCTTTCATTTCTTTGGAGGCTGTTCTGAGCTCTTTTATAACGCCACTCGTATCGAGTTCCCTCCCATAAGATTCAACTTGCGGTGAATTGTGGGGCAGCATCCTCCGTCTGTCTGCCTTATTTCTATGAATTTTCAGAATATCCATCAATCACTTTCATATTTCCCCCCAAAACAATCACCCTTAAACAAGAGGCCACAGAACATTTATTGATTCATTTTGTGCAACAAGGGACGACAAACTTGTCCCAATGTTACATTCATTTCAGCGACATCTTAGTTACAGTGGCGACATCGTTTATTTTCGATCGATTGATCAACTCGAGTCATGAGCGGACAACTACCTCAGCTTCCATTCAACACGACAGGAATGTTATTTCAAGGCATTAAGAGACATATAGCGGTGGTCCTCTTCTACCTAAAAAAGTAACGAGGTACGATATTGAAAAACAAAATGGCACACTACAAGTTGGCGATGCAATACACAGCACCAATTACACTTGCCAAATGTGCAGAAAACGATTCCTTATACTCCTTAGTCTCATGTAGCTCTCTTTCTGCAAAACAGTGGAACCCATGCAAGGAAAGAGGATACATCGACCCAGACTAACAATGGCATTATTCATTGAAAAATGTACATCAAAAGATTGAACTACCGTCAGACGTGTTGTTATAGCTCATAATGACCTGCATATTCAAAGAATAACACATCCAAAGAAGCCGTTTTCCAGGTAGGCAAACGTGACGTTTCGCATCGAAACATTCCGATATCGGCTGTTTACCAATCACCTTATGACACGTCAACATACGTGACGGCGAAGGAAGAAACATTTGATTGTCTTACATGCGGTATTATTTCCCTTGAAAGTGATCCGATCCAAAGCTAAATGCGGCTCGTACTTGTCACGTCATTTCTTGCAAAAGTCAAAGCGACAGCCGTACATACAAAAACCTGAAATATCCTTCGAAATGTTACGGTTAGGTCATCATATTCTGCAAAAAGCTGATGGGACTTGCCGAGTAAGATTCAAAGTGACATTGTTACGTTACGGGATGGGGAATACCTGAGTGTGCAATCGTTGGACCAGCAAACAAATGTCTGTTTTCCTAACAGTCCTTCTTTTTGAGAGAAGGAGGGATCGGCTTCATCGACCGGCGGACGGTTTCTTCACGAGCAGGGCGGATCCTCGGACACCGGCACTGTGCTCAAAGACCGGAAGGCGAAAATGGAGGGATCGTACGTGTACCTGGGCGGAGGACGGCTGCCGCTCAAAGTCTGACCAAAGAGAAAGAGAAACAAAATGCGCTCATTTATTGTCACTGTGTATTAGCTCATGCTGCACCTCAAAAAGATCAATAAATAACCCAACTCGAGGTCAAAAATGGCCTGATCAAAAACTCCTCATTTTGTAGAAAACAAGCCAGAAAGTTGGTTCAGATCGTCTACATGGCTCAGTTTGATTTAACTTTGGGTCACAACTTGGGTGATTTTCTATAAATCAACCTGGTTCAGTTTGACCAAACTTTTTTGCTTTATGGCTCATTTTGCAAAAAAAACAAAATATAATTTTGTACAAAACAACCTCCAAAAAAATTGGGTCAGATCATCTACTTGGGTCAATTTTAACCCAACTTGGGGTTTAAAAAAACAAACAAACAAACGTCATTTTGTATAAAACAACACTGAAAGTTGTGACCCATAAAGTCCATTTTTGATCCATAATTGGGTTACTTTTGACCCAACTGTTTTGAGAGTGTAAAGTTCTGCGACACCAAATCAATGATTTTTCCTGTCTGTAATGATGTTTCTGCAGACCTTGTGTCATGTTCACACAACTTTTTTTCAGTTATGTTCACGTTCACAAATTGATCCGGGCATTAAATCAATAGTTTATCACTTTGCCCTTGAGCCAAAGACCAAAGCAGTGGATGTGATAATTGCAAAGAATATGTCGAGTAGTAGTGACCTCACTGTCAATTTTTTGTATTCACACAACATAAATGAGTTTCCACTTTCAGACTGATAGCCAGCAAGAGCAGCAACCTGCTCTGCGAACGCTCAGTCTAAAATTAGCTGTGGTCATTTTTCCTCCAGACAGGAAATGACTTTGTTGGATTTGGCAGTAAAGCAACACTTTGTCCAGAAGCGGCAGACGTGGATTGAGAAAGATGAAGACCACAAAACAAGACGGATGGACCCCAATGTGATCAATTTCATTTTAACTTGAGGGGATGTCAACCTGATGAATCACTCAAAGGAGTTCTCACGGTTTTGTGAACTCATAAATACGGCGAGAAAGACAAAGTTAAGCTCCAGATGCAGGAGAGGACGGAGCTCATGAGAAATCTATCCAGACACACGAAGACATCTCGTGGCTGCAGTTCAACTTATATACTTAAACATAGCCCAGAAAAAGTCCATCCTACTTTTATCCTACTATTTCTTGTTAAAGACTGAATTCTGTCCAAACAAACTGCTGCAGTTGAGTGCCTGACTGGCTATCTTCACTCCCTCACCAATTTTGCAATTTTGGACGAAAACAAAGGAAACGCACATCGCTGCCTGCTGCTACAGAAGTCAGAAAAAGTCTCACTCACTCAAACAGATTGTCAGCAAAACCAAAGTTTTTGGACTTTGTTCCAGTCAAGCAGGGTAAGAATGAATTTTTATTACCTCATAGTTTCAATGTTTCGTTGGCATTTATAGCAAATAGTAAGTCAACAAACGCGTTGGAGGTTAGCTTAGCTCCCCGGAGCTATCATTAGCCTTTGGCTAATAACAACAATGGACAACATTAGCTTTAGAAGTTTCTGGTCATTTTGGCGGAATTTGACTGGTATGTGTGGTCTTCCACAAAGTTTGATCGGGTGCAGACATTTTTCGTAGTTGTTTGAGGGTTTGGGTTTGGGAACAAATCGGACACCTCCTTCCAGTCGATCGGGATAACGGTTATCGCTCTTACACAAGCCGTGACGACAGTGTTGAACCATTTAAAAATAAAAATAAAAATAAAATTCTCGCCTTTGGAGCTGGATTGGCAGCGCCGACGCAGACATGACGTCTTGCGTCTCGATTGGTCTACAAGGTCATGCGGGCGTGGTTTATGATAAGGTCAATTGACTGAACGCTCTGCCAAGTAGCACTTGCCTAAAGTCAGCTGACTGTGCCAACGAGTCTCAAAAGCACCACATGCTAAACACCCAAAAACGATACTGAGTATTTTCCCTCGCAATACTTTCCCACATCCAGCACAACATTTTTTCTCTGGTGCCTGAAACCGGATGCCAGCGCTCTTTGGCTGATGCAGCCTGAGAAGCGCTCATCACCTCATCTCTTCTTCACTTCCACTTCCCTCTTTCACCTCCATGGGGACAAGGAGGCCCCAGCAGTAGCCACTGCAGTTTTCCTCTGCTTTCCATGTAACAGGCCTCCGCCCACCCCACAACGTGTGCTGTAAAACGCACGCTGTCACCCTCAACCTCCTCAAACTCGAAACGGCTCGCATGCTTGCTCGAAGCTGGGGGGGCCCGCATCCAGATCCAATATCTCTTCTGGATGCCGGCCAGAAAAGTGAAAAAAAGAAAAGAAAAAGAGGAAGTCATAGAGGAAGAGAACTTGCAATAACACAAAACGGTATAAAGAATGAACATACGCCTCCAAATGGCTCACGCGGCCGAATGTCTGTGTTCTCCCTTCAAGGAAATCTTACGAGCGTCAGCGACGGGGACAACAACACTTCCAACCGCACCGGTGAAAAACGCGAGGAGAATAATGAGCAATCGCTCTGTGTAATGGTGCAGCTAAAACAGATCGCAGCCGGCCAGACTATAAATGGAAAATGACTTCATCCCTTGTAATCACACACGGGGGAACGGCAAAAGCGTCTTCTCCTTCCTCCTCGCATGCATCATCATCATCATCATCACCACTCTCCTGTTCCATTGATTTCGATGCAGATTGTGACTCTTCCGCACTGGGAGATGCTGTTGCAGTTGGTGCAAGCGCGACTGTACGTAAACAAGTGTGTGATGAGCTTCCATTGACACTATCCCACACAAGGTGACGATGACGTCGCTGTTCTCAGCACACTGTGCATCCTTCTGGAAGCGTCCGCTCCATGCCAAGTACCAGTCGAATCGGCTTCTCCAGCATGCTTCCCTTATGCACGACTATCTCAAACCCAACACAGTTAGAGCTTACAGAAGGTACATAATTAATAGAGGATGTTTGCAAGAATCGTCAACAGCCTTTGTTTTTACAAACTTAAGCGTGGGTGGTTGAACAATGCATCCAAGACCAAAACAAGGCTACATTTTACATTTCTGATTGGAGTTATTTTCTCACTTTCTTTGATTGTGATCCACACCTTTAGTACCCTATAATATCATAATTTCCTGAAAATGTCACGTCTCAATATGCAATAAAATGTGCACTTAACTAAATGTAATACTGTATTTTGTAAATGTTTTAAAGGCGGTACAATAAATGATTCCTTTCCGAAGCAAACTATCAGCTGCCAGATATCACAAGCATGGATGCTGTTAGCAGGGAATGAGAACAAACACTGCTGCCAGATGCTGTCCCACTATGTAGTTGGATTGACATCAAGGTGCTGGCGACAAGACAGGCTGGATTGCTGGGGGGGGTTCAGTCAAACTTGCAATCTTATCATTGCTTTAATGGACGCCCTAATATGGACTGCTCCATATGGTTCAGCACAAAGGGAATCCATCCATTCATTTTTTTTTTTTTTTTAACTGCTTGCTCCTCACAAGCGTCGTGGGGGTGCTGGAGCCTATCCCAGCTGGCTTCAGGCAGTAGGCGGGGTACACCCTGAACGGGTTGCCAGCCAATCGCAGGGCACACAGAGACGAACAACCATCCACACTCACACGCACACCGACGGGACAATTCGGAGCACCCAATTAACCTGCCATGCATATTTTTGGAATGTGATAGGAGACCAGAGTACCCGGAAAAGACCCACGCGGGCCACGGGGAGAACATGCAAACTCCACCCAGGAAGGCCGGAGCCCGGACTCGAACCGGAGTCCTCAGAACTGGGAGGCGGACGTGCTAACCAGTCATCCCACCATGCCGCCACAAAGGGAATGTATTTGTAAAAATATTGCACATACTGTTAATTGATCACATTTACCCGAGTTATTGTTACAAGGATATTAATTGCAAAACTCACCCGAATCTTTATGGTCCGTGTTTTTCCTCCACAGTTCTTTTTCAGCAGCATTTTCTGTGTAGAATAAGAAGCTCGATGAAAAACGTAAAAAACAAAACAAAACAAAAAACATCATTCTTCATATCGTTCTTTCTATCATGTACATAGCGTAAGCTTATGTATCAGCAGTGTACATCTTTGTGTATATTAAACACAAACTGGTTACTGCATTAGTGATGGAACAATATCCAAACGTCACAATATGATATTGTCACGATATGAAGCTCACATTACGATAATTATCACGATATTGTGGGGAGGTTGGCGATGTTTAAATAAGGTCACAATGTTGTAAAAAAACGAGCTCATACTAAAACAAAAAAGCACAATATTGTGCTTTTGTACATAACAGCAATGTTATGTTATTATTATGATTATGTTATTATTTTGTTGTTCATGTACGCACACATTATGAGTTCCTCCACATATTGACTTGCTTCACAGGCATATTACATTTGCCTTCATCTGACAATTAGTGTCGATTTTAAACATTAGAAGGGCCAAAACATCCCTAATGAAAATTAAATTACACTAAAAAAAAAAAACAACTAGCCACCAGAGGGTGCTACAACTGCACAAATTGAAATCAACCTGACTTTTTTAACAGATGTATTGCATTTAAATAGTGTGAACATGACGATGACAATATTGTGGCACTTTTAATATCACGATATTGCGATATTGCGCTTATCGTTACATCCCTATAGCTACTGCAAGATGCTTTTGTCAATTTTACAAAAAGTCATTTTAAAGACATTCACTCAATGAAAACATTTGTTACAGGAGGAACATCTGACGTGAAAGTGGCAGGCAATGAACACAGATTCCGTAGGATCAAGGAAGTGAGGCAAATCCAGCTGACTCACTAAACTAAACAGCCACTCAATGAAGCTTATGCAATATCCTGTCTCCCACTCCCCTCCATATCCACACAACTCCGGTATTCTCAAAAAAACAGCAAATTGTCTCCAGTTCAGGAGATAGCTTCGAACTCTCACGAAAGAATGGACACAGGACTCCAAATTTTAACATTAATTTCATCAATAAATGCCGAATTTCATATATGTATATGACCCTTTTTAAAAAATAAATATTTATTCCTATTCCTAGGACAACAATCTAGCAAAACCATCTGTTGTTTCATGGAAATCGGGTGAAAGAAGCTTATCATCCCTACAGTTTATTTGTACAGGGATCAGCATGCATGGATCCTCAAAATCAATGAAGATAAAAATTGATGACCTCTTAACCTATTGCAGAAGTTATGGATATGCTAAAGAAAAAGGACATGCAGCAGTCATGGGAAACTGACCATTTACTGGCCTTTGATAGTCCTAATGTAGTGAAATGTTAAGTTTGAAAAAAAAAAAATAAATCGATAATGACCTGACAGAATGAAATCAACGTCAGTCTGCATGAAATATTTGATACTAAGTGCAATGGAATCACAAAATCGTGAATTGTGCACTACTCTTCTGATTCTCTTGATCTGAAACAACTTTTGCCAAAGAATCACAAAATCTACATCAACTGGCAGCTCTACCAAAAAACGAGTTTCTGGAAGTTGTCCAGCTAAAGAGTTAACGGGCGACTGGGGCTGTCTGTGCGCTACCTCTGGAGGCCCCCTATTGTATTCCCTGCAGCACCTCCCATTCCACTTGACTGCGTGCGCACACACACACACACACACACACACTCGCACAAACAGACACAAAGCCAAACAACAAACTCATAGACATGAGGACGGACACATGGAGACACAAAGAGACGGCCAGGATGATAGTCGCATAACCCAGCATGACACACACGCTTCCTTTCCCCGCCTCCTTTCGACCGCTCGCCTCGCAGCACACTGCCTCGTCATCTGCTCGTTCCCTCGAAAAAACCTCTAAAGGAGCCCTAAAACCTGCCGTCATCATCTCTCTTTGCAAACACGCAGAGCCGCCATCGACGATGCGGGCCAAACATTTTGACTGGATTGTCATGATTAGTGGACCAGCTTCCCCATGACTCATTAGTGGATGCTGTTTTGTTGTTGTTGTGTATTTAATCCTCTCCTTGTGCCTCCACCCCTCCATCGTTTCCCCTCGCTTGCCAGCCTTTGTGAGAAACGAGGACGGACATCTGCCGTCCCTGCCTTCCTCTCCTTCATCCCTGTCCAGCCGGACCGCCGTGGTGGCGGTCGGCCGGCCGACGACGGGAAGCAGACGACTTTGTTTTCTTGTGCGAGCGAGTGTGCGCAATTTGTGTCGCCGTGTGTGCGTCGAGGGTCATTGGGTTGACTACATTTTTGCGTTGACTATTTCCAATTTTCATGCACATGTGAATACTGCAAGACTCCACGACATGAACAAAACACACTGTTGTAATGTAGTTGTAGTTAAAGAGAATGTAAACCCAAAATTTTCTTTACAATAATATGTCGCATATGCCCCACTAGTCTAAACACAGCTATCTGATTAACTCTTTGACCGCCAAAAACAATTAAAAACGATTAGTAAAATCAGGACGTAAGCTGCCATAAACGTTAAATGACGTCAACTAAGTTTTTTTTGTTTTTTTTTATCTTTTATTTTTTCCTCAGTGCAACGTCTAAGTGCAGCACTGCCTGGTCAATGCGTTGTGGAATCAAAAACACTATGGCCAGCAGATGGAAGCATTGTAACTCTTTTCGTGAATGATCAAAGCCTTTATCATATCAAAGTTTTCTTGATAACGTGTGGTAGTAAAAAGAGTTAATATTGCAGCAAATCCACCCGTTTTTATCCATGTCAGGTGGCAGCCATTTTGACACTGCATGTGGACTTATGTTGCATTCGAAAAAAAAGTGGGATGTCGGACTGAACAAACCAAGAAGTGTGTACGGAACTCGGAAATCACACTTGCAAAGTCGGAAAAAAAAAAAAGTTCGCCGACTTCACCATGGAAGTCGATGGAAATGTGGAAACACATACAGTGACTGGTAAAACACAATTTACTCCATTATAAAACTGGATAGCTTTTTTCATTTATAAATATTCGACATAACTTTACGGAACACAACACATCTGACAGTATGCTGCCATCTCCTCCCTGCATGAAATTATACAGCGAACTAATGAACTGTATGCAATGCTTATGAAATAAGATAAATACATAAGTGAAGCAAATTTGCAGGAAATCAAGTTTGTTGGAGGTCAAAATGTGTTTTGAAGACCAAAACAAAACAAAAAAACAATTGATCACATTTTAGGTGTTTACTCCGACCTTCCTCGAACGCAGCATTAAAAAGAATGACATCACATTCGCTCAGGATTCAAGTAACGAGCAATCACGGATCAGGTGAGCCTGAGCCTTCGTTACCTGAGACTGAGCAACTGTGATGTCATTTTCAGTAGACCCTCTTTGTGGCCATTTTACAATCAGCAAGTAGAAATTAGAAGAATAGAAAATTGTCATTAATTTCATGCAACATTAAGGAAAAATGCTATCTTGGTATTAATATGTCTTTACAATTTTATATCAATGCTTTTTTTTTTTTCTCAATTTTATGTACTGCATATTTGTATACCATAATCGAACAAAGCTTTGATGTTATCTCAAATGCGACAGTATGAATGTTGTTCTCTAAGTAACACATTCATAGAAATGAAAAAAAAAAAAAAAGCATAACTTTGAATCAGAGGCTACTTTAATTTTTACTAATTGACACACAAGAAAAGAAAAATAAAGCTTAGTACGAACCTGTTGCATTTTCTCTAAATCAAGACTGGGCCTCCCCAGCTCTCCACTGTAGCTGTGCCGATACTTTCTATAAGGTGCCGACTGGTCAAAGTGGGTCAAGATGATAGGCCGAGTGACCGGCTGGACCACTTGGAGCTGAAAGCGCATGGGGGGTGGCTTGATGCTGCACGGTGGGCTGGAGCTGAAGAGCACCGGGCTGGAGGCGGCGGCCAGGCAAGCGTCGGGCTCCACCACAGGCCTGGCGGCGGCGGCGGCGGCGGGCGAAGCGCAGCCGCACAGGTCCCGCACCTCCTCGTCGCTGGACGCGCTGCTGTGGCGATCGCCGTGGCGCGGCGGGAGCGCCGACAGCCACTTCCTGTTGTCGCCGTAGCTGATTCGCTCCAGCTCTTCCTCGGAAGAGTGCCGATCCAGATTGGCGTCGACGAGCAGGCGGAGACGCCGTAAACGAGCTGGCGAGAGGGCGCCCTGGTTGTGCTGCTGGCTTGTGGCCAAGGGGGTGAGAGCACAGTTTCTCCGTCTCTCTGGCGAGAAATGTGGGAGAACAGTAAGTTCAAATTCAAATTGCCTTTTTTTTTCAATGGCTTAAAAATTCTGAGCAAAGCGACAACATTCATTCATTAATGATTAATTAATCAACAACATGGTCGGCTGCCGGCACATACCTCTATCAATTTGTGCAAGCTCCTGGTTCTCGCCCTCGGAGTCGTCACTCTCAGCACCCTCAGCACCACCATGGTAAGAAAACTGGGGGACGACAAAAAGGGTATCTAAGTTCGCAGCCAGTGGAAAAGATTGCATTGATTGTAGTGCATCAGGCAATCAACGACAACAGCTCAAAACCTTGCACACAATTAACATAGGATTGAACAGATACCCAGTAATTAATGTACTCAAAAAATTGCTCATTTAATAAACACACTGATACCACTTCACCAGCCTGTCATTGTCTGTCATTGTCATATAACCTCTGGGCAGCTGTGGAGATACTTGAAGGTAAACACACAAAGATGCATAGAAAGTAGAAAGCAATGGCAAAATCGTTTTACACATTTTATTTTGTAGTTAACAGTACAGAAGTAAGGTGGCATCGAAAGGCAGTTTGCAACGGCCGAGTCCAAGCCAAGACACGCTTAGGACCGCCCCCTCATTTGAATAACATTACATGACACATTTCATGCTGGCAGCGTCTGCAGCATGAAATAAACAAATATGAGAGTAGAACCTTTTGATTAAGTGATATTTAAATATACGTATTTATTTTTTATTTAGTTCCAAATTTATTTGATTCAAATAGCCTCCTTGAGGGCTCTAGTTTCATTTCGCAGAAGCACAAATGTGAAAAATATAATAGAAGTGTATGAAAATAAGCAATTCATAGACAGCATGCATGTAAACAGGGTGTGTTTTTAGCCTAGCTGCTAGCTAGCGCCGCGTCCGGCAACTCTTTATTTAGACTTAGACTTAGACTTGACTTTATTGATCCTTTTGGGATGGCTCCCACTGGGAAATTTACATGTCCAGCAGCAATGAGAACAGATAATAAAATTAAAAAAAATTCAATCAATCAATAAATAAGGTTATTACACCAGAGAATGAATTAATAATAATAATTTTGTTGTATTTCATTTTTTAATTGTATTTTATATCCATTTTTATTTTCACTTTATTTATTAATTAATTATTTTATGTATTTATTTATTTTTCATTGGTCCATTTTTTGATCCTCCATACTAGTATTCAAACTGAGACACCACATAGCTAAAATGTCTTGAGTTGCAGCCAGGCTACATAACGGAACGTATGGCGCTCCACAGGGTTCAATTCTGAGCCCCTTGCGGTTTCCATTGTATCTTCCTGCTGCTGCTTCTCCTGGGTTCCATCTTTAGAAAACAACAGTGGTTGTTTTAAAGTGCTCTATAAATGTTGAGTTGAGTTGCGTGATGGGAGCTAAAAGGTTTGGTGAATGTGCATAGGAAAGTGGTGGGGTTCAGCACCAACAAGGTTAAGAACCACTGGTATAGTAGTTAAACTGGACCAAGGCCATCTTCAGATGAATCAAATGGTTGTCTTTCCGTGCGTTTTGACAAGTCTCGAATCTTAACCCAAAGCATGTCCCAGCAGACAAGGACGTCAACACCAGCATCAACAATGCAAACACGCTGCTTAAGTAACGTGCCTCACAATCAGTAATGACCACTTTGAGGCCTCGCTTAGCAGCTGCCATCTGCGCGCGTGTGCGTATGCTTACACGCATACATAACACTAGCATACAGAACACACCCTTCGAGACCAACGCACATGCGCGCGCACGCGCACCTCCTTTTTCTTTCTGAATGGCTTAATAAAAAGAGTAAAAAGGGAGAATGGAGCCTCTCAGTCCGGTTCAGTGTGATTACACAAGCTAAGCGCTATTCAACAACAGACTGTGAAATCTAACTCAGCATCACATGAGGCAATAAATAAACATTTGCATATTCAGGTTGGCGCCTACATGTAAATGCACGTAGCAAAGTGTTATTGTTTGACATTTATGAGACAACCGTGCCACATACTTCACAAATGGAAGACTCTGAACCTTACTGGCAGGCTAAGCTAGTTTGTGTGTAACATTTTATTACATCATGCATAAATGTTTAATTACCAGCTGAACTTACCTACTGAGAAATCCTGGGGCTTTATTATCAATGTTTGTCTTCAATGGACTCAACACTGACTTATAAATTTCATCTATTTGACATCTGAATTCACGTCTTTAAGTTAGCGATTATTGTCAGAAAGAGATAAAGTGCAAGTTGGGAATCGTCTTCTACTTTGTTGAAGGACTACAACATCTAACATAACTGAGAAACATATTTGACAGATCACAATTAGATTAGATGCAAATATTTACAGTCTCAATCACGGTATAAATAATATGCTTACCAAAAAATGTCTGGAAAAGGAAAACTTCTGAGGTCTGTTTGCTGAGAAAAATGCACTGACCTGTCACCAACGTCTTACAAATGCAATTATGCCATCTAGTGGCAAAAAAATTGACCTCAATACAAATCAATATCACATTTGGGGTTTTTTTACAGTACAGTACATCTTTTTAATTTTAACTAAATGTTATGAATGACTGTATCAGTGACTTAAAGAAGCAGCCATATGTCTATTAGTTTAACATTTTTTTCCCCACTTTTATGTTAACAATTATATGAAAACTTGGAAAAAATATCTTATTGTACTTTTTATTGTTCATTTAGAACAGATGTAAATGTTGTGATTAATTGTGAGCTATTGAAGTCACGGGATTAATTACGATTACAAATTTTAATCGCCTGACACCCCTAATTTTAATCAAACCTGGGGGGGTTTTTAAGCAATTTGTGCACATGTACAAATATATGCATTTGTTGGAGAATATATGCACAAACAGTGCATGCTAGAAAGCAGGGTGGGACCCTTCGCCGCTTATTTATAAATGGGTAACTAGGGAAATGTATTTATTTATTTTTTTAGTTTTAGGTTTAAAAAGTGACAAAGAGATATTTAGCAACAGATTTTTTTTTATTTTAAACCCAATTACATCGGTGTCTATTATGGGCAAAGGATGTCAGAACAGCGCCATACATGCAAATAATACGTTTATAATAAACTGATGTTGTGCATGCAAGCGAGGACAGACAAAGTGTGTGTCGAGAAGAGCTGAATGAAATCCTTGTCAGTCCGCTGCATCGCTGAGCAGCTTGCTAAGCTGGATCAATGGCAATGTCACAGTGAGCGCGCACACACACCAACACGCATCAGCTTTGCTCTGCCACACCGACATGAACACTGTCGCACTCCCCTCTCATGAAAGCGCACTAAGGCAGGGTCAAAGATGGGTGATTGTCTTTCCCACACACTCTTGTGAGTCGAACCCACGGCGTCGTACAATTAGTCATGATTAGGCTAAGCTCCTGGGAATAGTTCAGTAACGCGGCCTAAGCGACCTCGAGATATCCGTGACCGCTGTGGTTGACTTTAAACTCAATATCTGATCTTCACCCGTAATCAAACCAGGAGTCTTCTTTGACAATATGATTGTTAGAGACTACAAAGTCGACAGATACACCGTTCTGCATCTGAATATTTTGCACAGTCTGACTTCACATGCTGCCTCATGTACAGCAGGCAAGTTGTTATCATGCAAATCATCCGATGATTTGCACGGCCAAATGTAAATCTGCACATGCTCCTACAAACCTGAAAATAAACTACACTGAAAGTACTTATTTGTAACCATATATCATGTATGTTTATGATTCCGTTTAAAAATGGAACTTGTTTTGTTGTGTATGGATTCATATTATGTGGGATTCCTCTATTTAGAATTATACACGCCAAACCAAAATGGGAGAAAAAAAAATGTTTTGAACTGGGGTTGTAAAGTTTAAGAGTCACTGAGAGGTTGGACAAAATCTTCCACTTGCATTATGGATAATTCACTATTTTCAGGGCTTGAGCCCGAGTGCGGACTAAAAGTCCAAATCTGCAGCATTATTTTTGTCCCGCTCAATCTCTAAATGCTGTAAAATATTATGTGCAATCGACACAACAAAGAGGGGACAAATTACACATCACAGATTCTATTCTCCTTCCTACTAACCTGCAAAAACGTTTTAAATATGCTTGCCTAGCTAATAATTGGTGCTAATTTTATCTATTAATTTTTAACAAAACTAAGGCTAAGACCATTTCCACACGGGTGCATCATAATTTTTAAAGAAGTGGTTCTCAACTGGTGGGTCGGAATCAAAAGTGGATCGCTGAACCTTAATGGTTGGGTCGCGGACAGCTATTTTAAAAAAAAAAAAAAAAAAAAAAAAAAAAAAAAAAAAAAGAAAGAAAGAACATGGATTCTTCTCTGGATTTTTTCACTACAGTACAGACTAGAGGCATACGAAATTCCAACATGGAACAGATTACGTGTCAGGAAAGATGCCTTGCGCTTTCGCTGGTAGTTTACTCCATAAACAAATACAGTGGAACCTCAAGTTCTGGACTTAATCGTTTCCATGAGCATGTTTGTAAAGAAACGTTCAGAAATCCGGATAATGATTCCCAATGAAATGAATGGAAATGCAAATAAATCCATTTCAGCGCCAAAACTAACTTCACTTTTGATGTTTTAGCAATTAGCACGTTGCCAGTGATGGTTATGCAGCACGAGACAAAGCACAATATACATCTGCTAGTCCATGCCTAGGCTGTTCGTACTGTCTATCAAAAACAGTATGTTTATTGAGGTCATTTTTCAATGAAAGTTTTGCGGCTAACTTGAATTGTGCACTCGAACAGTGCAGCTAAGCATTTAGCTTAGTGTTACATTTGGTGGTACATCAAACTCTTTTCAAAGTTTGATTTCAAAATATACTGTGCTCTTCATTTTTTTTTCCAGAGGCTATTTTTAAACCAAACATGTTCCTTGAGGTTCTAAAGTCTCTAAAAATGGGTCCCGACTTTGCAACAATTGGAAAATGCGGGTCCCCGGATGACATCTGTTGAGAATCGCTGAATTAAAGCACTTGCTTGCACTGAACACATGTTGTTTATACTGTATATAACTTAATTTGGTGTGCGTGATCAATGTTGCCCACAATGCTGGCATCTACTGCAGCCTGGTCATCATCCTGCAAGGGGGATCCCGCCATCTGCGTTCCCTTCTCAAGAGTTCTTTTCTTTTTTCCCCAAATTGGTTTTCCAGGGGGTTTACACAATAGATATCGTCAAATGAAGAGAGCTTTATTTATCTCTGTCAACTTTAAGCTTATCATGCTGAATTGAATGTTGATGTTAGGTGGCTGTTTTGTTGTTATTGCATTGTGTTTTACATAGATCATTTGTTGGATGTTTTGTGATTTTTTTTTTTTTTGCCGAGATTATGAAATAGCCCTTTTGTGATTAAAATTGAAAGGTTTGCAGTATTTATATGCAAAGGGTGACTGCACTGTAATCAAAAATGTACTTTGAGAATTTGAAATGTGTATGTTTTCGACCTAAAGTGACACCATTTTGAGCTGCTTCAACTTACTGAACAGCCTGGTATATGCTTTTTTTTTTTTTTTTTTTCCCCCAACCGGGAATCAGGTAAAAATATTTAACTGTAATGTCAATGCTGTTGTTTTGCAACAGCCAGCCCAACTACAGTGGACTATTTGTTGATTTAAACCATACATCTTTTAACAAATTACCAATGGTCCCTATGTTTGATTGCTAACAAAACGTATACGCCAAAACTTGCTGTAAGGCTAACAACAAATTATATTATCAATTGTCAATAAGATTGTAATGTTTAACAGAAATAAACTTGGAAGTTCAAGTCAATGAACAACTAAACATCACAGGCCAAATTGTTTTGGTTGTAGGTGCATTATTTTCTAGGTGAATTGGTTAATTTCTGCAATTAATACCATTAGGTCCTCCAAATTATAAGAGTGAAAGAAAATACTGAGCCTATTACAACATGTGCCATTTCCAAAATGATGGCGAAATCACTCTGGGGTGGTTACAAAAGCCGAAACACTGCAGAGAAGTTGATGGAGTGCAGACGCACGATTGGTCAGGAAGAAGGCTTACATCCGAACGGAGCAACAAACACAAACATGACACGACAATAGAGATGGCACACTTTGCTCTGGATCCTCAGCCAGGCCTTTGAACAAGAGCCCTTTGGCACAAAATGGCTGCCATGTGACTGTATAGTTGGTCTACGCACAATAGTGGAGTGAATAGGGCAAGTTAGTGACCCATGCAGGATACAAGGCGGCCTTCTGCACACCAAAAAGAGCCATTAGACAGCCTGGAACAATTGAGGAGCACTTCCACGGGTTTTGTTGTGGAAAATTGAAGGTTGAAGACTGTAGACAATTATAGCTCACAACAATAACATTTTACTGAAATATTTATTTGTCTTTCTCATTCACCCGCAAGCACACTACTGGTGACACATACTATACATATTTTTGCAGGAAGAATTCAAACTCGGGATGATTTGACTACCTTCTCTGGCCCACTAAACCTGTTACTAATAACTATACACTCAACATTGTCATTCACAATTCTTGGCACATCAATTGGTAGCTTCTAAAAGGAGAAAAAAAACTGTACAACGGGTCAATGACATTGCACGTTTACTGGTGCTTGTAAACATCTGGCAAAGACCCACTGACCATGACAAGTAAATTCCATATATTGCAATGAATGACGAAAAATGATGACAAACATTCACAGCTGCTTTCAGGACTGTGCAAAGAATTGAACTTGTGCAAACTTACCTTCAGTTGGAAAGGGTGCATCTCATTGAGTGAGTGTCTCCTTAGCTTCTTGGTCAGGGTCTTTAGCATGTTGACTTGACTAGCTTATGGCTTATCCCCTTACAAATGCGTTTTAATTGCTGGCTCCGAGATGTCGGATACAACTTCATGAGCTAACTGTGCTCATGTACAGTAAGGCACGACTCTTTACAGTTGTAAATTACAACTGACAGCCCCCCCACAAAAAAAAAAAAAAACACCGTCAGCTCCTGCAGACTCCCGACTGCAGCAAAGAGAGCATCAAAGCAAAATTAAAACCCAAAATGGTTCAACGGCGTAGTCGTGGCTTCTATTCAACGGATGTGCGTAGGTTAGCAAACTTGTTATTTTCGAGTTCATTGAAGTCGGCGTTGATTTTCGAGTGTTATTCTTCTCGCCGGGTGGCACTGACAGCTGACTTACTCACCGGCGACCCGACTATACTCCACTGATAATTTAGAGTGGGTTAAAAAAAAAAAAAAAAAAAAAAAAAAATAGCAAAACATGAACTTGTTCGCATTCACACACACGCAACACACAAGCAAATGCGAACCAGCTGCACGAGCCTTCAGAGTGTTGCTCCGGCCAGAGCGTCTCGCTCTCTGATTGGCTGTTCTACCGCGTGACGTCATTTTTCTACGTCAAGGAGGAGGCGAGTTAAAGTCACGTTATCTGGTCTGTTTACTTTCCATTTTACATATCAAAGAAATATTTACATCCACTGCGCACTAAATCAAATACTGTGTTTTACATTGTGTCTCACTAAATTTAACGTATTTTTAGCTAACGCTGTGAATAAGTATAAATAAGTATATTTCATTCCACGGCTGACGTTCATGTCAACCCGTTTACATTAGATATGCTGAAAGTTCTAATTTAGTTCTGAATGTAAAACCCAGATGAATCCCTTTTATTTAGGATATTGGTTGTCAAAGTTTTTACACCAAGTACCACCGAAACAAAGTCAAGAATGACCAATATTAAAATATGATCAAGTCTAGGTCAAGGGTCAGCAACCTTTGATGTCAAAAGAGCCATTTTAGACCAAAAAAAAATAAAAAATCTGTTTGGAGCCGCAAAACATTTGAACATTGTGATGACTGAAACAGTGTTAGTGTAGTCTAATGTACTGAGGGCCCAAGAGCTAATTAGCCCTGCACCAACAGAAAAATATACAGCATCCAACATTTTATTATTGCTTTTTGAATATTTTATTTACTGCTTTTTATTCAATTCTGACATATTTGGCATTTTCATGGACATTTTATTATAATTTTCTGATTTTCTTCTTTCTTTTTGGATATTTTTAGGTCATTTTTAAAACTTTTTCATCTATCTTCCGTCTCCCTTTTTCTGATAACTTAAAATTTTGGACTGTGACAGTTTTTAATACTTAATTATTCATTTTTATATTTCATCATGAATTTATTAACATAATATTTGATCTAAAAAGTTAAAATACATATCCATCCATCCATTTTCTTGACCGCTTATTCCTCACAAGGGTCGCGGGGGCTGCTGGCGCCTATCTCAGCTGGCTCTGGGCAGTAGGCGGGGGACACCCTGGACCGGTTGCCAACCAATCGCAGGGCACACAGAATCGAACAACCATCCACACTCACATGCACACCGACGGGACAATTTGGAACACCCAATGAACCTGCCATGTATGTCTTTGGAATGTGGGAGGAGACCGGAGTACCCGGAGAAGACCCACACGGGCACGGGGAGAACATGCAAACTCCACCCAGGAAGGTCCGAGCCTGGACTCGAACCGGAGACCGTAAAAATACATATATATTAAAAATATTAATTTGTCAACAAATTTTTTTTAGAGCTCCACAGGGAGGCAGAGAAGACAAAAGAGCCGCATGTGGCACCAGAGCAGCGGCCCACAGGTTGCAGACTTTTGGTCTAGGTGTTCATCAAAAACGAAACAGGTTTTACTCCTACATTTAATATGAATAGTGTTCTTTTGGCAGCCCGCCTCGCCCAACAAAAAAAAAAATTGCACAAACAAGCTCACACACGCCACTAAAAACACACAAAAGTGGATGTGAGATTTTCTTCAAAATATATTACACATTTACAAATAAAAGCACACGGGAAAAAAAAACAACAACACTTCAAATGCTTCGAGTTACTTCAATGGGTCGCACCAACATGGTGCCCATGGCCACAATACGTCGCCCTCAACGGGCACATGAGTCACCGGTTCTAAAAATAGATTTTGTGATTTCCTTCGATTTTTGTACAAGTGATTTTCTAAATATTATGATGATTATAGAAATAGTGTTGCATATTCATATTGATATTCATCTGGTTCCATATAAATAATAACGTAATTAAAGATAGTTAGCAAATTTGCTGTTTCAAAAGTGGGTGTCAATCTGGTAGTCCTTTGCATTAATCAGTACCCATGTCTCTGTGAGCAACAACCTTTTTTTTTCTTTTTAATGTTAGTTCATTTTGAAAATAATAATAATAATAATAATAATAATTATTATTATTATTATTATTATTATTATTATAATAAAATAGTTGAAGAACACATAGTAATACTTATATGACTTTAATTTGTCCTGTGAACATGCTTATACAATTGGATATAAAATCATCTTACCCCATTAAAATTATTTATATCATTAATATGTCGCAGCCTCCCCCAAAAATAACAAAATTTTGTGTACTGTTCTTATTAATGACAATACATCAAAAGTACATATTATTGTTCATTTATGTATTTTGTTAAAACATATGGCATAATTCACTATCAGAAAAAAAACCATGTTTGTGCATCATGATGATTTCATTGTGGCTCTTTCTGATGTGCATGACTTGGCCACCAGGGAGCAGTAAAATACATTCATGCAAACAAAAAGGATAGTTTTGCAGTGTGTGTTTGTGTTGAGGCTCGCGGAAGGCGAAGTTGTTTGGTTGTTTGAAGCACGCAATAAGTAATTCTCTTTGTCATCATACTAAAACGAAACATAGTTTTACAGTGAACTTCAACTGGGTGTGGCATGAATCAGCTTGAGGCCTCTTTTGTTTGTCTTTCGTTTCCCATCTGTCAAACTGCTGCTTGTTTTGAAGTGACGTGACAATGAACAGTACTTGCGCCGTGACTGATGATGTTTCACAAGCTCACAAGGACGTAAGATTGGCAAGGAATGAACAAGAAAACGGCTAATGTTCTGCACACCCAAAGCTGAAGTATTTCATGATACTCATCATTTGAGACTACAGCGATAAACAAATCCACTTTGCTATAACCATATTTTATTTGTATATTGATTTTGCTCATCTAAAAACGGCTATTCATCTAGGAAATAGATGTTGTCATGGTATGTGTACAACGTGTGGATGTTCATCATATCAAAATGGCATTAGCTAATGTTGACATTATTTTAGCCATTTAACATATGCATTAGGTTGCACGGAGCATTTTTGCATCAAATTCTCGTAATCCTCAATAACCAGACTTTTCCCAGAGAAAGCAAACGCAGAGGCTCCATCACCCCATGATGACAACAGAATACTGTAAGTGGTGTTGAAAATGGACGTTTTAGTATCAATGAGGCATCTTATCTTGTTTCAGCGATATCAATCTTTGCAACCACTATCTTCCCTAAAACGCTGACGTATGTGAGCATATGATATGGTATTCCATACCTAAGTTGCAAATGATCATCTATCAATGGATTCTGATGAATACAATTTAAAACTACATCCTGCTTTCATTTCCTGCAAGAAACCTGTGAATATTACATTATGCATGTACTGGTGGAGCAGGATTTTTGCTTCATGCATGAATGGTTTTATAGTCCTTAAAATTATTTTTTTCCGTTTTGCAGTGTAGAGGGTGCAGCTTGCAGTGTCTTTAGCTCATTTTGGCTTGTGAGTGAGAGGCTTTCCATCTTAACACCTCCGGTCACTGACCTGCTAAACTTTCCAAGGAATCTGTGGCCTAATTCCAAATCTCACTAAATGAAAATCCCATCTACTACTGTATATAGCCAGCAAGTCAACAAGGACCAAGACTTACAAACGTTTTTTTTTCTCTCCTTGTTTTATTTGTGCTCCAAAGCAAACGGATTCTAAAACAAATGTCCCATAACTTTTCAAGCAAATGTCTGGATCGGCCTAATTGAGCCTTGACGTTGACATTTGTGGCCACACGAGGGCAGCAACGGTGTTCCCTTGCAAGCAAGGAATAATTGGATTAACAGCAAATATCCCATTCACAGATTGTCAGTAATCTTTTGGACAACCTTGTCAGGCTGTTAAACTATATTTTTAATACAGCCGCTAGGCTTCAGGTAAGGCCGCCTAAACAATATTTTACGTTTAAAAACAAAAACGAAACAAAAATAAAACAAACAAACAAACGAAAAAAAACCAACGGCTCCAAACAAAGCCACTGCAGTATTTTGTCAAAAGTACAGTATACTAGTCTCTATTTAAATTCGAATTTAAAGTCAGCACCATTATCCATTTCCGATTGCTGACACAATATGTCCACAGTATGAACAGTGGACTTTTCTGCCCTCTAGCGGCAGTTTGCTGATACTGCGTGGATCGTGTGGCAGTGCAGATAACAGGTTCGACTCGTTTTCGTTCGTCGAAGAGAGCTTGGATGTGAGGGGCTGTTTGTTCATTTCTTGTGTGACATTCTAAAGATTACGTTGTTCTTTTATGGCGGGAATACAAAATATTGCTTCCTTCACTAGTTTGAGAGAGAGAGAGAGGCGAAAAAAAAAGTCGAAAGTACAAAGCAGCCAAATAAACACTATGAAAACTATACTTTTGCCAAGGGACTAGATTGAGGCATAAACAGCAATACAACGAGATATGACACAGACAATGAACAAATATGGGCTAAACAAAAGCAAGCAACTAAATACAAACATAAAATAACAAGACACACGGCTGATGGAGCTGATTGGATGACACAAAGGTTGACAAGCACAAATATGGACACAGTAAAACTTAACGAGACAAAAGGGAGCCAAGGAAAACACGACAACTAAAACAAAATCAACAAAACACAGAACCTGACTGATAACTTGCACACAACATCAATCATGAATTAATAACGTGTATTATTTCTGCAGTGCTTAACTTTAATCACACATTTGACAAGGATATATTGGCTGCTGTATGACCAAAAAAGAAAACAACACATTAAGTCAATACAGCGAATGTATTCAATTCATCCGGCAGTAGATGTGAACTTGTTACCAAATATGGCCCACTGTACACAGGAAAACCATATTTGAGTCCACCACAGGTGATTGCGCAATCAGAGAAAATGTGGGCGCAAGTGATATGAGCGGATGATGTCAAGTTTCCCTCTCCTTCATCTGTTGTTTAACATTGCTGAAATAGCAGCTGACAAATCAATAAGCCGAAGTGTTGAGCGTCATCGTGTCCATTTTTAGCTTCGTATACCGCCTAGAACCCACTTGGCCTTCGAGGTCCTTGTCTTCCTCGTTCTCTGGGCCAATGGCGCCCACACTCTCCCCTGGATGGCGGCATTAGGCCACAGCTTCTCCTCATGGCTCCACTCGTCCCTCACCCACTGACCCACTGGCGGAATGTGTGTGTGTGTGTGTGTGTGTGGGGGGGGGGGGGGGCAAAAATCTCTTTGGTGGAGAAACTACTTTTAGCCGCCCAGGTTTCTACTTCCTGTTCACTGATTGAAAAAGGGATACAAAGCACAAGCTTTACGTACACAATAATACTAACACATACATAATAATATTTAATAACGAGAAGTAGGTAAGTGAATGAATGAATATTGAAATAAATAAATAAATAAACATCAAATTCATAACAAAAAAGCCAAAGCCGAAGAATATAGGTGGGTTTTAAGACGGCTTCTAAAAGCAAATAGAGAGGGAGATTGCCTCATATTTTGTGCAAGAATACAACAACCTCAAGGAGGCCATTTGTGGAGAAATCTCAAAATGGACAAGCTTTGTAATCATATGACACTTGCAGCATGTGCACTATATGGCAAGCAGATGCCCCGCCCTTTCGAATGTTTATATGTATTTGCTTCTTATTTGAGTCATGTCTCGAGAGTGGTGAAGCACTCAATGGAGGTCCACTGACGTCGCTCTCTCTGGGTACTCAACCTTGATTTATGTCCCTGCAGTCAGTTTCAAAAGTGAAATTAACGTGCAATTACTGTCTGACTACATCATTAGTGCACATCAGTGCGGCGAGCTTTAATTGACTGTGATGACGACCCGAGAGAGAGAGAAATAGATTTCCAGTGCAATTTGAAGGCTTTTGATTTGGTCAGAAGTATGCTTCAAGGTGCGCATTTCTTAGTGACACAATCTCCTTCATGGAACAAATTATTAAGAAAAGCGGTACCAGGGGGGATACAAAGGACTGCAAACTTCCAAACCACGTGTTTGACAAAAATGCCATTTTAAAATAGGGGCTAGTATCTTAATTCAAATGTATGACTAAAAGATCAACTCTTCCATAACAAATGATTTGAAGCAAATAATAAAATAACCACAGATTGTGATTTTTTATTTTTTATTTTAATTGAAAAGTGCAATTCAACAATGAAGACAAAAACATCTAAACAGCAAACCAACTTTAAGCGTAAGAACTCATTCTATGCATTTTTTTCCTCCCACAAAAATCAATTTACTCAACAAGTTTCATGTTTTGCATCCTTCACATTATTAAAAATCCCCCAAATGAATCGTCAGACTCACCTGTATGGCACAATGCAGTATTCTCTCCATTTGTACAGGAACCAAACACAACTGCTGCTTCTCTCCTGCATGGCAAATTTGGCATCCTTCACAACAGCCGCTTGTCCAAGCCACCAAAAGCGCAAGCAATTTTATTAACAGTGTTGAATGTTATGAATGTTTTTGAAGGACACAAATTTTAGTAACTCCTTATGCACTTTTAACAAACTGTTAATGGTTACTGTGAAGAAGAAGAAGACGAAGACACAAAATTAGAAAAGTCATTGGAACATGTTTTGACAGCAATAAAGTCAATCCAACACTAGCTAGCGCCTAACTTTTATTTGAAGGTTTTTGTTGTGCTCAGTTATCAACTGAGAGTGAAAATGTTTTGCCTTAAACTGATAGCACGGGCTGGGCAGAACAACAGATGGCAGCAGTGTCTTGCGGAAGAGACAATCATGATTGTGTCCTTCCCAATCTATTGCGCAGACTCCAGCGCAGTGAAAATCCTGCTAATAAAACGAAAGCAATAGGAAACGCAGCATGCTGTGGCAGACCTCCTCGCTGACTCAATATGGGTGAGCGACAAAACCTTAGCAGCACCGCCAAGATGAATGGAGGCAGGTGGGCCACAGGGTGCTACTTCCTCTCTCGTTCCTCTCTTGGCACCGCCATCATTGGTGACGTTGCCTAGCGACCGGAAGCATGGAAACAGAAGGTGTCACTTGTTACCTCAGAGCTGGATTTAGCCTAATTGCAAAATAGACACCAATACAACAATGAGAGAAATGAGTTTCTCAAGTTAAAGACTTGTAAACATGTAGCAGTTGTTGAGTATGAGTGACACCACGTGACAAGTAAGAAAATGGTACGTGTGTGCTGACCAGACGGACAGCCATCTTACGTTGCCACTTTTACAGACAACTGTTTTGTTTTGTTTAGTTTTCCACTGAAAACACTGTTAGCAGTGTTTATTTTGTTGTTGTTGTTGTTGTTGTTGTTGCTGCTAGGATCCCTGTGTGGAGTATGAGAGCCTAGCAAAGAGCTAACTTCACTGACCATTCAAATATCTCATTATCGTGATTTGTGACTCACTTTACTTCCACTTGACTGAATGTTGATGGTTCTAACATGATGCAGACAAATATTTGAGTGGCACCCGGTTATATACCTAATAAGAGAAAATTAAAAAAGTATTTTTCTTCACAGGGGCCACAAATTGACATTGGCCACATTATTAGGCTTCCTGTTGCATTACTATGCATAAACACGTTTTTATTTCAGATTTGTAAGAATTTTCTCCAATTAAAATAACAAATGTTATGTTCTTGCATCATTAGAAAAAGTGATGAGCAAATGATCACAAAACTTTATGAACCTTGTCCAAATTAGCCACATCATATATGCAATATAATACAGCACACAGTTGCTGTTGTTACGAGTTTACTTGCTGGGGTTAATAGCGAGGCACATTATAGGTGGGAGTGAGCGCTCGTTGTCCCATATGTGTAGTAGGAGGAGGCCAGCACTGTTGATGCTAATGCAATATTTGTGGGCACACAAATATAATAAAAGCCAGTTCATTAATTCTTATAATTAACTGTGCTTAGTGTGGCAGTTTTGTCTGCTCAAAAAGATCATATCACACTCACCAGACACTTCATTAGGCACATCGAAATAGCTCAAATTGAACTTATTTCAGTATAATTCAGCAACATTTTTCTGTTGTTGTTGTTATTAGTTTTAGTTAATTGGTTTAAATGTTAGTTTAGGGCTTTTACAGAATGAACTTAGTGACTTATCAGTTTATTAGTATTCTGATCGACTAATCTAATACTAGCATGCAGCAACCTAAAAGCATGACATGAGGTTTGCAAGTGGTTTGTCGCCTGTTTGTTTTTTTTGTCATTACGCTGCCATTATTAGACACTTTTCTCACCAGCCCTGACTTTTTTTTGTCCGTCTCCTCACTCATGCGTACCTCTTCCCCATATACTGCATGCTATAATCTCTATCACTCACTTTGCTCATTTCCATCCCATTCCACTTCACTCTTGTTCAGATGTGTCCCCATAGATGCATCCAAGCCCTCCTCCTTCTCCTCCTCTTTTTCTCTATTGTCCTCCATCCCTGCCTCCAACTCTGCACAGCACAGCGGATGGCAGCAGCCCACTCAGTCCTCTCAGGGAGCAGAAGGTTTATCCACTCCCACTCAGGCTTTGCGTCATGGAACACAGAGAAATGCAGACAGATGGGAGGAGGACATATTAGCTGCCGCTTTTATAACATGACTCTTTATAACTCGGTGGTCATCAGGACGTCTGCATAGAGTAGCTGACGAGCAAGGAAAAACTCGAAGGGAACAAATGATTAGGACGTCTGCCTACATGTTCATGTGTGGCAATGTGTACAAATGAGTGTGAACAACAATTTTCTTTTTTTTTTTTTTGATTATTGCAGACACATTGCTGCATAATGTGAACAATGGTTTAATAATTGTAGTTTGCGTGCCTTATGTTGTATTTATTAAATGGATTTCACAGCTTTCATATGGAAAGAACAATTGTCTCTGCGGAGAGCGTCACGATGAAAGCATTGGTGTAGCCATAGCAACCTGATGCACATCAGCGAATGACATCATACCTGACACAATCGCGCACACGTACGCAAGCGGAAAAAGGACATGTCACATTTTTGCTGCTCGAGCAGCCTCCTTCCTTTCAATGCAAAGAAGGATTGCATAAGATTCTGGTCAAATGCATATTTTTATAAATGGCAAATTAGAATACAAACAAAAAGATTTTCAAATGCAAATGCTGGATTTACATGCAAACAAAACATGAACAAGATTTGATGGAGGTTGTAAACAAGAGATTAGCTCTCAATGTGAATTGAAGATTTAAAAAAAAAAAAAAAAAAGTCAAATCTGGGTCTGCAACAAAACAAGCAGGGAAAGTAGTTTGTCATTGTCAACTGAAACAAAAAAAAACAAACAAAAAAACTAAGAGGTAACGACAGCCTATGTCATAAAAAGAGGTCTCGGTCACGGTGAGTTAGCGTAGCGGAGTCTATGAATCTAACCTGGTGGGCTGGCTTGGAGAGGGAGTTTGTTGTCAGTGGCTGAATTGGATGCTGTTGTACGGATTTTGCGCCAACCTGACCAGGTTCAGATCAGAAGCAGGCTATGACAATTTTTGTATTGACCAAACAGAACCAGGTTTGGAGGGAGATCCACTTCTCTGAGTGACGGCGTCTTCTTGCAATTGCTTCAACTCGTTCTTTGGATTCTCACACTTTTCTAGTTAACATTGCATAGCATAGCAACACATATTGTGTAAATTGATGGCCACTTGGCATCCATTGCAGTCTAGTCGTCCTGGAAGGGGGATTCTCAACCTTCAAGGTTTCTTTCTTTTTTATTTTTTTTATTTCCCCAGTTGGGGTTTAAAAATCAGGGGATGTCATTAATATTTGTCAACTGTGGTTGTGTGAAGCACTTTGACACTCTTTTGTGATTAATGGCTATATAAATAAATTTGACTAAACTTGACTTGAATGTAAAATCCAACAAAAAATCTAAATGAGGTAATTAACTTGTTGAGCTGTTGCTAATTTCAGTTCTGAATCCTCTCAGTTGTCAAACACCCTTCTTATGAACTTTTTATCTACACGGAGGAGGCGACTCCTCCATGATTTTGGCAAACTTCCTCAATATTCCTCTTATCTTATACATACTACATGTTGTGTGTTACGCGCCACCCAATAATGACCTCTGGTCTCACCCAGGCCACCTTAGTGAATAATCTCGGATTCCTCTTTTTAAATAAAGCCTTGGAACATTTTCACGTAATGTAAACCACAGTGAGAAATCCTGAGCTGAGCCCTTTGGGCTCATATAAGTGCTAAGTGTGCATGAGCGATACTCAGGCTGGTAAATAAGCTCGAGAAGATAGTGCTTGTGGAATAGAGTAAAAGTGCTATGAAGTGGGAGAAGGAAAGCGCAGCTCACGTCCGGAGTGGTTTTAGAGTGCTGAATGAGTACGGAGGAGGAGGAGGAGGAGGAGAGCTGAAGCAAGTGGTTTCAGCCTCATTCTCAGAATTAACCCACAATGACGTAAGCTCCTTCACACATCCTGACAGCTGCCGGGTTACAGTGCTCCGCCGGTCCAATAACATCCATGTTCATTTCAGCTGGCAACCCCTCTCACTTGGCACACGCTCAGATTTTAGGCCCTTTATATTAGCTGTACTATTTGTTGTTTATAGTGGCAGGTGAAGTTGCTATAAAAATGTACTTCAGATACTGTACACCACTAATCAGGAGGATAGACAACGTCTGGACTGCGAATAGTGAAAATTAGCAAGGATAAACAGCCAATAAGCGTTTTCTGCCCCCACCTAAAAAAAAAAAAAAAAAAAAAGGGATATAATATAAGGGATATATTAGAAAAAATATGTTTAAATAATACTCCACAAGTGTCGAACTGTGTGGGGGTCCATTGTACAGTGGAACATTGATTTAATGGATGAATTGGGCATTTTTACTTCATTCAGCGCTCGCCTTCTGCCACCCAAAAGGACCGAGACATCAAATATTTACTAACATGAAAAGGTCTGAAGCGCCCCGTGACAACTCATTCTTTCGCTACTTACTGTGCAAACTAGTTGATTGCAAACTGTTTGTAATCCCAGGACATTCTTATCCCACCATGTTATTGATTATATTAAAGCAAACAAACAAACAAACAAACAAACAAAAACCCCACACATTTATTTTGATTACCATCATGCTTTCAGAAGCTGCTCGAGATAGTTGAGGTCAAATGGTAGACTTGTTTTCCATTTGGTATAGCATCCCCAGGACTGACATCAATGGAATTGTAAAACCTGAAACAACATGATTTAACAGCTTACAATACATATTAAATATTTCATAAAGCAGATAAAAACCATTGTTTTACAAAGCTGGGATTACAATTATGTGCAAAGCACATTCATTATATTAATGTATAACTAAATAAAAACCCTGCTGCTGGATAGTTTTCAAGTAAAAATAGTGATTCATTTGTGTCATTCCAAACTCCTTTTTGTAGACCAATGATTATAAATCAATTATAATTATTGTTGTCAAGCATTTTCTAAACTAAATCACATCATCAATCGTGATTAATAGTGAACAAATGATTCTACTTCTGCTTCTCCTTTTTTCTTCATAGCTTGTAACAGATACAGTATTTACTTGAGTAAAATCTTGGAATTTAACCCACGTAGAATTTTCTTTTAGATATCTGTACTATATTGAGTACTGTATTTCTTTTTCTGAAGTCGACTTGTTACTTTAATTACCAACATTTGAAAACAGATATCTTTCGACTCATTTGTCAAAATAGGCTTAATTGTTACTTTTTTCAACCTCTGAGGATGGCGACACGATAAACAAATATGTAAACATTTTTCTTCAATAAAAAACAAAAACAAACTCAAGTTAATTTATTGGCATTAATATTTTATTTTTCGTCTTAAATATACAGTATAGTCTATTATTGACATATATTGACTGATTATTTTCATTAAACGGGAAAACGACAACTAAAAATAGCTACTCAGCGGAAATGCATCTTGCGCTAATCCGGAAGTAGATGTTTCAATGTGACTTACCCGTTTGGCACGCTACAGATTATGCTTTAACAAGTATATTTAAAAGCTCTTTTCCCATTTTTTCCCCTGGGAAAAAAATGTTTCTTACCTCCATAAACCGTGAGTATGCAACGCTTATTCTTTACAGTGAAAGATGTGTAAAATAGGACATGATTTTAGCCTTTTATGAACTAGCGTTACCATGTTAGCATTATTGTTTAGTGTTGCGTATGTGGCTTGCTAGTTGCAACATAGTCTCTTTTTATACATCCGTACATATTCACAATGTGAAATATCAATAAGTAATTGTCGCTAAAAAAACAAACAAACAAAAAACAAGCATTATGAGCATCCTTGCTTGCTTGGAATCGGTGTGTTTCTTGGTATCATTCATTTGACGGACTTTTTTATTTATTTTTTTATTTTTCAGTGGCAAAGGCGAAGTCAAAGTAAGCGACAAGTGATCGACACCATAACAATATTCTTGATTATCGGAGCAAGACAGTAACGTGAATGTGTGCCCTGTTCCAGAAACATCCTTGTGCAGGTGATGAGCGCTGCTGGGACGGGCTACTTCGTCAACATCAAGAGAAACCGTCTCCGAGACAAACTTGTGCTACTCAAATATGATCCGATTGGTAAGAGTTGGCTGCGTAAGATAAGATCGAGTTATGAAACGGGTCGGAAAGTCCACGGTTCAGATTAAAAGTGAAAGAATTTACGAATGCATGTTCACAGAAACAGTAATGTCACCTCATGTTAGAAAACTACGACCAATCGTCACCATAAATTCTGTGCACATCTCTGCTCATTACTACGTCATTCTGTGAAAATATTAAAATCAATTGTCCCAATATTTTTGATTTTATAAGACATCGTTAAGCCGTTAGGTCTTCATAAGAAGCTCTTATAGAAGAATCAACATCACTTCATGTACAGAAACTATGACCAGTGGTCACTATGACTCATGCCCACTGCCTCCTCTGAAAATGTTACAACAAAAGTCGCAATATTCAAAAATAATAACAAATAAAACATAAGGATTGTTGCTGCCTGCACCATGAAATCAATGTGAAGTGAATAAAGTCTTAAATACAGTTTTGTCCACCTAATGATTTACTGGTGAAGGAAAGAAAATGTATACACTCTAGTGCTCGTTTTTAAAAAATAATGTAGTCTGCCACATGTAAATTAATTCCTTCAAAATGCATTTGCTTTGGCCACGTTCCAATGGTTGGTGCACATTCTCAACGTAACCATATTGTACGAAGCAGTCTGGAGTGGCCGATGTGAGAGACCCAAGCCGACTTTTCCTTGACCCCGTCATATTTCTGCACTTGTTGAGCTCCTTCTGCCTCCGTCCTACCAGATGTCAGCAAGCTGAACGGGTGGTCGCAAGGCTAGAAGTGCTCTCGGGTGATTCCATTTGCTGTGGAGCAGCGGCGAAAGCTCGCCATCTCTTCCAAGGGGGCAAAGTGCATCCCATCCTGTCGCTGTCTGCAGCATCTTGTGCAGCCTGATTTTTCCACACATAATCAGCGCTGCTTTATAAGACATAAGAGGCATAAAGGCATAAAAGATAACTTTAGCGTAGGAGGAAATGACACAAAGTATAATAAAATAACATAAAAACAAGTGAAAATGCTGCTCGCGCCACAACAAGGTTAATACTAATGAAAAGAAAAAATGCTCTAGTCTAGGTCAATGGCGATATATAGAATAATAATAATAAAAAAAAACCTGAACTTCAAATTCCTTTTTTTTTTTCTTTTTCTGGTGTGTCTTTGTGAGCTCACAATCTTTTCACCCTTGAATTTGAATTTGAAAAGCGCTTTCTCTTGTTGCAGTGGGCAAGCACGTCCTATTCTTTGAGAAGAGGAAAATCAGATCTTTGTGAAGTGGACGTCATCACGTGGACAATAAACCTGTAACGTTGAAAACAGACCATTTGCCTTGTGGATTCAAAAAGAAAACGTCAAGCCAGGCCAGGACAACACAAGAAACAATTCCACTATGGTATAAAATATTTGTTATTAACAAGTCCTTCATGTTTGGTTACCACAACTTAGATTCGTCTATAAGCACCTGAGAGTAATCGTCATGTGTGTCTGTCACCAAATGATCATTAAAGCTATCCCAAATACTTTGCAATTAACAAATGCTTGTGTGCATTACTTCAGCTTGCTCCATTAGACATGATTTAGTTGCGTTTTATTTCTACAGTCTTTGATTGGTTAATCAGCTCAAAAAAATGAACCGGTAAATTCAAAATAGAACCGCTGCATTCAGAAGAGCTCAGCTGCCAAGTGTCGTTTGTGCGGGTACGAGGACTGCGTGCCCATGACCTGCACGCTCGCTCCTGCCACTTGACCTGCTCTCCGGGCCACCTCCTCCAGTTGCATTGTGGGATGATGAGCCATGTCATAGGCCAGCGCTCCAATGAAGCTGTCTCCAGCACCCTGGGAGGAAGATATTATTGCAACAATGCTTTGTTTCATGTCGGCCATCTTGCAAAATGATCATCATGCAGTATAAATGTATATAATGATTGGGCTGCATTCAGGTATGCTTGGTTTAAATCGGGGGTGTTCGAACTTCTTTCTAAGGGGCCCCGACAGAAAAATTTAAGGATGCAAGGGTCACTATATTTATTTTTACGTTGTCAAGCATGCAATTGCAGATTGTTTATAGGCTAGGTTATAGTTTTGTTTTGTTTTTTTAAATAGCATCTGAGCAGCTTTCTATGAGTCAAATAGATTAGAATTTTCCAAGACTTTAGGGTGGTTCTTTACATATTTAAAAAAGCTATAATATATAAAACCAATTTATTAGCAGATGCCATTTAGCATATGCCGTGAGCCGCTCAAAAATGTATGACGGATCATTGTTTTCATACCACCGGTTTAAATCATTTATTGTGTATTGGGGAAAAGGCAGAACGGTTACTTTTTTTAATTTTTTTTTTATTTTTTTTTAAAGAAGCTGTCACCAGTAGAGGGTGCTCTGACATATGACCTTCGATGCACACGCTTGTCTTGAAATTTATGTTCAACCGCGATAACCAGAGCCGGATGATATGAACCTGTTCTTAAAGTGATACTTGACTGACCAGTTCTCAGCAGTGAAAAGTTCATATTTGGTCCAGAATTAATTTGATAACTTCATTATTTTTCATGTACAATACCTTTAAAAAGTAATTTTTCTACTTGCTGTCGACTAATGATGACATCACCTGTGCTGAGGAAGTAGGTAACAGCCAATCATGGCTCACCTGTTTTCTAGGTTTGGTTGTTACCTGCTTCCTCAGCACAAGTAGAAAAAATACTTTTTTAGGTACTAATTTTACATGAGAAATAATGAAGTTACCACATTAATTATCGACAAAATATGAACTTTTTACTGCTGAAAATGGCTCAATGAGTCAAGTATCCCTTTAAACTGCCAATGAACATTTTTAACCTTTTGTGGCTTTGACCAGAGGCCTGTCGAAAACAGTTGTGATTGAGGTCAACGTGTAAGGACAGATTGAGCCAATTATCTATTGATGGAGATGGAATGTGCTGCCTTGCACCCTGAAGGAGGAGCGCGGTGGGGGTGTTGTGATGGGAAAAGGCACAATGGCATGTTGTGACCTGCTCGTGTAAAACCGCAAATGCATCCCCCCCCCCCACTGCTTCTCACAAGTCCGCTCCATTACTCATCACTTTGGCTCTCAAAAGATATTGCGCTCTCTGGTCTGGGAAGCACTGCCCCCCCCCCCCCCCCCCCCCAACCTCAGCGTAACCCTTTCAAGGCCTTACCAATGAAGACATTGTCAGTTATGTGCGGATGATTCAGTGACACGAGGCAAACAACTACAAACACAACCGAGTCCGAAAGGTCAGAGGGGTCGGGGACATGCCCCGTGATTAGTAAGGTTCTGGAAACAGTCAGGGCTCATCAACAGGGCAGCCGAAGGACACATTTGAAGGCAGGGTACATAAAATCAAGGAACGTGTCCAGTCCACGCTCCCGGTCAGCACAATGGGTGTGACTGGTGGATTGTTGAGATGCTGGAAAGAGTGAGATCAGAACGCAAACTTTTGACAGGCCTGTTGGAGTTCCATGTTGTGTTTATGTCTCCTGTCTGGTAGCTGGGCTGGGTCATGACATAGCACAGTGTTGAAGGCATTGATGAGGTCGTTTCACTCTTTGTTTAGACATTATGACTGCAAGAGGGCACCACCATTAGTATAGTATGTTGACTAAGCCATATACTAACATTTAATAATATGAGAGACTTTCACTCCTGTGAGTTGCAGGATAAAGAAGTTGATGAATTTAAAAAATAAAAAGTTTTATGTGTACTCAAATACAATTGTAAGAAAATTACTAATGGGACTGTCTGAATTGAGGCTGTTCAGGGAAAAAAGCATTTCTTGGAATCTAATGTTTTTTTTTCTTTTTAATTATAAAACAATGAGCAAGATAATTGCAATTCGGGTTTCATTTCCGAACCATTTTGTGCAAAACATTTGATTTGGCATACGCTTTGAAAATTAAAGCATTTAAGACTAAATTATTCCCTCCTTAGACAATTAGAAGAGTGAACATAACATCTCTTAGACCCAGATATAATTCATTAATTCAGACCTAATTGAATCTAGCTATGCCGTCACAGTTAGGTGTACTTTAGTGTTAGTGTAATGCGTACAGGCGCAGTTCTTGAGAAACAAATTCAATGCAAAACAACTTTCTCAATCCACTGTTCTCTATGTGGGATTTGGGAAAAGGAATAACGCAATAAATTAAAGTGGAAGTCAACCCCAGAATAATATAATAATATAATATGTTCTATATGCAGCACCATTAGTCTAAACATGACATTCTGATGATGTTACTGCCCTGAGCAACTGTGATGTCATTTTCAGTTGACACCAAGTGGCAACATGGCCGCCCAATCACAACAACAACAACAGCAGCAACAACGACCAATCACGGCTCAGCTTCAGCTGGTTGTGACTCGAGCCTTGAGCGACTGTGATGTCATTCTCAGTCAACAGCAAGTGGCAAAATGGCCGCCCGATCACAACAACAGTCACATGGGTCAGCTTCAGCAAATAGGGGAGCCATGAGCAACCGCGATGTCATTTTTAGTCGACTGCAAGTGGCAAAATGGCCGTCACGAGGTTGATTTTGCTCTTTTGCTTATATTCCACAAACAATATTAATCAGAATTATGCATTTAGACTAAAGGGAGTGAAGGATTTTTTTTTGGGGTTGACTTGGGTTAAAAGAGAAAAATACATTTAAAATAAAAATATATAAATATTTTTTTTATAACAAGGGGTGATCTAAACAATAACTCTTGGCCTTTCGCCTGGCAAAGTTACACGTCTGAATATGCAGTGGAATCTTTTGTCGCACGTCCGGTCCAAGCTTGAAGTCATCCGACGTGCGAGCTCCCGTCCAGCCTTTGTCCGCCTCGCTAACGTCTCCTTCTCCAAGACGACCACGCGAGTGGATTTAGCGCGTGAAGCTCAACAAGGCTGACAAGCGTCGCCCCCTTCAGCCGCGCTGCCGCTGCCCTCGACACACTTTGGCCAAGGTTAGATGTGGAGGCCTGTCAATCAAATGACACAAGCGCTCGCCGCGGATGAGCAGTGATTGCTCGTGCGGGGTCGCTTGCGTCCAACGCTGCTTGACCTTTGTGACTTTCTCCTGCCTGCTCGCTGCTCGCGCTCAGACGTAAGTTTGAAATTTATGATGGCAGATGTGATGGTGTGAAGCTCACCAAAGATGAAGATGGATTCACAAGGTGAAAATACAGTATCAAATTCTAATTATTGCTCTGGTGGTTTTCACTATGGAACATTTGAGGAAGGTCACAGGTGTAAAATGAAGTTTGAGGTGTCATCGAAAGAGGCATGCCATGACTCCTTCTTGTGACTGGCTCCAAGTCAGCCCTTAAGCTATGTCTGAGCAAGTCCATTCCATTTTTTTTTTGTTTTTTTTTGGGCCAACTGTGATATGCACCTGATTTTATTTCCATGTCATTGTGAACTGTACAATTCCATTTTTTCCCCTCCCAATTCCGACCCAGGCCTGTTCTGTATGTGGGCACATTTCAGATATGTATCCAATGGGCTAAATTAGTGGAAGTCAACATCAAACATTTCTTGACAATAAAATGTTACATGTGACCTCACTAGTCTAAATGTGACATTCTAATCAATATTAAATTTGTGGAATTCGAGTTATGAAGCAAAATCCAGCTGTTTTATCCATCTCAGGGGGCGGCCATTTTGCCCCTTGCTGTCGACTGAAGATGACATCACAGTTGCTCGGGGCTCAGGCAACGACCAATTACAGCTCACCTGTTTTGTGAAGCTGAGCTGCGATTGGCTGTTGCCTGAGACCTGAAGCAACTATGATGTCATTTTCACTTGGCAGTAAATGCAAAAATGGCCGCCTTCTAATATGGATAAAAATTGCTGGATTTGGCTGCTTAACTCGGTTAAGCAGATGAAGATGGATGACTCGATGGAATAGCCAATCATCAGACATGACGTTAGCATATTACGCAAGCACCTCAGTAGACCTCGGTTGTCTTAGCTTTTCTGTTGCAGCTTTTGTTTTCTTCAAAAAAAAAAAAGACAACAAATAGGACCCTCAGCACACCTCTTTTCACAAATGATAAACGCAGCATGTGTATTTTGCTTCTTATTTTGGCCTTTTGTGATCCCCCCCCTGCAAGGACACAAAATCCTTTCTTGAGGCTATAGTCCTTTTTGTAAAGTGTCAGAAAAGGCGCAGACATCAAAAGTCTTCACGCCACTTGATGTTCACTGAACGGAGGTCGAGACTCGACAAGCGCAGTGTAAAAGTGGTTAGCACGTCTGCCTCAATTCAGAGAGTCGGGTTGGATTCTCGGCTCGTGCCGACCCGTGCGTTTACAAGTTCCCCCGCGCTTGATTGGGGTTTCTGGCTTCCTCAAACAATACCAAAACTTTTATGTTAGAGTAACTGAAAGACTGTTTATACAATAGATGTCTATTGCTATCATCCTTGCTACATCTTAAGAGATTTCTAATTGTAGTTTCTTGTATGCTAATTAGTGATAGACCGATATGGTTTTTTCAAGGCCGATACCGATACAGATTATTTGTAGTCAAGTCGGCCGATAACCGATATTTCAAGCCGATATTCATTTGCAATAAAATGGGGAGGGGGGGGAATTCTTTCAAACTATATATAATTTCTCACTGAGTAACAAATTCATGTGAATGTAGCTCATTTGGGGTTTTTGTTAGGGTTCGTAAAAACGTTTCAAAAAGATTTTCGCGGTGAAAAATTGTGTGAATATGTTCCAAATGTGTTTACGACAAATAAAAACTGACTGCGAACATCTTACAAATCCTGATGAAAACCCCAAATTCGCTACGTTCGCAAGTATCCCCTGCTCAGTGAGCTTTATCGGCCTTCAGATTCAAAAAATGGCCGATGCCGATATTTGTCAAAATGCCAAATATCGGCGCCGATAATCGGCCCCGGCCGATTATCGGTCTATCCCTACTGCTAATCGACATCATACTGGACTGTAAATTCCGTTTCACAGAGGCTCAAGAAGCAGCGACTGCATTTCTCACCCTCCTGCGATCTCGACTCCCGTCTTGCAATGACAGATGGCGCAAACTCCCGAAGTCGACAGCCTTTGTGAATGAAGAAAAAGCACCCTGGGGAGAGCAAAGACCAACTCGGGGGCAACGCTGACTCACAGTTGCTTCTATGTCCAAACGAGTCCTCGGAAGTAACGAGGGAGGAAGCTTCCCACATCAAACAGACACTAAATTGGACCAATTAGCCCACTCGCATCTTTGATCCATCTGAAAGCTTAATCTTGACCGTTTTCGTGTTTGGCACGGACCCGTGAGAGGACGCAAAAACACACCGGCAGTGGACAGCACCAACATCTGGCTTGCTACAGCAGCTGCTCTGTACACGTGTCATCCATTAAAACAAGGTGATGTGGCACTTTTCTCATTGTGTCATCCTAACCCAGACTGTGCTCGGCGTAGGAATGCAACGCTCAGGCGCTATTTTCCCTTTACCGTTGAGTTCCGGGAAGGAATCATTCAATTGCTCCAGTCATGAGAAAAAAAACAAACAAAACAAAAGCAAACTATGACTAATGTGATTGCCTCGACCCACCGTGTAGCAGCTGTAATGTCTGGATTAGAAGGGGCTGTCTACCTTTATTTAGTCTTTTGGGGTGGACCTCCTGGAGTGGAACAGAAGAAACCGGGGCCACCCAAGTCCTGAAAGTGTGTGAGATAACTCCTCCACAAAACAGACGAGACTCTGAGCTCAGAAGAGGGAAGCCTGTGTTCAATTTATAACAAGATGAGGTGTTTTTTGTTTTTTTTTTAATCCTGATTCATGACCCTGACTCAGTATATACTGTAATTACTCATGGGTGTACTACAGTAATTCACATGCGCACAGCATTGCAATTATATCATTTTGGACCAAATGGTATGCTTCCATTTAGGTCAGCGTATGAATTTATTGCCTTTCTATTAGGAAGGTTCTAATAATATTGCCCCAAAAAAAAAAAAAAACACTGCCCCTTTATTGGGATGACGGTCTCAACGATACCTTATTGGTATGCTTGTACAAAGTAAAAGGTGGAGGAACACTTCTTTTTTTTTTTGTCTCAATAAATGAATTCATTAGGCAAAAAAACCCCAAAACAAAACAAAAAAACTATCCCAATTAAATTTGTTCCAGTTTCTCCATTACCATGAACTTCAGTATTAAAATGGAAAATGCCCAATATTTGATGAAGAAAAACAAAACAAAAAGTTAGCTAACATCACAATTCCACTTCCATAAACCAGAAGTCTGTCGTAGTACTAAGATGGACCTGTGAGAGGCAGCATGATGCCACAAGGCATCCAAACTGATAAAAAAAAAAAAAAAAAAAACAGAGAAAAAGAGTAATATTAGCAGGTAGTAGTAGTCATAGACAGTTAGCTGTAGTTTAAGCTAAGCTTACTGTTAGCTTGTCTGATAACTCTTCTCTTTGGCATTCTTAAGCCCTTTTCACACTGCACTCGCTCAGTGTGAAGGAGTCCGTGTGAAATTATCGGCTTCCAGATTGCCCATATTTGTAAGCGCTAACGTAGCAGTCTACCAGGAAGTAAAAGCAGAGATTTTGAATTTGAATTAAATTTGAAAATTAAAATATGAGCCCTTCCCTCATTAACCTGTCATCAAATGTGCAGTTAAAAAGGTCTGGAGTTGATTGGAGGTGTGGCGTTTGCATTTGGAAGCTGTTGCTGTGAACACACAACATGCTGTCAAAGGAGCTCTCAATTGGGGTGAAACAGCCCATCCCGAGGCTGACAAAAAAAAAAAAAAAAAAAAAAAGAGAACAAAACCATCAAAGGGAGAGCAGAAATATTAAGAATGGACAAATCAACAGTTTGGTTGGTACATTGTGAGAAAAACAAAATGCACTGGTAAGCTTGTGAACTCAAAAAGGCTTGGACATCCCTGCACAACAGTGATGGATGATCACAGCATATCACAGAATCCTTTTCACGATGAAGAAAAAACCCATTCACAACATTTAGCCTTTTTTTTCCACTCACTCACAAAGCGAACCCACGTCAACTGAAACCGAAGGTAAGTGACGGTTCCACTCCCGGAGGCCACATTTAGCTTTTAGCCACAGAATAAGAACACCTTCCGCGCTTGGACCCACAGTAGCTTACAAGATACATTTGCAAAGAACCACAAGTGTAACGATATCAACTCAAATCACAGTTGCTTCAAATGAGAATGGCAGAAAACAAGCACTAGTGTCGACACGTTTGGTGCCACTTGAATCGTTCCAAACCTGTCACCACTGCTTAAAAAAAAAGAAAAAGAAAAAAAATCAAAGCTGCAATAACAGAAGAGTTAATCATAACCAAAAACACACTCTTTCCCAAGCAGGCTCCAAGGAAATGGAAACTCAGATAACAACATGGCGTGCTTTCCCCCTCTCCAGTCAAAGAGCAAAAGGCCTTTACTGGAAGAGGGATTATTTTGTCCAAAAGAGTTAAACACCCCCCAAGTTATGGGCCCATCAAAGAACAGAAGGGCCGGTGTGTGCGTGTGCGCGCGGGTGTGTGGTGCAGGATGGAATACACAGCAGGCCTAACCGCAGCGAGGTTTGCGCTGCTTTCTGCTGACTGATGCATGCAGGCCCAAAAGGTGAGTCACCCGAGTGGATGATGGTGGTGGAGGGGGCGGGGCAGTGAATAATAAGGGCAGTAAAGTAAAGTGTGTCTACTTCACGGGAGTACAACAGAAGTCACACAGCCCCCAAGAAAGTGAGCTCTTTGTTCCTCAAACGCCATTGAGCGATTTTGGCAAAACAACAAGAAACTCAATGTGGCCACTTCACTTTGCGGTTATACCGTATATAATAAATATCAACTCTAATACATATATATCATGGTGACATTCATTTCAAGACATTTGCGGTGTTTCTATGAACGTGAGTCTACGTGGTTGAAGATGAGTCACTAACCATGATAATTATAGCACAATGAAAGTCTCAAAAGCGAAATGACTCAGCAACAGAAGCAACAGCGCAAACAATTAAGTCGCCTCACTTATGATCTATTTAAAGTTGGAGAAACCGACACATCAGAGCAGCATCAACGTTTCACTTGTAAGACGCTAATGCTGAAAACAAGCCACCGAGGTTGGTGGGAAACCACTCAAACATTTCTGGCCTCCGTCAAAGATTACGATCAAGGAAACTCATTCACCAAAGTTGCAAAAGTCACACATTTTTTTTTAATTTTTTTATTTTATTATTATTTTGTTTTTAAAGACAGAACAAGTATCTAATATTTCTGTGAAAATAAATGAACAATGAATAAATTTTTTTTAAAAAAAATCCCCCAAACATAGATTATTATTTTTTTAATAAAATTTGCCTTAAACTAGAAAGGAAGAAGTAATTAAATAAATTGAAATGTACACTTTGACAAAATGGTATTACCACTGTAATTAAATGCTCACTTTTTAGTGACAGAGCTGAAGCAATAAAAATGAACAATATGATAAATCAGTTTATAAACTTCAAATGACAGTACGGTAGATATTTGACCAAATTATCCCAGTTTCGGTAATATACTGACCGCCTGCATTTAATATGAAGAAAAGTAAAAAATGATCATTTATCTCTATCTGGTCTCGTTACAGGAAACAAAATTTTGTGGAAATCAGCCCTATTTGCATAATCCAGTTGAAATAACAATAACAACAGCAGTCTCGAATAATAATAATAATAATAATAATAATAATAATAATAATAATAATAATAATAAATGATGATGATGGTGATAACAACAACAACCATCATCATCTGAGTTTGAGATACTGACTGTGAACCAAAGCGGATTCTGGCAGTGATGGCGAACGTTGGAATGAGATGATGAGAGGAAGTCGCACGGTATGTTTGTTACTCATGTGACGTGTCATGCAAGCTTACTGTGGTGTCGACCGCGTCGACCGGCGTCGTCGGCACATGTTTGCAGCTCGAGTCTGCTGCCTTGAGCACCACACATCCTTGGGCTCCCAAGGTGATAATAACTGTGCTGCATCCTCGCCTCAGCAGCTCCCGGCCGGCACAACGCGCCTCCTCCACGGTATTCACTGATAAAGCCGTCAGTAGCTCAGCCTGGATAGAAGCGCAAGAAGAGAAATGGATTGCAATTATTACCAGGTGAAGTGGAAAACATCTGGATACAGTATTTAAATAAGCATTTAATTGTTTTCTATGGTTAATCTCTTTTTGTGTGAGCCGTTCTTCGAATGAGTCAGCTTGTAATCGCACCCTGGGTGCACTCAGACAGATTTCTAGTCAAATCTTTGCTCAATATGTCAGCACAAGTCTGCAGCGCTAAAATGTTTGATGGGAACGTCGTCTGACTGTGCTGCCGCAAACTGACAAAATGGCAACAAAACACGACTTCATTCAAAATATTCATATTTGGTGAAGCACACACAATATTTTGTTGATCTTTCATCACACAAGTCTATATTATGATTATTATTATTATTACCATCTAAAAAAATCCATTTAGATGATTCACACAACACAAAAAATAGCAATTCATGTGATTTATTTTTTTACATTGCACATAATGTGATGTTTTGTCGTATTATTTATTTATTTAGTTTATTTTAATTAAACTGTAACAGTGATGGAGTGTGAGAAAATATTTTACTTAAAAATTAACATTTTTCATGTATTTATTTGCATACAAATGTGTTCATTTCCACAGTAATGTCATGATGGTAAAATTGTAAGTATCTCCCATCTAAATGAAGAAATATTAGTAAAGATCTAACAAGGTAAAATAAGGTGAAGCTTGTCGTGCTTTGAAGTTGCCAAACAGCAATTCATTTGGGCACTTTATGTCGCGTAACAAATAGCCCATGTGGGTTGGATCCGAGACTGCGGAGGGAAAAATCACGATGACTCGTAAAGGACGATGACTCAAAAATTGCGTGAGCACCCATTGTGATGGATTTCTGACATGTATCAGCTTGTGAACCAAAGAAGCCTCGATTACAAGCAAAACCATGAATGAAAAAAAGTCAAATTGCTTGTATATTATTATTATTATTATTATTTGATTTGTATTCACTTTCAACAAAACTGGACACAACAAGAGGTCAAAGCCGAATCATATTCAGTCAGTCGCAATCATTGAGTGAACACATTAACAGCACAGCCGAATGTTGCCTTGAGCATTTCAATCACAGTCAATGATTGGGCCATGAACGGCTGTCTGCAAGTAAGTGGGTCACACTTCTTTTTTTTTTTTTTTTTTTTTTTTTTTTTTTTTTATGGAAAATATACAAGTGAAGCACTAACCCCCTATAGAATAGACTATAAGATAACATAAATGCTTACTTTTCTCAAATTTTGCTTCCAACATATTCCTCAGCAGTCTTTTTCAACAATGTACTGTCACACAACTTGACTTGGGGAGCATTTGTGGCTCATTGTGCCTTTTTTTTTTTTTTTTTTTAAAGAGGCCTGCGACATATACAAAGTATTAAAAATGACATTTGACACGGCCTGCAAGGCTAGCTGAACAAAGTAGTAGAGAAGGGATGGTATAAAAAAAAAAGATGATTAAAATAAGACAATTTCTCTTCAAAAAAAAAAGATCATTCCGTTTTAGAAGCAAAAATAATTTCTTCCACTTTCTGCTCATTCATGAAAAAAGTATCACATAATGATCCTCAAATAACAGTTTTAAAAATTGCTCATCTTGGTCCAGTTTGCTCTTGTTTTGGTTCTGAATGTTGATATGGTATTATGGTAAACTACCCGTATTTGGCCTTATCACAAAGCTATTGTGCAACAGTTTATCAAGTGTAAAAACAACAACAACAAAAAACTGTAATATAAGAGAATTTTACTTTTTATTTTACAGTTTTTTTCCCGTTTTAAAAATATCATTTAATTTACAAAAATAAAGTCTGATTTTACATGACAAATTATTTAAAATAACATGAAATCACTGTAACTGTAAAAACACAATATTTCTGTTCTTTTACAAAAAAAACCCAACTCCATTAGAAATACTATATTGAATGTTAAAAATATGTTCACACATGTATCATAATTTCACAAATATTTGTTATTTAATGGAATAAAATGTAAAATTCAACCCTTTAAAATACATTTATATTTACTGCGACATTAACAATAACAATGTGTAATTTTACCATAATTTCTTTGTGAATTGACAATTTTTTAAAAGTGTAAATAACAACAATATCTGTAATGTCCGATAGATGGTATAGAATTCATAAACAATATATATAATAGCTTGCTTGATTTGACTTTAGCATGTTTAGTACATTTTAGTCAAAGAATTTTAGTGGCCCTTGTGTCCTTTTTTTTTTTTTCCTGTAAAAGGCCCACAAATTAAAATCTTGCATACCCCTGTTATAAGCTGATAATTTTTTTTTTTGTAATAAAATCATTTTAGCAAGCTACTTACATGCAATAGATCATTTAATTGTCGCACATGCACAACCACATTTTTTAAGAGCGCACTTGACAAGACTTTTTTTTCACTATTTCATTTCAATAGATGTAGCATGCACACTATTTATTGTCCTTCATGCTCACAATTGGCCTGGAAATCACTTTTGGCAGGTGAGATCCTCAGATAGACGCCAAAGATGACATGGTCCCTCTCATCAAGCGCTTCAACATCGTATGTGGGCCGACGATGAAAGGAGAGCCTGTACTGTGTCTTGCCTAATCCGCCTTTGCCCCCCCCCCCCTCACCTCACATGCGCACAGACACAAGCGCACACACCTGGCATGCCGGACAACCTCACATGGGAGTGACACTGGTGTCAAATGGGGGTCTGATGATCCGATCCTTCTTATGTTTTTGTGCAATGTCAAAGTGAACAATGACCTTGGACAAGTTCAAAAATAAACTACAGTGTATCAATGTTTAAGAGCCCGCAGCGATGCAGTTTTGTCAGGCGAAAAAGAAAAAAAAAAGAGAAAAAAAAAAAGACAAAGCGTTTTGTTAGTCATTGGCTTCACACCGGGGCATTAATCTACTCCCCGGAATCCTTCTGTGTACAAGAATAAGACCGCGGTTAAGTTTCTGCCGATCGTCGTGTGTGAGTAAATGCTCTCACACACACACACACAGGCCTTTGTTACAAGAGAGGCGCAATTAAAGGTGTTTGTGCAGCGCACGTTAAATACATTGCGGAGGTGGATGCTTTGATGACAAATAAATTGTACATTCAAAGCCAAGAAGGTTTCTTTTTTTTTTTTTAGCATCTTTGTTGTATTGTTTTGATCATTTCTGTTATATTGAGGACTTATTTTTTTTCTATCTCAAAGGATATTTATTTTACGTTTAGTTCAAATTGAGGTTGCCGTAAAGTCACTGAAACGCAGCTGACTGAAATCCAATATAAGGGCTGTATCTAGTAAATAAATGCATTTAAAAATGAAGAAATAATATGCTCAGTTTGGATTTACACTGTTTGAGAATTATTCATTTTATAATAATCGTATTTAAAGGTACTACTTGCTACACAGACCCGTCACCAGAGCCCAGGCTTAAGGGGGGCACATAAAATGCATGGGTGGGCCCAATTATTATAAATACCCTACAAACAGCATTAACTTGCCCAATATATTTGGATAAATTTGCTGACAGTATTATCATAGACAGCATTTACAGTACATACAGATACAGTAGACTGTAGCGGCGTCATGAGCACGTTGACGCTGCAGCCATGTTGGATGAGGCAAAGTGAAGCTATTTGTAAAGATGCCTCGTTTCGTTTCTCCTTAGAAATGTATCATCAAGCCACCACTAATTGCTGGATTAATCAGGAACTATTACCTTTGATTATTATCCAATTCAAAGTCAATCTTGCTAATTATTTGCCGATGTAATGGTAAATACAATTGCCACGTCTAATATGGCGGATGCGCTGACACATCGCTTCGAACGGGCCACCTGTTTGACCGGTGTCTGCAGGAGAATTAAAAAGAAAAAAAAAATGAAAATTTTTCTTCCAAAGTTTCCCACCTCTACACTTGAACATGACTGTTGCTGTTTTTACTCTTTCGTCATGACGCCCTTTCATGTGCACACACCTGGCCATACGTCGTTTTTCTGCTCTGCAACACTACATCAAATAGCAGATCACATGAACCCCCACGGGGCGGCTGACTCATCCAAATGGCACATCTGCCCTCTTCTTGTTATTACAATGATTCCCGGCTAAACACGCCCACTTTCACTCATCTGTCATCACCCGACAACCGAGACGTGAGATGCCAGGACCGAAAAAAGGGCGGCGATACCGATTCCCATCGTCACAACACAATGTTTGCGTGTACTTTATGTTTAAAGGACACAATGACACTATTGATGAGTTAGAAGCGGTCATGATACAGGAGATAAACTGTCGGTGAATCACTGTGGAAAAGGTGTGAGTCTGCATGGGCTGTCATAACTTCTCAGCTCTCCCGACGCCGCACAAGTCTTGAAATGGTGATAAAAGTTAGCCCACATTTCTGCAAGCTTGCACAACTATGTGCTTAAATGATTACTCGGTGAGAGTTTGCCAAACTTGATGAAATGGTCAGATTGAAAGAGTTTTTGGGGTGTTTCCCAGTTACACTGTCAATTAACGGCCAAGGATAAAGAATGCAAAACTTTGTGTTTGTGTGATTCATCACCTCAGACTCATTGCAGCAAAACACATCCGAGACTCGATAGAAATCAGGATCCAAGTCAGGGATAGCTGGTGCCGGGTTGAATATTGTCTTGACTGCAACAAGAACAGTTTGTAGTCAGTGTTATTGATAATGTGATCTCACATTTTGATATATTTTATTTTTGATGTTGTGTTGTATTAAAAATACATATTATATTATATATCCATCCATTTTCTGAACCGCTTGCTACTCACAAGGGTCGTGGGGGGGTGTTGGAGCCTATCCCAAATGGCCATGGGCAGCAGGCGGGGTACACCCTGAACTGGTTGCCAGCCAATCGCAGATATTATATTATATAGTATATTTTATTATTCCTTACACCAAAATCCATGAAGCATTTGTAACCCTTTCCTTACGCAAACTACATAATGTAAGCTGACTCATTCAAAGTGGTAGTACTTCAGCAGTGTACTACATATATACATTTACTAATTACTTGCTAATTGATATTAACAACATTTATCAATCCATCTCAAAGAGGACGGGCCCTCCTGGAGTGGCGCTCAGGGAACGTTTTTTTTCTGTCCGTACTAGAATAAAGTGTAATTGCACATCCACTACAGTAGGTGGCAGTGGTGCTCTCATTGGTATAGTATTAACTCATCTGTGGAGGGGCAAAATATTTCCTTCTTTCTGGGGAGGCGTAACAAAAAAGAATTGAAAAATACTGTCCTATATGGAATGTAAACATGAGCATAAAATGGATCAAAAATGCGCTTTCATCTAAATATAAGTATTTAGCTTTGATGTAAATGTATGCAGTCAGTACATTTCTACAATAAAAGACATGCTGTTTTTTCAGAGATATACAAACAAGGTCAAGAATGATCTCAATTCAAATTTCAGTGGAATAAAACAAATTACTGGTAAGGATTGCTCTCCCGGGGAAAGCTCAAGTGGAAACGCTTCTATTAAATGATTAAATTATCATTGGAAAAAAAAACGACTTGGAAACAGGCTGGTTGGAACAACCTCAGATCCTGGAGATGTAACCCTTGCATTCCCAGGGCAGCGCGTGTGCGTGTAAACGACAATGTGTGAGTGAGATGCACTGTGACCTTTTGTGTTTCTATTTAAGAGCATAGCAGAGATGATGTTGTAATCCTCTGTACGTGTTCAACATCACAGTCTGATGCATATTCATGAGCATCAAGCATTAATGCGTCTAATGCCGTCATTTCTTTGTATAAGTGAGGATAAACCCAGCTTGACGAAGTGATTAATTCGTACACAAAATAAAGCCACATGCAAATGTGCGCGCATTTCTGCGTTAGCTTTATGTATATTCCAGGACGTCAATATCAAAGTTGGCCCTGTACAAGTGTGTAGCCGGTTTGTGCGTATGCATGCGTGTGTTTGCGTGGGCACATTGGAGAGCATCTGCGTGGGTTTGCGTTGGGCTTGGGCCACCTGGCGCTTTGAGGTAGACGTTAGGTGGAAATAATGGCTCGCACTTCAGCACACACAACCATCATGTCATACATGACATAGTTTCCCTTTAAAAAATGTGATATATTTTATAATAATAGTTTGAGCAGTTTGTGGGCTACAAAGATTTGAGTTTGACATTTAAGGGCCCATCAGGCTGAACCCTGATAAAGACTCCTCGCTGTAATCGAGTGCCTCAGCCTCTCCATTTCTTATTATCATATTAAAGTGGAAGTCAACTTGACAATAATGTGTTATATGTGACCTCACTAGTCTAACATGACATTCTGATTAATATCATATTTGTGGAATATGAATTATGAAGCAAAATCCAGCTGTTTTATATCCACAGTGCAAAGATTCGGCCTTTTTCTGTTCTTTTATAATTATCAGTAGAAAAAATGTCGGTTACACAAAGTGAAGCCGTTTCTGCCCCAGTGAACTCACAAACTAGCGGCAATATATTTCTTTTCCTTTATTTGTTTGAGAAAGAGGAGGAAGTGGGAGGGGTATTTGTGTTTGGCGATAAGTCCATGCACCACATATTCATAGGGAAACGCTGTCTCCATGAGTTAAAATGCTTTTAGCTTTGGACTCTCATTTATTTTGCTCACTCTGGACTTTGATTCTGCTTGTAGAAGCAAGCTGAAAACACTCGCTGCCGAGTGAAATAGATCAATGTTTTAATTTATGGGGGGGGAAAAAAGCCCAAATGTTCACTATAACCACTTTCAGCCGGTGCAGTAAATACAGGTACATCAAAAATGACATAATTCTGCTTGTAATTAGAAAATTCCCCTCATACTGTAAAATTTGGAAAACATTATAAGCTAGATAATATTGTAAAAAGTGTGGATTCTCGGCCTATTTGACTGAAGTGTATCTGTGAAAATAACCAAGTCATGTAATTGTCTTACTCATATCGTATGCTCATGTTATCATTTGTTTGAAGTCACGGACGAAAGAAACCAAGGAGAGTGTAAAAATGTTATTTCCTCTATCTGTTCCTGGATCTTCCATCTGTGCCGTGATCACAGTGTTTGCGCCAAGTGTGATATTTCCAGCACTGATGGCAAATAAATGAGCCCGGCGCTCATGAAGCGTGCATGTAATCAGCAACTAAGAGACTGCTAAGGATGGAAGCTAATCAATATTCAGCCAAGTGTGGCTTTTGTGAAATCCCAAATATGGAGGCGCAGGACAAAATCTTCCGAGCTGATCTTGACATCATATTCGGAAGCATGTTGGTCTCATGTTGCTCTTACTCACTTTCCAGGTGTCAGTGAAGGCACATAAATCTACTTCTGCACATAAACAAAGCAGCCCAGCGCCTGGCCCAGATGTTGAAATTCTGGGATGCACACAAACTGAGTCATGTCTGGTAGCCTTTACTCTGCATGCGTCAAAGGCTGTGCTGGAAGTGTAGCAAAAAAAAAAAAAAAAAATGCTGAGAAAACCTTATGCAGTGTGCTAACAAACAGTTACTTGTTGCTAATTTAAGAAAAACTCGGAATGAAAACAGGAAGATGGCAAGTACAGACGTACGTAAAAGGTTTTATGTAGCTCTAATTGTGGTGTTGAGAAATACAAAGGGAAGAAAGTGGAGGAAAAAGGTAAGTTGAAGGCACATAAAAAAAGAGAACTTACAAATTTCTGTAGTTCTCTGGATTAAATGCCATTTTGTGATTAAAGTGGTTCTTAAACTGTGTTTGATCGAACCACAGGGGTTCATCTCAAATGATTTGTGATGATGGTTACTTTATTAGGGCAAAAAAAAAAGAAAGAAAGTTTGTTGGATGAATATGAGCAGTATGAATTCACATGTAAATCGAACGCATGGCGTTCCACAAGGTTCAATTCTGGGGCCTCTGCTGTTTTCATTGTATCTGCCCCTGGGTTCCATCTTGAGAAAACAGCGGTGGTTTTTAAAATGATTTATAAATATAGTGATGGGAGTCAGTGTGCTAACTGTTGATTTGCAATTTTAGTCTAGCACAAGTAGCTTCTCTAGCAAAACGAAAGCTGCATGGCGATGAGAACACAACACTTTCTGAATTCAAGGGGAAGAGAGTCAGATTCAATGAAGAGGCTACTCCCCCTGTTCATTTTGTTCACCAGTAAATCCCACCTCTGTCTTGAATTTGAAAGAAAAATATTAGATTTTTCAATCGCGTAAAAATGTATTTCTAGACTATCTTGACAAGTGCTTCTGAAAGCTGGCATTTTCAGTACATGTTGCCTTAAGCGACTGACATTTGCGTAATTTGAGCAGTACTTCATCGTTGGCGTCATTAAGTCTTCACCGCCGAACACATTAACACCCATCCTCCCCAGAGAATTCCATTTTACACAATGCCGTGGTGCCACGACGTCGAGGTGGCCTCTTTGCCAAGCTCCTTCGCTCTCCTCGTCTCTCTCCTGCCACATGGTCGGGCCTAATCACGTGTTATGGTAAGCGAGGGGGAGCGCGGTGAAGGAGGGTGGCCATCTGGGTATCCCATCTGCAACACAGTTATGGCTGTGACGTTTTCGTTGTGGCAGCGCGCGGCCATCGATTACTAGTGACGGGCCATGATGAGAAGCTCCCCAGACGTCTTAATGACGCCGAGGGCTTCTAATAATAGGACGCTGTTACAGATGACAAATTCTGTAACCTGGTCACCATGACAAGGAGGAAGGAGACACAGGGAAGCAAACAAGTACCCCGATGGTGCGATTGACGCATGTATTTGGAAATGTTGGATGTGGTTAGAAAAGAAAAAAAAACAGCAGGGAAGAAGTGAAGAAATGCTCGCTGACAAACACATTTTCAGAAATATGATGATAACAGAGGATTCATTTAGATAAAAAAAAAAACAACAACAACACCTTATTAATTTCATATATGAAGGGGGCAATAGGCATTCCAAAGACCCACATCTTTATAACTCCAAATTTCCCCTAATCCGTCCTCACTAGTACACTGTTGAAAATGTTCTGTGTCTAAAACTCAAACTCAAAAAGTTGAAATCATATAAGAGCACATAGACTAGACATGATCCACTGACCTTTGTTCTCTTGAGCCATGCGTAACGCCCGCAAAGACATTTGGGGCGAAATCTCAAGCTGGCAAACCAGTACTTTTGCAGAACTGATGGCTGGAAGCGCATTCTGAAGTTCCGTGTCGCTCAGCAGCATGTTGGCACCGGCCACGATCACGATGGCATTCTCACCTGTTTGCAGACAAAACACATGGATTTGTGAGGATGATGAATGGAATCTGAAATTTGACTTACGTGACAGATTGAAATAGATGTGATTTTTTTGTGCACAAATGAGATGGCTGTAAATCAACTTTCAGCATTGGCTTTCCAAGTGGGCAATCTGAAGTGACATTCTTGTGAGGAGCCATCTGTGTTCCAGTCAGTCATGAAGAACACAATTGAGTTTCATGTATTTTACAATTAGAAATCTAGTGTACACAGATTTGAAATATTGTAGTGTACACATTGCTTTTGGATGAACGCAAAAAAATGTGAGAACGTGTGTGTCAGCGTGCACACGAGAGTATAAAGTTAGTGAGCAGCGTGAGTGCTTAAAGAAAATTGCTTTTGAGATCTCAGCTGTTGCTTATTGGCTGTATTCAAAAGCCTTTACCTGCATCGTTGACGATGATGGAGGCAACACCTGTGGCTGCATCAGAGGTCTGTCCGACAAAGCCTAAGAAAAAAAAGAGGAGTGGTGACACAAAACAACCCACCAAAATCCACACTTTGTTTCTAAAAGCAACAAATGCAGCAGTGTGGGCTCTATATCTGCTCATTTACCAAAACGCGATTGATTATTCGTCAAATGTAGCCAGTCGCTAACAAGTTGTCACAAAATAATTCCGAGTGGTTTGACTTGCACAGTATTTGAAGGATAGTTGTTTAAATGTGTCACATTTGCTAACCTGTTGCTCAGCAACAGCAACCACTGGCTACTGAACTGTACTGGAGGCCCCCCCCCCCCCCCCCCCCCCGCAGCTTGAGTAGGTTTATACCGTTTTACACGCAGGCTTTGTCATGTCTGCTGGCTACGTAAGCTAAACACATACAGATTTTCATGCTTCTTTTGTCATTTTCTCTCTTTTCTTCGACACACGTGGCGAACAAGGCTCCACCCACTTTCGACAAGAGGAGTAGCTTGTAGCTTGTGCGATCCCATTTCATAGTTTGCTTTGAATTGTTGAAGCAAGGTAGGTGTTAGCATATACAAGGGAGTCCTCGAGTTAAGACGCACTCAACCTAAGGCGTTTCGACTTGACAACGGTTACGCCCCATCCGCCATTTTGCCTCCTTGTCCACCACATAGCCCGCAGTGTTTTCTCCTCGTCTGCTATTTAGCCCTTAGCTAGTGCTAGTGCTTGTGCACTTGTGGGAGTATCTTTGGCTTTTTCGCTCTCTTATTTTTTTCCACATCATGGCCCCAAAAAAGAAGAAGAAAGTCGTGTCTTCTATCAATGTTGCTCCAGCCAAAAGAAAAGCAACTAACATGGAAACGAAGATAAACATCATAAAGAGATCGCAGAAAGGAGCGAACATAGGCAAAGGCTTGGGCTTCAGTCAAGACAGTCATGTAAAGTATGTTGTTTTTTGTTATTTTAAATTTTGTATGGAAATTCTTTTGATGTAAATATTGACTTTGGGAAAATGGACTTAAGTCGAAATTCGGGTTACATCGCTAGCATAGGAACGGAACTCTGACGTAACTTGAGGATTCCCTGTAAATCTCAAACTTCTAGTCAACTCTGGACTACAAATGTTAAACGTTGGATTCAGCGAGCATAAGCTATGCAAACTAATTTAACTTTACAAGCACAATTTTGGTGCAACCATTTTTGAAAATATTGGAACATTATAAACAACATAAAAGTCAGTGTAGGAAGAAACAATATTCCAAAGGTAAACTTAAAAAGTGTGCCTTCGGATGCTGTCTTGGGAAACAAAATTTGGCATGCGATGCTACAAAACACCGCTGCTTACCTGTGTACACGCCATTGTCCTTGAAATTCTGAATATAACTGTCTCCAAAGGAGTCTTTACCAACCTAGAATAGACAGAAGACAAAACGATTACAACAAGGAAGGTGTCAAGCAGGGTCAGACTTGGTTAGCGGCAACGTTTGAAAAGTGTATACTGAAATCTCAGATGGGTTGGATTTTCGTGCGCCCTGCCAGCATACTGGCATGGTGCCGCCGCCGAAAATGAGTAAAAACGAACACACAAAAGTCAACAAACGCACACACGCGCAAACACACGACCAGCTGCGCCAAGCCTTGAAGACACGATTACCCCGCCTTTACGCCTCTTCATGCCCACCTCGCTTCATTTTCCTTTCTTCCGTCCACATCTGTAGCTACTTTGGGTTGCGGAGGGGGTCCCCACCTTGGCCCGAGGCACCTACTTGGAACCCACGCTTTCCAAAAAACATGCCAAAATACGGGTACTTGTAGCTGTCTGTGATGATGGGTTGGGCTGGTATTGGCTGCTTGGCCCCATCCTCTTTGAAGAATGGCCTTCTGTCTTGGATGTTTTTGATAAGCCAGAATGTCTATTTTTGGGTTCTCCCCATGCCCGGAGAGCTCCTCCTGCACTGGCTTGTTATCGATCGGGTCTCTTTGTTCTGACAGAGGTGGGGCTCCGGTGCTTTAGTGCTCGGGTTGAAAGGCCACACTATGCTTACTGATCGGAGACTTCGGGTTGCGTCGTATGGGAATAGGTTTGTTTGAAGGCGGCCGAGAGTGGGTGGCGTATGCACGCAGTCTGGTATTGATCAAGAGAAAATGAGACGTGGAGAGTTTATGCCGTAAAATGAAGTTTTGCGAGTTGCGGAAAAGTTGTCGGACTATCGTCGCGGTAGTGCGGCGTTGTACACACGTCTTAGAATTCATTCATGGTTACAATAACATTCTGCAGTCGAGCACAGCTCATAAATGCCCAAGCACTTTTTCGATGTTTCGCGTCATAAAGCACTCGCCGGAAAAGTGGGTGTCCGTCAACGACTGGGCCAACAGAGAGACTGAAGTGCCCACCTCTGATGATGGACATGATGAGCATTGTGTTTTATGGTTATGGGAGGGAGAGACAGATCCATTGATGCACAGTGCTGTACATACCTTGGCGACCATTGCGGTTTTAGCCCCCAGTCTTGCAGCTTGTATGCACTGGTTGGCCCCTTTTCCTCCAAAGCCAATGAAGAAGTTGTGGCCATGGATTGTTTCCCCTTCTTTAGGTAGCCTTGGTGACTGGCTGAGGGTGAAAACAAAAATTACTGAGTCCGCTCACAAAGATGCATTTTGAGTTTTATTATCACCGGAAGGTGGGGACACACTCAGTGTGTATCCCATGCTGAGACCAATGAAGCCCACTGCAATTATTTTTATATCAGCAAACTTTACTGTTAAAAGAGACATTTTAGGCCAGAATAACAGAAAATATGTCAGGAGCCACAAAACATTTGAAGTTTGTGTTGAAGGAAAAAGTTTGTTAGTGTTAGTCTAATGTACTGAGGGCCCACGAGCTAATTCGAGCTGCACCACAACATAAAAATTGAAGAGCAGTAGCCAATATGTAGACATTCAATTTCTCTCTTCTGTTTTTTATTTTTTTTATGTCAAATTTCTGAGATTTTTTTGGCGATTCTATTTTATTTATCTATCTATTTTTTTAATGTATTTTTTTATAGTAATTTTCTGCTTCACTTCATTTTTTGATTGTTTTATGGGTATTTTTTGAAAAAATTTTCTGCATTTTTTGCTATCAATTTTCTGACATTTTTGGCATTTTTATTAACATTTTATGGTAATTTTTGGATTTCTTCTTTTGTTGTGCAAGCATTTTAGGGTTACCATTTGAATGTTTTCTTTTCTGCCTTTTTTTCATTTTATGGTCATTTTTTAACATTTTCTTTACTGCCTTTTAAAAATTCAACACTGTCGCATTTTTGGCAATTTCATAGACATGTATGGTAATTTTCTGCTTTTCCTTTTCATCTTTAGACATTTTTAGGTCATTTTCAAAACCTTTTCATATACCTTTCATCTCTCTTATTCTGACAACTTCAAAATGTGGACTCTGACATTTGTTGAACATTTAATCATTCATTTGTAGCTAAATCATTAATTCATTTAAAGAATATTTTTTCTAAATTGTTTTCTAAAAAATAAATACACTGTTCCTGCTTGGGCCCTAATTATGTAAAAAAAAAATAAAAATGCTAATTTCTACTTTTTTTTTTTTTTAAAGACATTCCCAGGGAGGGCAACAGCATGAGGACTAAAGTTATGTGCGGTTATCTATTATTTTTTCCCTCATGTTCTATACATCACAAAGAGATATTCTACTTCAAATATTTCCATCACATTAAATCTTACCCAGAATATACACGCAGCTAAGTGTGCCCAAATTTTCCTAATAGAACAAGCAGAGAGTTGAGTGGATGTCAAACTTGACACTGGCAGCACCAGTCATATAGTTGACTCATCAAGGTTAGTTTAATGAGCTGCCTGTCGTCCAATCACAAAGCGACCGGTAGGTGAGTAATACGGGCAAGAGACAGCAGCCGTATCATGCGTGCGTCAAGCCGTTGCGGTTTGGCTTCGGGCCAGCGGTGCCAAAGGATCGGCGGTTGGCAAAATGTTGTCATTAACTTGTTTTCCATTCTGCTGTTGGACTTTCTTTTCGACATAAGTATGTGTGGGTAAGCTTGTTTGATGCAGGTGTGCTATATTACAGTAAATTCACTCAATCCTTGCATTTCCAGGAACAGACTGCGAGAACACTAGAGGCTGCTATAAATGCTGCTTTTGCGATGGGTTGTAAAAACACTCAAATGCCAAACGTTAGAACGGGATGTGAGGTCAGCAAGGCTGTAATGTGGTGAGAGGGAAATGGAACAAAGGCCCAACGTTTATTGCACACACACACAACGTAGTCTGCTCCTTTTTTTTTTATCACCTGTGTTGCCACTGTGAGAGTCCAGCTGAGAAAATTCTATAAGAAAAGAATTTCCTTTCAGTGACAAAAGGACCTCAAGAAGTTTTGCACACTAAATGAGATTTGCTGATTTGATAACAGCATGAGAAGCTCTGAACGCTTTTTGGAGTCTCTTGCGGGATTTTTAACTTTTCATAGTCGAGGGTTGAGGTTGTAATATACCAAAAATAATATCTGAGATGCAAAATTCTCTTTATTGTGTTGTATGAAGAGGAGGCAAAAACAAAACAAATAAGCGCCTAAAACGCAATCCGTGAACACGCTCTCCCACAGAAGCGAAGCAGGTGTTCTGCGACTTTAAAAGTAGCGCTTAGTTCTTTCCTGTCTGACTCCCTTCATGGACAAAACGTGTGTGTGCACGCGCGTGCGTGGTTCTGTTTGCAAAGTACTCCGGTGTTTCCAGTTTTGCACACCTACACTGGACTTTGGACTGTGCAAACCTGTGCAAAACACAGACAGATTTGAGACTATTTTCTTCTTCCTGATGGGGCGTAAGAAAAAAAATCAGAAGCATTGCGCTGAATGGATGGGAAACTATAGCTGCATTTCTCTGTTAATATAAAGCTTATATTATAAACAATTTAAAAAAAAAATCAATTTTGCAAAATACTGTATGTCCCCTTTAAGCTTTAACCAGCAAATGCAACTATTAAGAATTTATTCATGACCTCACATTTTATATTTCTCGCAAGAGTGCAGCTTTTATAACTGTGGTTACAACTTATGGAGGAAATGCACTTACTTCCTCTGCGGTCAGAAAATAACTGATATTTTACTGAACCACAAATCGAGGATTTTTTTTTTTCTTTTTTAAAATCTTAATGAGTAGAAATTCACTTTCACAGCAAAACAAAGCACGTTGTGAATGAATCTGTCAAGAGCAGACGGAGCATAAGAACAATAGCTGCCATATACCAGAGCTAGATTTTCCAAAAGAACTGGACCGTCAGAGTTTGAGCCTAATCCTAAAATATATTGTTGTGTACACATTACACTTGATTACGCTTCGGAAACACGACATAAATTTGGTTAATTTCGGTTTTAAAAACAGGTGAAAGGTGTCTACACGGTGAGCTTTGGCAGCAGGGGGAGCTGTATGTCTTTTACAATAGGTTTGACTCTTGACTGACTCTGTTCCTCCTTTGCAGCATGGCTATTTAACTTTTTTTTTTTGTTTTTTTTTTTTTTTTTACAGCATAACCTTTTGTGTTTGAGAGGAACAGCAGCATATCCATCAAGTGTGCATGTATTTGTGTGTGTGCCAGTCATTTGTACTGACACACATCGACTGACTTTTCAAGACAACTGGATTTTTCCACTTCAAAGCCATGCATAACACTTTGAAGGGCTTCACATATATTCCTGCTAGCCTCTCCTATCCACTGTCTGACCTCCATCCATAAAGCCCCCCGTGCCACACGCACCCACTTTCGCAACGCAGGCAATCTCCCGTTAGACTATTAGAGTTGTAATTGATAACTCCTGTCCTTGAAAACAGAATACAAGGAAGAATCGGCAGTTAAATTGTTAATGCGAAAAATTAAAGACTAGAAAAAAGTAATAAATTGGGACTCTTACCTTACTTAAAACACATCAAAGAATACATTTTTTTCAGATTATCTTTCCTTCTCATTTTTCACCCTCAGATTGTACCAAATAATAAAAGTTATGGGAAACATTTCATCATATGAGCTACTGATCCTGTCATTCCTCTGAAAGTTTATGATAAAAGCTGTTTTCAAATGACTGGCCTGAGATATGAAACTTACAACCAAGAAGGCTGATGTAAGATCATCATTTTAGGACGTACATACTACAAACATAATTAGCTATAATCTTCAGATCTTCAAACCAACGTCCTCTGTGGAAAACCAGAACAAAATTTGGTCTGGAACCATTAAGACTGTCTAGATCAATAAATCTCATGACAGCAACTTGCTATTAACGACTTCTATGAAGACATAAAAGGAGCTGTTTAGACGCAGATCTCTGCGGTCAATTATGATTAATTTACGGCATGAAGCTAAAATATGTTATAGATTAACATTGCAAGCTTTTAGGACAGGCCATGAAAATCCAGAAGCAATAACTACATTTCAACTACTTCCTCTATTTTTATGGAGGCAGTTACAGCCATGATGGAAAAAAATAAAAATCTTTTCCACAAGCTTACAGAACAAGTCAAAAATAAAACTGCTGATGGAATGTTGTGGTTATTGTTATTAATAAACAATCATTTGAACATGTTCTAAACACACTGCTTCTGACGATGACATAATCAACAGTTGGGAACTTTGAATTGCACCTAATATTGCAATATATCTAATTTTTGTACAATCTTAACGTGCAATTGCTATGTTATCCTTATAGAGAACATAGAGACGTCTTTGGGCAAAACTCTAAATTAAATACAGTCGAACAGAATATGCACATACTAAAATGATAACAATGGAATGGACACAGTAAAGTGAGGGAGGAGCCATTAATTATGTTACGACTTGTATTCCTCCTCCCTTATCATATTAGGAACCATTCTTGTTGTGAGTGCAAAGGTCGCGTAATATTTATTTTACTCTTGCATCAATGAAGTTTGGGATGTTACAAGGTTAATTAATAATAGCCTAGAGAGGTTTTATATTGGCAGCAGCCCAAGTTCACAAACCAAGATCCATAAATGCACGAGTATGGTATGGAAGAGCATGAAAGCCTGAAAGCCCTCAAACAAACACTGCTGGTGATTTGCTAGAACAGAGCACGTGACCTCTTAACCCTCAACAAAAAATGTCTATGCCTACACCTTAAGAACGGAAGAAGATTTACAATATTTATGGCCATTTATTGAATGGGACTAACTGTCAAACACACAAATACAAAATGAAAACACTTGCAAAGAGCATGGAGCAGATGCTCACACTGACCTAACCATGTGCTAAACAGCCAACTAGAATGACCAACTAGTCATGTGTACCTTTAACAGAATATACTTCCCAAATGCTATTTCTGAAGTCAGAACAATGAATGATGCAAAAAGTAAATAAACAAACAAAAACATGAGCTGAACCCACAGTGCAACAGGCACAATTTAATTTTTGTTCAGATTTATCTTTGAGGCTGACAGGCTTCCTTCAGCAACAAAGCATTATAACTACCATTTTTTTTAAAAAGAAACAGGCCTCAAATATATGTAACATAACTATTTTCACTTGTTTTTGTCTTTAAAAAAAAACAAAAAAAACATACAGCCTTTCGATATTTTTTTAGTGTTGGTGGTGTTGCATTGATTCCCGGTGAATCAAGAAGAGGTGCAGGCGTTCAAATGTACAAGCTATTTTTAACACATTAAATTCGTCAATAATGTGTAAAATAACAGATCACGTGAAGCCCATTAATATTGATTTGTGAAAAAAAATATTGCGTATATTTTATACAACATAATTGGACATTCAGGTTTCTGCCCAAGAGCTATTTATTTATACTGTTTTGGTTATTGCAGTATTACGTTATGTATGTTTTTATATTTCATAGTAAAGCGCTATTTTTTTTCTTTATAAAAAGGCAACACAAATAAATATGTTTTTTTGGGGGGGGCTGGAACAGATTATTGGCATTACAATTCATTCTAATGAAGAATTTTGATTTATACAGCACAAGTCGATTGAGTTACGAGCTTGGTCAAGGAACAAACTCAACTTGATAGTCAAGGTAACACAGCATTAGCACTTTTGTGGATGGATGGACTTAACCAAAAACCAAACAAAGTAAGAGCATGTATTGTGTGTAAATAAAGAATGACTTGTCCTACAGTTGTGACAATTTAACCAACACGCTATTTCCTGCAGGACTCTTATTCATATGACTGCAAATTTCAGGAAGTATGTAATGTTGCACTAATACGCATTCAACTCTAGTCAGCAACTTTTGGGCTGGGTTTACTTACCTGACCAAGTCAGTCATGCAAGAACCAACCACGACCACGTCAAAGGCCTCTTCAGTCATGACCTGATAAGACACACTGATGTTATTCTGGATAAAGCGATTTATCTTTCATTTGTAAAATTGATCTATTACCAATACCACATTCAGTTGTTTTTTTTTTTTTAATTCATATACACCCTCCTTTTTGTTGTTTTCTTTTGGTTAATAATCAGCTTCTGGGGGATATTTCAGGTAAAATGAGCAAAATAGGGCCACAACCGCCTCCAAACCTCAAGTGCCTGACAGTGTATTTCCTACATTAGCATGAGAATGGAAGAGACAAATAAGGTAAAAATAGAGCCTTCATCATTGGCTGAGTTGGACAGGATCCAGTCATATTAGTGGTGTATGAGAGAGTGTGTGTGCGTAAACTGCACACTAGTGTATTTATTTGAGGGGCAGCAGGTGGGGAGGGGGGGTTTGCAGCTTCAACACTAGACGACGTGAACACACCACAGCCAGGCAAAGTCTTTAATTAATTCAATCCTCGGCTTGTATCAGAGCTAATGCTAGTGTGTTAATCTCTTCAAATCTCTTCCTCGGCAGTGGAGGACTTGGAAAGCCTGGCCGCTGGCTGTAGGATGCTTTACTTCTCTCTTTCCACATTTCACAACATTTTGTCTTTGTTCCACATGCAAGCAGAGTAAATGTTAGAAGCAGCCAGTGATTCTACTGCAGGAGAATATGCTCAGATATTCATTGTCCTATCTTTTAAAAAGGAATTATTTGCAAATTAAATTCTGATCTGTCAAAGCTGACCAGCTTCATCAAAATGCATAAGGTTTGCCTCATCCGCAGGCAAAACTGCATGTCTGCCAAATGAATAAATTAAAACAAATAATACATTTATTTTCAGAATATAGTATTAGAATCCCCCAAGATTCTGTCTGTTGCTTTAGTTACAAACTACATTTACTGTACAAATCAAGACAAGACAGTCCTTGTCCTTTTTTGTTTTTTTGGCCTATGTCTTATTTGGCATTATATATAATAATATCACATTCTTGCTTGCTCTGAAAATTGTTGGGTAATATTAGACCAGCAGGTCACAGGTTCAAAACTTCCTCTTGACTAAAATATGAAACACCAGAGCCACAAACTGCTCACAGTTTTGAGCCATGTCAATTTTAAATCTCATGTGTAGACTTGGTTTTGTGTGCAATATACATGTACTGTATGTAAAATAATATACAGTACATTGGCTTTCCAAATAGGAAAAGAAACAGCATAAACCAGGAATCACCAACACGTTGCCCTAACATGATCAGTGTCGTCACAAAAACAAATAACTTGTATTATTAACAATTATTCACATTTGAAAAAAAATAATAATAATTGTTATTTCGAAATGTGTATCAAAGTGATAGCCCACACTAATCAGGACGCAAGAAGTAGATCTCACTTTCTTAAAGGTTGGTGACTCGTGGCATAAACAGGATGACATTAATGTGTGATGGGTACCATATACTTAAAACACGGACAATGATAGTTTAATCAGCCGATACACTAAACACGTTTACCTTTTCTGTTTTCAAAATGAAGAAGCAGGGCGAAGTACATCGCTCCGACAGCACTGATTGACACCTACAGTGAGGAAGCTAATGCCTGCGTAGTATTATTTCATATTTAACAAGCTTATCGATTTAAAATAATGTTGATAATTTACACAATATATAATATCACTAATTATTAAAATTATAGTCGCATATCACTATGTATATTTGTATATCGAAATCATAATGAATATTGTTTAAGCAGGCATTATAATAGACCACTAAGTAGGGTCCTTCGAAAGGACCTAAACAATATTTACCCGGAAGTAATGGAAGTAAACGCTCAAGTCAAAATTTAACAAGATACAGTATTTAATTTCCAGCTTTTTCCAGGTATTGTAATTTTCACAGAAGCATATTTGAGTTAAAAAAAAATATTGTATATATCGACACAAATAATTGCTTAAAGGTTGATAATGTAAAATGCCGTACCCCGAAAAAACAACTCGTAGATAAACGCTTGCTTCTAAAACTCTTTTGTAGCTTGTATATGTATTTTTAGGTAAGGGAAATATTAGAATGGTTCTTCTGAAACCCTAACCGCGTTTGTTAGATCAAGGCGCCAGTGTTCATAACTTGAATGACCGGTTCGAGACAGTGTCTGGAGTTCTATCATGAATCGTACAAGTTAAATCCTCGATGGAAATTATTCTGGTGTCCTCAAGCATTTCACTTGACACCAATAAATGTGGTCGTCTAGTAGATAGAGCTCACAATTCTTGACTTAATTTGAATTTCACACGTGTTAAAATAAAAAATAGTGCACTACATTACAAATCAGCCCAAACACGACTTTTAAATTGTTTTTTGCTTGTTTTCATTTTTTTTTTTTTTTGTCAGGATCGATAACATGAACAACATCTCCCCAGAAGTTGCACTGCACCGGATTTCACCGGAGTTGCGACCCATGCTGTGCAGTGTGGTGCGGAATGGCCGGGTGGGACTGGACTCCACAAATTGCCTACGAGTCACAGACCTCAAAACTGGGTGAGCTTGACCGTTTTGCACAGAGGTCTGGCAAAGAAGTATTTATTTAATGAAAATTTAGGTGACAATAGTTTATTTTATTTTATTTTATTTTATTTTTAAGCACATATTTTGTGTGTGTTTTTTTCAATTAAGTACATTCGGCTGTTACCAAGTTTGACTTATGCAATTTAGGTTCATATGATGACATCTCATGAAATTGCTGCAGATTTTTTTTGTCACTACATTCATGATTTGAATATCCCATTCCACCCACCACCGATAAACTCACTTGTGATGTTAATAAAGGTAAGCTAGAAACACATTTCAATTGAATTGATACCAATGCTTAATTAGTAGGTATAAGTGGTACCATCTCAAAACCTCCAACAACCTGAACTCTTCATACAACGTGCGATGAAATATGGTTTCAAGTTCTGACCCTGCAGTCAAACATTTGCATTCAGAGTAATTAATCAGATTTAAATCAGGTGTTGTAGACTCATTTTTGAAAAACCTTTTTTGTTAATGTTTTGTTTCAGAGATGCTGTTCTGCATCACCTGGTTTCATTAGAGGTTAGCTGAATAACTGTTGCCTTGTATTGTTTTCTCAGAAGAGATCTAAAGAAATATCAGCAAGTTAATTTACTTTCTTAAAACTATATCTGCCATACATTGTATATTAATGCAGTCTAGCATTTCATCCAGTGCTGGCTTATACATGCTTCCTTGGCCTAGGAGTAATTACTGAAGGGGTGGTTAAGTCATTTTGTATTTTAACTGTGCTTAATTAAACCATATCATTTTGTTTTTCAACAAAGGTGTCACTACAAGTGTTCAAGTGTAATTTGTTTGTGCTTGCTCAATTATCTTTCATTTTCAGATGTACATCTTTGACCCCGGGTCCTTGCTGTGATCGCTTCAAACTTCACATTCCCTATGCTGGAGAAACCCTCAAATGTATGTGGAAAACTGGCCATAATTCTGGTCTGAGTTTATTGAAATCATTGTGTCATATCACCAACATTTCGTGGATAAATAAATGAATCTTTTGGCATTGGGCTAATTAGAGCTTAAACATTTTGACTACAAGGCAAAATCAGTATAGGTATTTTGATTTTGTGCCACACATACTGTAAGTACTGTATGTCTGAGAGTAATTGCACACGCATTTAGGACTGCACAAATGTTCCAGAGAAAATATCTACATTTTTAGCTGGTTGACGAATGGTTAATTTTGCCCTAAAAAATAACCACAACCAAACACTGTCCAGTGATACTGATTCATGCTTAAATAGGAAGTTAGATTTTGTAAGCCTATCTAATGGAAAATGTCCAGGAGAACGCAAGGGGGAGCAGATGCTTGTTTTCCAGAAATGTTTCGATTGGGATTACTTTTAGTTGGAACGTGATAAGTGGCCACCATCTTTGTGGAATTTTGTAAAACACACAGAATAAGCCCTTTCAAGACTTTAAAAATCATCCATCATCCAAATACATTAATGTAAAACCAATTGATCACTTAAGTACACAAAGTATTCTACTGCTCACGCTGCTCTTCTAAAAAAAACAATATTCTATTCACAGAGAGGTTCTAAGAGAAGTTCTTAGGGGAAGTGACACTGTTTGAAACGTCACTGTAAATTTGATGCATTGACATGGAGAACCCTTCGGAATTATGTCCCGTACCAGGTACCTTGAGGTCTTAAGTTAGGCAGTTTATGATAAATGCCATACAGTATATATGTACGTTTATTTTCCAACCGTTTTTAATTAGTAAATCAGGGGAGCGGAAATTGATTTGACCAGGCAGACTTGCTTGAAATTCATATAGTGGTGTGCCGGTGTATGATTGAATGCTTGCAATGCATTTTGATGTTACTTTATAGTCACATATGAAACATTTATTGAATGAATTAATGTTTCATACTGCTTTGGATCCTTAATAGCAATGTAGGAAGTGTTATGGAAATTAAATTAATACTTCCTTCACGTTGCCAGCAAGCAAGAGTCCCTACACTTTTCTTAATCGATAAAAACAAATGACACATTTGGATGTTGATTTATTTCTAAGCTGAATTTACCTTAACTTTTTGGACGTCTCTGCACCGCGCACAAAAGATTATGACTTGATCATTTACAGTTCAGTGCAATGAAATAATATTCTAGGTGGTTCAGCAAAGGAAGAGCTTGATTTTGGTCAGCTTATCAAAAAAAGTATCAAATGTATTATTAATAGTATGACAGAGCTGTACAATCTAACCTGTCTTTACACTTTCATGGTTTTGGAATATGTCTTTAATTCTTGGAGACATTTAGGCGGCAACTTGCAAGTAAACAAAAAACAAGCCATTGGCATTCCTACATAGCATGTGAAATCTCTGCAGCTGTTGTACTTTCCTGTGTTTTGGCCTCAGGATGAATGTTTGTTTAATCAAGGATGCAGGGCTGCAGGTTGGTGTCTGCCAGTTTATGGACCGTCCCATTTCTAGCGTGCCAAAGCTTGGTACACTCTGCACAGATCTAAGCATCATTAATTCAAACCCAGCCCCCCTCCACGCCACCACTTTGCCTGGTACAACCAAAGAACAATTTGTGCCTTTTCCTCTCAAGCATAGTAGATCCTATGACCTTCCTTTGTATCCTGTTGACAGTTTTTGGGTAGTATACTATGGATGGCACAGTTACGTAGTCCAATGTACCTCTCTCAGCCAAAGCCAGCTAGGGGAGGCTACAGCTCGCAGTGCCCATGCTTTGACAAAACAATCACAAACCCACACCGGCCACCATTTAAAGTGCCCCTGAGTAACCCAACATATATTTCAGATGTTGGCTTTTCCTGACATTTTTGTAAACACATCAAACAGCCCAAGTAATGGTCCGCAGAGACATTCCAAAGCATCAGAGGGATACCATTGTTTAAAAGGGATTATACTGCACTATTTTAAGCCCTTCCAAAAGTTAACTATAGGCTTATCATGATTAAATCTTACCTTGGAAACCATGGCGATGTAATTTTTTTTGAAAAATTATATATTAGGTGTGTTGTTGGTTATTTTTGTAACGTGGTAGTAAAATGCCTGGTTCAATAAAACCTCTCCGCCTCTGATTGCCGCACCCCCGGCTAGCCGACTGCAGTCTGCTGTTGTAGCTATGCGTTTGAGCACTCTGAACGGCCACGCAATTTGACGCAAGGCAATTCTTCAATAAACATTTAAAACAAACTGGCTCCTTGCTGCAAAAAAAATCGTGGAAAGGAGGGGAAGAGAAAGGTGGATTTTTTTATTTTATTTGTATTTTTTTAAATCTCATATAAACAGCAGTGTGTAGACTCCCCCCTCACCCCCGACTGTATTTCTGTCTGACTTCCAGTAGCTTACAACACATCCTCTTGTCTGTTTGAATCCTCTCCACTGGAAATTTCCATCTATACATTTAAGTTTGTCTCTTCCTGCTGTCGCCAGATTGACCAAAAAAAAAGCAGAACTGAACGGTCTTGTAGCACATAAATAGAATTGTGCAACATATCAGAACATTGTGATCCCACATGATCAACGCCTTATGGGATCATAATATAATTGCCTCATTTCTTAGCAGACCATGCCATCTGTGAAATTGGTTACATATTTTAGTAATATTTTGAATTTAGAGACATTCACATTATTTCTCTGTTTACTATTTTCGTATCTATGCACATTACGTTCACAAGCTTGACTGAGTGTCTTCACTCCTAAATGTCAAGTTGGCTCATTACTTTAGGTGCTTAAATCAAAAGAACCTAGGGCTCAAATCCTTGTCATGCGGAAATCACAACTTTTTAGAAAAAGACATTTATGACAGATAGTTGTCATGTGTTGTGACCTTAATTTATCTTAATTTTGTTTTGGTTTTCCCTGTCAAAACCATCCATCTATCCATTAATTGTCTACACTCTTTAACCTCAGAAACACAATTTAAATGCTTGTGTTAAGATTTAATTACACGTTATTGTATTTTATTTAAAAAAAAAAAACAGAGTCACGTAAGCCACCTCTTTTTTTTTTAGGGAGCAATTTCTATTTCTCATTTAATTTCTTACCTCTTGCATAGCAAAAAAATTCATGTATAGACTGCAAAGTGCAATACAATATATTCTCTTTGCAAACAAATCAGAAATAGCTTATTCTAGCATTTAAGAAATTGATTGGACACATGAAACAAACTAGAATTTTGTCTTTACAGCATGTCAACATTCTCCTGAACTGCAGATTATTGCCAATTTCCGTTTCCAAAGTCAAAGGGTATTTTACAGGGCAGAAAAAGATTTAGACTCTGTGAGTCATTAAGCTAATCTGTTTTCATCTTTTTTTTTTTCCCTCCAGGGGATATTATATTTAATGCCCGCTATCCGGAGCTGCCCCCAGATTTTATTTTTGGCGAAGATGCTGAGTTTCTACCCGAACCTTCAAAATTACCGGTGAGTATCCAGGTTGAAAAGTAAATGATACAGGGGAGGCATATTTTCTTGAAATAATTTTCCGCATTATATATCCTTGGCATCCCAGGAAGTTTTCACGTTCTTACCCTTTATTTCTTGTCCCACCTTGGTTCTGTTCAGTTGGTCAGGTGTGTACGAAATGCAAATCACCCGGTCCGCGACGTCCTACAAGTGATGGGTGTCGTCATGGTTCCATTTTGTATTCTATGGTGTAGTATTTTCTGTAGTAGCATAGCATTTTAACTTGAGCAGCTGTCAGGCTAACAATTCTACACACATGGACAAAAGGGCTGGTACCCCCTGTGTTTTAATAAAAGAAAAGTGTACAGTGGTCACTGACAGAAATAATGTGATCAGACCGAATGTGAAGGGAAGAATAAATGAAAATCAACCGATGAAAATCAGATCTTGCTTTTGAATTGTGGCTCAATTGAATTATTTTATACAACACAAACGAAAAAATGAACTTAATGTTTTTTTGGCCAACCTTTTGAAGCAATCACTCACTGCGATCTAACCATTTTTGCAGCTTTCAATGAGACTTCTCAGCAGGTCTTTTGGCCCACTCTTGATGAGCAAACTGCTCCAGTTGTCTCAGGTTTGAAGTGTGCCTTCTCCAAACGGTTTGTTTCACATGGTCAATAGAAATTAGATCATGGCTCATAAAAGGACACTTCAGAATAGCTCTTATTTATTTATTTATTTATTTATTTTTTGTTCTTAGCTGTTCTTGGGTGTTTTTATGTGTGTTTTGGATCATTATCCTGTTGCAAGACCTATGACCAGCAAGTGAGACCAAGCTTTCTGACACTGGGCAACACATTTCTCTCGAGAATGAATACCTTGATTATAGTCTTAAAGATGGATTAGATAGATTACATTTTGCACAGATTCGATACACCCTGTGCCAGATTATAGCAAAGCAGCCCCAGAGCATAACAGATTCTTAATTTTTCCGTCAATAGTGGTGTCCTCCTTAGCCGTATCTCTTAGAGGCCAATTTGGATCAAACAGTAACAGATGGTGCAGTTCTACACTGATGTGCATTGACCTTGGAGCTCACCTTGAATTTCTTTGTAGGTTGTACCGGGCTCTTTTTTTTTTTTCTTTTTTTTTTCTTCCAATTGGTAGTATCCGTCCCTTCAATTTGTCATCAACTTTTCTGCTGTCCCGTCCAGAGAGGTTGGCTACATTCCCATGGATATTACATTTCTGAATATGTGCAACGGCCGTCACATGTACATCAAGTCATCAATCATGTTTTTTTTTTCATACAACAGTACAACTCAAAGCACTTCACATTGTTAAACATAACCTCCCACCACCACCCACAAGGACCCAAACACACACATGCAAACATAAACAAACGAAAAGGTAAAAAGGTAGGAGTAGAAACGATCAGATGCTGGGTACAGTCCATAAAGCAAACCTTTATCTTCTAAGTTGGGACATTGCACAATACAATGATTTGCAAATCATATTCAACCTCTATTCAATTGAATACACTACAAGGACAATATGTTTAATGTTCAAACTGATGAACTTTTATTTTATTTTTTTATATTGTCTGCAAAACATTCCAAAAAAGCTGGTACAGGGGCATGCTTGCACTGTTACACGTCACCTTTCCTTTTAATAACACTCACTAAACGTTTGTGAGCGGAGGAGAGCAATTGTTGAAGGTTTGTAGGTGGATTCTTTCCCATTCTTGTTTGATGTACAACTTAATTTGCTCAGCAGTCCAAGGTCTCCGTTGTCATATTTTGTGCTTTGTAATGCGGCACACGTTTTCAGTATGAGACAGGTCTGAACTGGTGGCAGAGCAGTCTAGTGCTCGTTCTGTTTTACTATGAAGCTAAGTTGTTGTGACTTGTGCAGAATGTGGCCAAGCATGACCTTTCTTAAATAAGCTGGGACATCCCTGCAAAGATACATTTCTTGGATGGTATATATATGTTGCTCCAAAACCTATATGTACCCTTAAACATTAATGGTGCCTTCATGGAGTCTTGCCGTTTACACTCAGATTTCTCCAGATTCTCTCCATCTTTTGATGATATTAGGACCGTAGTTGATGCAATTCCCATATTCCTTGCAATTGTTCATTGAAAAGCATTTTTTTTTTGCCATGGTGGTTTACCAGCTTTTCAAATTCATGCTATTCATGTCATTCGATTTTATTGTTAACTCAGCAATCGGAAAGCAGGTAAGCTTTCTGATGCAGATCGTCTGACCAATTTTTGAAGAAGTGGAAAAGTCCCTGAAGAGCTATCTGAATTAAAACATATATGGTATATATTTTTGAATTAAGATGATTTGTTTTTTTAATATTTTAATTGGATTTTACCATGTAGTCTATGTACTGTTTTGAACAATATGAGGCTGGTGAGCAGCTTTTAAAACACAAGAAAAAAAGTTTTGTGTTTTTTTCCCCTCCATAAATTCACAACAATTAATGCATCCCATTTTCCTTTTATAATACTATACTTAGTTGCTACTACGACTACTGCATGTTAGTGGTAATAAATATTTTCTCATTATTTTTCTTATCTCACTGTTGAATGCAGTCCTCAATTGTAAGTAGTTTGATTTAGGTATATAATTCAAGTCTGGAAAATAAGCAGACTTGCCTCACAATTTGCAAGTCAAAATGTTATGGACTCAGTATATGGTATTTGTAAATTGGTGAACTAAGTTTTAGTTTGGGAACTGTTCTCTCTTTGTGTACAACCATTTAAGCCAAGATTATGCAGCTATCATTCCTATTTTTGCAGCAGCCTAACATAAAGCAGCTAAATTCCCCTGCTTGTGTCAGAGTCTGGAAGAGAAGAGGGGAGTATTGCTCACTGTCTCATAAATCCAGCTGTGCACATAAGGGGAAGTACCTCTGCTGAGCCAGTGCTTGGCAGGTCTTCATGTGTTTATTTTCTCACATACAGTATATTCCTGCACTTTTCTCTTCATATGTTTGTAATTTTGCTGCCAGAGCTCTTCTCGTCTGCCTCAACTCTTCAGTAAGTGCACCCTCCCTTGCACTTTTAAACCCTAGACTTCCCAGTAAAATCATGGTCACCCCAACAAATATTGCTTTATAGTTTAAAATAATCACTCCGCCGCACGCCCATCTGCAATGATTGGCAATAGAGATGTTTTTCACAGTTACTCTGAAAGAAGGATGCTTAACGAAAGCATTAAGATTCAGATTTTATTCATCATACAGAGAGGATTATAGTCTAATAGTTTACAGTAGTGGTCACCAACTCTGGTCCTTGAGTTATGTCTGGCACACATGTATTGAGGCTCAGTGTTGCAAAGTTGGATTGTAGTTTAAATGTGGGACCAGACTGCAGTTAATTAGGCACTCCAGCATTTCCCTATCCTAGAGCGCTTTGTAATGGATACAAGACTTGTTTTAAACCGTCTTTGTCTGGAAATGTAGAAGGTCAATGCGTGGAGTCATTATGACATCTGAAACCCTGAAATAGCAAGAGCTGTATAATACAGTTGTGAGATCTATAAAGTTTTCTAGATTTCTGTTTAAAGTGGTATTCAAAGGCGATCCAACTGAGATTTAAATGCGTATATAACTCACAATGAAAAAATATCATTACTTAATATATGACCTGTAATATTGACGTTCACTTATATTGGATATACTTTTTAATATCATCATATGTCTCATACTTTTTCAAATGCTTGCTTACTTTTTAAAAATAAACAATACATTCAAGTACTTCTTTTTATAGCAGTAAGATATTGGATTGTAAGTGGGTGTCCCTCTCATTTGATACTAAAAGTAGTAAAAAATTTAATAATGGAGTCTCGTTTTTTTTCCCCCCTTTGTCAGTGTCAGATCTTCTTGCCCAAATGCTATAAACTGGCATGAAAAGAAAACATATATTGATTTTTGTCTTCTCTTTTTTCCCCCCATATTTTCCACTGACGTCAGATTTTTACATCATGCTCTCCAGTAATAGCGCCTGGTGGGTGAAAGCGTTGTTGTGAGTTTGCTGTGATGTTATCCTCAGATCCTCACCCCATAACTTAGTTTATTGGAATCATTTGTTGCTTTACATTCATAAGAAATAATGCTTTGGCAATTCATCATAATTAATCAAGGTAATATTCTCTCAAGAAAGTGGTCAAACTTGATTCTTTGTGGCCTTCAACTTTGGCTGTGTTGTAGGCTCTTTTCAGTGTTGCGTGGGGGGGTGGTGACGAGCATTTTGGGAACAGAGAGGTGACCAAAGAGGAGGAAATGACAAAGACAGAGGCAGGAAGGGAGGGGAGGTAGACAGCAATACCAGTTAAATCCCTTGCGTAGAATACTCTTGCATCATAATGTTTTTTGTCTTCTTTTTTTAATTGCCTAATCCAGTAAATGACAGACTGCTTTTATTAGTATGCTATTTATCCAAGATTTATATTTGTTGTTTTTTGTTTGTTTTTTTGTTGTTTTTTTTACGTAAATTACTACCTCCGATGTTTGACTTCTTTGGTTCTGTTTGCATATTGATGACACGCCATTATATGATTTGTGTTTAATGTTTGTTCAATTTGCTCGCTTTCATTCCTCTGTATTATTCCTTGTGCACCCGACATATTCCTGAGTATATGTGAGTCGCGTGTCTTTAATGGTGAAAGTGTTGGATAATCTACAAACCCCAATTCCAATAAGGTTTGGAGGTTGTGTAAAATGTAAATGAAAGCAAAATACAATAACTTGCAGATGATCAACCTACAGGTATTTTTCAAGTGAACACTATAAATACAAGACATTTAAATGTTCACACTTAGACCAAATGCATTGCGCGTTTAACATTGTAAAGCGATTTGGGCACCAAAGCGTTATATAAAAAGCAGTCCATTTATATGAATACAATAGTGTCATGGTGAGTTAAACAAATTCTTCCCAAACCGCTATTCAAGTCATCTAGTGAAAATTCTTCCATTTTTAATATCGCAATATATATCGCAGACCCCCCCCACCAAAAAAAATCACAATGTCAGTTTTTTCCAATATCGTGCAGCCCTAGTTCTTCTTTCCTTTTCTTAACAACACCCGTTAACCCCCTCTCACACTGAGTTCCAAACATTGCGGATGTTGCGTTTCGTCATAGTTCGACTGGGTTTGGAATTGGTCGGGATATGTCGCATTTGTGTTTGTAATTATTCGTAGTTGTCGCCTTGCGAATGAATCCATTGTTTCGGCAACCTGCGCATTTGCCCGTAATCCCGTAGTAATTCATAGGAATTTGTCATAAATGTGTCGGCAAAGTTCTTTCCGAGGTCCCATTCATAAATTCACTCTGACGCCCATGTACTACGGTGAGAGAGCACTCGTGTTGAGGCGGAGCGCTCTCTGTTTGGAGAGTGCGGCTTCTGCCTGGAGCAGCACACACATTGAAATCATATTTCAAAAACGAAAAACAAAAAGCTAGCTTCGAGACATGTGTTGAACATATTTTCTACTTTGTATTTCATGTTTTACAAGTACTCAATGTGCCCCCGCCCACCACGGGTAGCACGCACTGTCAAGCCGGTGATATTCCTCCAAAACGCAGCAAGATGTTGCCGCATGGGTATAAGGCTATATAATATTATATATTCATTTTAAGGCTCCAGCCTTAAAACGTTCGTCCACGATGTGGTCAGAAAACAAACATTCATGTAGGCATTAGTTTGGTAATCGTGGTTCACCTTTATTATTATGAGTATGCATAAAAACTTGCTTAAGAACAGCAGTCTTATACATACACAAATAAAGATAATAAAATAAAATCTTGACATATTTTATTCTTTCTCTCCAATGCTACTACTACTCGATCTTTTGAGGAACTTAGTTGTCAATTTTCAAGTCTAGACTTGGCCAATAATGTATGATGGCACTAAAAATTTGGGGATTTTCCCAGCAACTTGTTTCAGTAAATGTGTATATGGACAAGATCTAGGGTTAGCCCCAACATCCTCCCCAAAACTTGCATCAGCATGCTAGAGTCCTCTGAGATTCAGAGACGAGCTTTGTCTCGTTAAGAGTGGAAATGGCATCAACATAAACAGCTTGGTGTTCATTTTTTGTTGTCTGGTCATGCCAAGTAATTGAACAGGAGTTTCCACTTTGGGGTAAATCAGCTACAGATGAACAGAAACCAATTGTACTAGATAACATGGACACAAATATGGGGGCATCATCTATTAATTCAATGGTCACTGTTAGATACGAGGGTGTGGACCTATTTCGTCATTCATACGTTTTATGAATTACCCAGCTGTTATAATAACATTTACGTACTTTTGTCAAAATACCCAAACGATGAAGAATTACAGGAAATTTTTACACCACCTACTTTTTACCATACTGAAATGACCTTATGACCTTAACAATAGAGACTTTCACTTGTGGCTCCGTCATGTCTATTTATTTATTTTATTTTTTTACATATTTTAATTTTTTTTATTTTTAGGATTGACCTATGAGAGATCAGTGTCTTGTTTTTTTAAACTGTCCCAGTTACCAGGCTTTGGAGAAAATAAAAATATCTCAAAAGCACAAAAAAAGACACACTTTAGTGTGTCATTGAATTGTATGTGTTAAATGCATATTTTGTTTATCTTTGAGATTCATGCTTTCCCACAATACATAATGATAGTTCCTTATAAACATGGTTATTGTAGTTTACAGTAACTCGGCCAACATGGAAAAGCAATTAAAATGAATTGATTTTTCTTGTCAGAAGACATAAATAAAAGAAAAAGCATTGAAAAGTGAATTGTTCTCTTTTGTCCAGGCAAAATTCTTCAAGTATAATTTGTCCTGATTTGCTCGTTTTGTTTTGTTTTCTTGTATTTGAGGAAACTACTTCTGATGCTCTAGTGTTTTGTAGTGTGAGACAATGTTGTAGCTTACAGCTCCCAAAAGAACAGTGCAAATGTGGGTAATGTGAAGCTAATAATCCAAAAGTATTCTTTTATGAAGAGAAAGGAAACATGACTTCACGCTACCCTCTGCTAATCTTGCATGCCATATATTGGTGAGCGCTTCCTAGCTGCTGCTCCACGTCCTCCCCTGGTACTCTTCTAACAATGGACTTCAAATGGCCTGTAGAGTTGCGTCAACCTGGACATAGTGTACAAACTAGCACTTCCTTCTTGCTTAAGCGGATAATGCGTTTCAGCTTTTAATGGTCTTATTATTGGCAGAGCTCACGAGCATGTCTGGTAATGCTTTGAGCAGACAGTGTAAATTGAGAAGCTTTGATGGAAAGAACAAACATAGGACAATCATGCATGAATTTATTGGCTGAAGTGGTAAACCAGTTCAACAATGCTTGCTATTTCCGTCATCAACTTGAACTGTGTTGGACCAAAACTGCACGGATCACACTGAAGAAACGCTGGCTTGAGAATGCCAAGTGTCTTAAACACATGACAAGAGCAATTTAGGATGATCTTAGACTTGGCAATCTCTGGGGGCGAAACAGGGTGTGAGCCCACTCTTGAATTAGAGACTAACGGAGATTAATTTAATACTTGGGAGTTGTTTAATGCCTCGCACTTTCAAGTCAACAGCGATTTATTGGATCAGGTTGCCAGCATCTATAAAAATCACATTCAAGACATAAAAACAATTTCTGTTGGCCTATATAATTATCAAGGATTTTCAGATGCCAGCCCCTCTCTTACTGGCCAATGATAAATACTGGATCAGAGATGGCACAGGAAGACATAATTCTGTCAACTTGGGTCTAATAAGTGTGAAAACACCAAATTTAGGTGTATATTTGTTTCTTAAAGGGATACACTGTGTTCCTTAACACATGCAAAGCAAAATCATTTTGCACGCTTTTAACTTATAAACTTACTTGGGCAAACTTTGGCTGCTTTCTTTATTGAAACATTGAAATATTGGAGTATATATTAATTAGAATATTAATCTTCACCTGATTAAAAATGAAAAAAAAATATATATAAATAGGTCGCAGGGGTGCTGTCTTAAATTTATGACATTTCACCTGTCAGATATGACAACTTTTATGCCTATCTCAAGGTTTGTCCTGTTTGATAGACAAATGCATAGTATCTTCACACAAATAGTCTTGAAGACCTTTTCTGAGTCAATATCCTTCACACAGAAAAATGTGATAAAACTCACACAAAAAAATGTTTGGCTTTGATGGACGGCGTGAACATGGAAAGTTATTTTAATTTCTAATTCTATATCATGTAATTTGGTCAACTAAAGCCCGTAACAATATATATTTTTTTAATTCCTTCAAAAATTCATTTGCGCTTAAGCGTCATTTCATTACACATTTCAATTGCTGAACTATTGTATTAAACTAAGACGAAAACATACACTGGTGCATGCTTATTTATGCTTATAGTCATTGCGTTTTCTCTTGACACCCGTCAATAATATCAATTTGTTGGCAGTTTTGTATAATGGTCCATTTAGATAATATAGCTCCTGCCTTAGATTTTTCCCATGTAATTTTATTGACATTGTAAATGCTGGTCTGCAGTTGACCATACTGTAAATTAATTTGACAGTTGTAATTTCTTTCTACATTAATAGTTATGTTGTAGGATCAAGGCTGCCTTTTTATTGGCTTTGGCCTACTTGCCTGAGCTCTTCAATGCTCCCCCCCGCTTCCTCCTTCACCTCTGATCCCGCCTCTCCTCCTCAGCGTAGATCCACTGATATTGTATGTCACAATCCTGACACAGCACTTCCTTAGTCTCTCCTCCGTTTCTGCATGCTCCTGCCCCGGGGCAGCGACCGCCTGTTTTGGACAATGCCCATCCTTGTTTGCATCACCTCCTCATTTCGGGAATCCCGGCCGGCATTGCTGGTAACCACTGGTGGTTCAGGACGATGAAGTCACTGTCTCTGTTTAGCCTGCCCTTGCCATTGCAAGGGAGTTAAGTCACGTCGTAACAATGGATGCTTTCTCCATCGGTCTAATATGGGATGCGAGGCTGACAGAAGGAGATAGTCAGTCGGTTATTGAGGCAAGCTAACCTAGGTCATCACTGTCACCAACACATTTGTGTAATACATGTTCGTTCAGTCATTCACAGATTAAACTTACTTTCATTTTAGAAATGACTAAGGAGTATTTATGTATTCTGATTTAGTTATTGTTTTTTTCTTTTTTGTTTACTACATTAAGACTGTTAAGAACAATTTTGCACATACATTTCACATTTATCTTGGAATTGCTGTTTGGTCTTGACGGTTGGGCAGTTTTTCATTATTACTACTACTAGTAGGCTACTACTTTTTTCTTTTGCCAAACATTACTATTGGTTGCTCTTGGTCTGTTTCATGTAGTTGTTGGATACTAATGGTACTCTGGTTGATAGGCCACCGATCGTGATTGGCCGATTGATTTCTGTGGAAAAGTAAGTGAGCGGCATATGTCAATCAATGCCTTTCTTTGTATACTACATAAAATAATCATCCACAGCTCATATTTTGCAGCCTGCAGCAAACTAGAGACCATCCTGTGTGCAGTGTAGTCCCCCTCTCGCTTTCTTTAATACTGCATGTTACAGACCAAACCAGTACCTGAATCCTAAACTTATACTGTATATAATATGTACCGGTACTGTATTATTGTTGTTAATATACTTAGTTTGAAATAATGTCCTGTTTTTGCTGTCAAAAACATTATTAACAGATTAATACATTATTCAATATATATCATTAAATATTATCAATTGTTAGTGAGCAGCACTAAAATAAAAATAAAAAAGTGCACCTAATTCATGCGATGTGAATACAATTGAATGCCTTTTATTCCCCTTGTCAAGACTCTTTTGATGTGAATCGAGGACTTTAGCTCCACTTTATTTCCCCTCATTATGGTATGCTTGTAAGTAAACCATCAGATCCACTGGACATTGTCGGAGTTGGAGGTCTGCACTCCACAAGTGTTATATAACAAGTGTTAAATAACGTGCCTCAAATTGAAATTGGTGGTGGCGGGCGGAGGGGATTCCAAAACAAATGAATGTTTTCCTGAATATTGAGCTGATTTAAAACGTTGCTTGTCTTCCTCAGCATTTGGTCCAATGGGATGCAGGCAACCCAGACAGTCTCCTCCAGGTTGTTAAGGAGCTCATCCAGCAGTACCACAACTACCAATGTCAGCGGCTCCGTGAAAGCTCGAGACTTCTCTTTGAGTACGATAGCCTGCTGGAGGATTATGGCCGTAATATGGAGATATATGCTGGACACAAGAACAGCTGGGTGAGGATGATCATTTACATGGCGCAACAGAAGCTCACAAGACAACTTAGCATCCATTTTTCCAGACACAAGAAAAGTTTGGTAAGAAATAGAACAAACAGAACAAACATAACATAACATTCATTTAGCACAGTCACAGTAGGTAGGTTTAACTGATTTATTTATTTATTTTTCTTCACGGCTAGTCAAATTATTACTTGCATACGCATTGCAGATTATAATCAAACTAAGCTGTACAGTTAATGGATAGACGGTTAACGAACATTTTTGTTCGACACTGCCAAAATTGAGTAGACATTTTTGAAGTAAGTTGTAATTGATAATTTAGTGAATCAATGTTATTTATAAAATTGCAAATAACATAGTCCGTCCACTTCATGTACTGTTGTCTATGGTAGCAAATGGTTCTGTAGTTATACAGTTCTCACTTATCAATATGTTAGCAATTTCTGCATGGTTCAGCACTGTCCACACAAGTCGAGCTGCTTATAAGTTGCTGCATTTTGATGTTTTTCCCTTTTTTTTTTTTTTTTAGCTCAGTAAATTAGGGCAGTCATGAAAATGAACCTAATTTCACCAGCATTACACCCTTATTTTTTCTGGATTAAACAAACAAACATACAAAAAGAATTATGATAACCTATAGTGGGTTTATAAAGAACAGGATGCAGCACATACATTGTTCAAAGCCTTTCGTCTTAGCCTTCCCCAGTTTGATCATGTGATTCCTGCAAAAGGGTCTCTTTCAGCCACATCTCATAAAGTTCTGCACAGGTGCAACAATGGCTTTTATTGCTAGCCTGCTAGGTCATCAGACATCTTTTTGTTTCTCATTGTAAAATTCTCCATTTCTTGTATTACAGACAGGGGAGTTTTCAGCTCGCTTTCTTCTGAAACTCCCTGTGGACTTTAGCAACATCCCAATCTATCTACTCAAGGTAATTAACGAAACATCATTATAATTATTGACTCATGATTGTTTAACACGTTGATCGCCATCCTCAAGTGGTTCAAAAGTGGTGCGCTACAACCTCTTTCCAACATACTGTACGTGCGTCCATATGCTTTGCATAGGCGAAACTGGTGAAGGTCGTATTGGTTGAAGATAATTTGATGCCGTGTGTTTGAACGTGGACTCCAGTCTTAAGGGGCTGCGAGCTGACTAATCAGCAAGCCGTCACTCCTGATCTACTCTGAACTGCGTGCTGTCTGGAGGCTTTACTCTCTTACTCTCTCTCTCTCTCTCTGTATGTCTGTCTGTCTTTCTGACTTTCTTTCTGTCTTTCTCTCTCTCTCTCTCTCTGTCTGTCTCTCTCCTCTCTTACCCTGTTTCTCTCTTGTCACTTGTGCTGTCTTTTCCTGCATGATGCTGGAGGCTTTGGCTCTTTTGCCTTTATCAGCACGGTCCACATTTGTTCCAGGAAATGATGCTAAACATATGGCAAATTTCTGCACTCATCAGTCTCACACCACCCTTTGCCCGTACGTCTCTTAGACCTGGAATTTCCTTAATATCTGATTCGCATTGTCTTCATGTTCACCAGGCAAGATTCACCAATATTTGAAGGATAAATTAATAATTTAAAGGATGGCTGCTGGTCCTGAATATGTTATTGGTGTCTACCTGCATTTTTATTTTTTTTATTTTTTTAGCAAAGTTTCTCGCCTCATCTTTGCAGACAACTCTGTTGGTGACAGTTTTTTTTTTCTTTTCTAACAAGCTGTCAATTGTTGTATAGTCAGTAGGTTTCAGTGTAAAACCTTTGAATGAAGGAACTTTGCTGATGATACTGTGCAAACACATGGTTGTCATAAAGGTACTAGATGTTGTATCTGCTTAATTTTAAAATCCGTAACTCTTATTTGATTTTATGTTCCTGTCTTCCTAATCGTATTTTTTTCCACACAGAAACAGTGGAATGGATTGTAGTGCTATATTTGTCAGCTATGGCATACATATTTTTAAGACTTGGAAATTAAGGATGAGCTTCGACTTGCATAGTGGAGAGTAATAAAAAATAAGACTACACCCTGTCCGCCTACGCAACATAGAGAAATGGATAATGCAGCAGATATGTTGGATTTCACTGAAAAGTTATTCCAAAAATGTATGAGCTGAATATTCACATTGAAACTTATCATGCAATCACTACTTTTGTTCGTATAAATGCTGTCTGGGGTCAGTTAATTTCCTGTGCTACACATTTCTTATGTAATGGCACGTAAATAGTGCTCCGGAATAGTTGAACTGCAGATTTATTCATCCTATATCTTCGTATCTGCATATGGTATGTCCAGATATTATGTGAGACAAGTGGCAACTCTTAACACTCAAATTTTCTACAGAAATCATTTTACAATTGATTCATAACTTTTTTTTGTGTGTGGATGGAAAGAGACGAGAGTTTTCTGCTTTACAGCCAAGTTGAAACATTGTCCACAGAAGCCACTGACGCCAGAAAATCAGTTTCATGTAGATGTGTTAACAATAGATTTTTTTTTTCATAGCCCAATTTTGCATCTGAGCCAATAATTGTAATGTTTCATTTAAAGCCTTCAAAAATGTTCTCTCTGTGAATAACGAGTGGTTATCTGCAAACACTTAACAACAAGGTCATTATAATAAAAACAGAGGTAATTTTGAATAACTGACTGAAACATCATTTTCAGTTTACCAAACTAATTGAAATCAATTTTAATCACACCGAAAATGTCTTGTTTTTTTGTCTTTATAATTTGCACAAACCTACACCCGGTTAGGTTCCTACCACACCACATATGGGTACAGACATTCTCACAGTAGTTTAGTTGGTAGTATTGACTAATGCTGCAGAATTGCATGAGATACAATTCTTTTGATTTTGTGTAATCTTGGAAGCATAATACTCCAAATTTATTGCAGAAATTTTGTTGACTGTTCCACATTACCTGTATTCATTTTTGTATTGTTAATTGTTATTGTTTTGAAAATGCTATCTTTTGTTTCTTTATTGCACAATACTTATTGTGACCTTTTTTAACCTCACACTGAACAGATACCTGTATTAAAAAAAATAATAATAAAAACCTAATTAAGACCAAACATTTTTCAGAAAATAAGAACTAATAACCTGCAAATCCACTTTTAAAGCTCATATAAACTACAGTAACTGAATTTATAAGTGAAAAGGCGCAATGAAATAAAAACTCTAATTATAATGAAAAATCCCAAACTATTATACTGTATCTCTGCTTCAACAGTCTGATGACTTTCCAGTTCGTGAAGGCAGAGGCCAGACAGTTGACCCCGTTTTAAATCCACATCCCATCCAATTTGTGACTGTCCTTGCTGGAGGACCGTGGATTTGGCAATAAAGCAGAAATGTGTTTGGACATAGGCATCCCTTACACAGGTAGTGATTGCGTCGTTGTGGCTAGCGGCCGCAGAGCTGTGGAGGACAACCGCTACCTGGAGCGAAGCATTTGTGTGCTTTCACCTCACTACAGTGGACATGTTTACCTTCCTACTGGAAAGCCGTGGGCTGGCGAAAGGATGCTAGTTGACTTATTATTTTAAGGGGCTGCAGCCTGTCATGACCAAAATGAAACAGTTCGGACTGGGAGGATATAGAGAGCAGAGATGAAGGATGGTTTGTGAAATGCGCACGATGTATGATGCAGAGAAGCAAGCAGCCATCTGCATTTGCATATGGGGATTCTCAAAACCTGTTTATGTAGGATGTGTCAATTTAGGAATTCATCGATCTGAGCAAACAATCCAAGTTAGTCCAATTAGACAGTAAAGGTCTTTCTCAAATAGAAGCCACTTTATAATAAATGGTTCATAAATGCAATTAGCTCAGTTGATTGAAGCTATCGTTGGCACGTGGACGCTATTAAGTGCTGAGCCCATTTGGACGCCATTGCTAATCTAGGCAGTAGTTTCAAAGAATGTGAACAGTGTTGAATTCATTTAAGTGTGAAGTCTTTTGGGATGTTTTAAATGAGCCCCTTGCGCAGTAACTACTAATGATGCTCTTCTGGTTGTGTGCACCGAGCTTCTTTTATGGCAATAAGCACTTCAGTCGACTCCGTTTTGTTGTGTGCATCCATATTTATGTTAGAAAGTTAGATGAGTTTTTCTTTTCTTTTTTTTTATTCCTCCAAATGACGGTACTTTGCTTTTGTGGGTGAGCCAGAGTACATGGAACACACAAGCAGAGAGTACATGAAATAAAAATCATTGTGAAAGACAAAACCCACAAACTTTTTGCTGTGATGTCATAAGTGCTAACCAGAATGATGCTGTGCTGCCTGAAATCTTGGATTCAATCCCTGAACCCAACCCAAAGCTCCTTGCCTTGGGGCACATGTGCTAACCACTCTTACACTGTGCTGTCTCCTCTATAAACATGGTTTCAAAATTTTATAAAACACTTAACTGAACTCTAAATGTTTCCACAGTAGTCCTGCAATAGAGTGTAAAGACCTTGTAAATGTAAAATCTCCCCCCCATTGCAAAACTGACCTGAGGGATGGTTGCATATTGCCCTAGGAAATGTTGCTTCACCATTTCCCTCCTAATTTTGCTCTGGTCAAATTACATGGTTCACCAAAGCATTTGCATCAAATTATTTTTACCCTGATTAATTTTGAATTTGCATTCTCATGCTGTAAAATCAGCCTCAGTAATATCTTAGAGGGAATTTGAAACCAAATAAATGGGTTTCCTGTATTATTGTACTTGATCATTCTCTATTCACCAATGCCATTGTTACCACACCAGAAGGGGTGAATGTGCATCCATTTTCCCCAGTGGTCACAGTGAAGAAACTAACGACAGATTGAGGATATTTATAGGCTCGTCAAGGGAGTGGAGGGGACAGGCGTGTTGCAGTGTGACTGGCAGTGCAGTGTTATGCTTTATGATTTCTCAGTGGTTGAACTTGACGTTTTAATGTAGTTCTTCTTGAAGTCTGCCAACAGTATATGTGCTCCATATGGATGCAAGTGGTAGTACTGTACACCTACAGTAGGGAAACTTAAATTAGGTGTCTATAGATTTCCTTTCTCATTTTGCCAGCCGCAGTCAGCACAGCTTCCACTCTTCAGGGACGACGCTGAGTTTGTAGTGTCTGTCGGAACGTTTGTAAGGTCAAAGGTCACTATTACAGAATTGGATGAGAGGGCGTGTCTCTATTCTGGAGCTCTCAAGTTCTTTCATACAAAACATTTCCAGCCATGCTTGAATGGAACTTTCCTTGTATTTTGCCGTGTTTGTGTTCAAGTGCAATACATTAACATTCGGCTTTTAAATTTTACGCTTGAGTTACTTACTTTTTAGTCTAGTTTTCTTTTGAACATTTTCACTTTTTAGTCGAGGTTTTTTTTGTTGTTGTTGTTGCTCAACTCCTCAATGGTGTGCTCATACGGGAGAATGGAAATGATTAACCTTAGCTCAGGTTCTGTTGAAAACACAGCATTTTGTTTTGTGCAGTTCCTGTTTACAGTTGCATTAACCTTCATTCAATGTTCATATAATGTAAGCGTAGCATTGGACTACTTTTTAGTAGAGATGGGCGAGTAACAATGCCAGGTATTGGTATCTGGCTGATACCAGTAGCAGCTGCCCTCTAGTGGCTCTTTTACGGTCAGGAAATAGAAATAAGAAGAATAGAAAATTGCCATTTATGCAATTATAAGTCAACATGTTGTTTTGGGATCTTTTTTTTCTTTAATCTGTCAGTTTTATTTATGTTGTTTTGTTTTTTAATGTATGTGAAAAGTACTAGTGCTGTTGGTACTTGTTATCTTTGACTCCCCCAAGAGTTGAGCACTTGCACTAGTATTGAACATCTTTACTTTTTAGCAAACTCAATAGTATTGCCATTGTACAATAATGTTTTAATTGCCTGATTTGGACTCATTAAGTGCACTTCTATACTTCTACACCACGCAATCACCAGGTGATATTTTATCAGAATAGTATGCACAATGTAATCTTATTGCAAGTTGACTGGTCTTTTTTTTTTTTTTTTTTTTACCACCAGTTAAGCCGCATTTTGGAGTAAAGTATGTACATGTGCACTTCTTGGTTCGACAGCTTCTTCTTTGGCTGGGCGAGTGTGCAATCTCTAAACCAGACACTCCAGAACGTATCTTGTGTGCTACAAAAAAACAACAACGTGATTTTGTGCTCAGAATGTCCCCTGATGTGCGTGCTTGTAGTTGTGCTATAAATCTAATCTTTTGTCTTCTATTGAACACTTTATTGAACGCATTTTGTACTGATATTGATCACGTGTTTATCGCAATACATATTTGTCACCATGCCCTAAGATCAAGTGTACAAGAAAAATGGACAAGCAATTTCATGCGTCCCTCCATTCTCTAATCTCTAGTGCTTCTGTCTGTCAAGGTCATGAGTGAGCCTGTCCCAACTGACAGCTGGCCGAGAGCTGGGGTACACACTGGTTACCTGTCAATCACTGGCTACGGAAAGACATACAACCATTTACACCTATGGGCAATTCTGTAAACATAACAGATGTGTTCTTGGAATGTGGGAGGAAGTCAAAGTATCAGGAGAAAACCCACATCAATCCAAATGAATTAAATGAACGTATCATTTACTTGGTTAAGCAGGTAATGCATTTTTGGGTGTGGATTGTTGCAATGTTCATGTTTTGGGAAGATGGCTTTGTAAAACATCAACTCCAAGCCCAATCTGTCAGAGCTGCGGTTACCTTGCCTTTCCGGTTGCCACATAATCGTCACATCTTTCTCAACTCCTCTTGGAGCTTTCGCTGTTGTGGTTTTTCAGTCCAGCTTATTGTCCCTCTTTTGTCTGACAGTTGAGCTTTTGGAGAAGTTGACGCTGAAGAATAAGCGTATTTCGTCACAAGTCTTTCACAATTCTCTACAGGGTCTCAAAAACAACACTACAATGCACGAAGAAACATATTTCAATGCACATATATTCACACACACAATTTTCTGGACATGCCGCTATGTCACACGTGAATGTGACGCATAAAAATTGTCTCTTGGTGTACGACTCTTAGACCCATCATTAAGGATCTGTTGGGGCTGTGATTAAACTTAAAACGTCAAGTCAGTCATTGCAGTCTGCTTTGTTTTAACTCTTCACTGTCTTGCTTTTTTGACATAAGGCACAGTTTATTTGGACAGTTTTCTGGCGAAATATATACAATTGGTGCTGAGTAGCACAGCGGACAACATTTAGTCTTTATATTTACACCACCTATCTTGCTCCAAGAAAAAAAAGCGTGCTCCTTTTGCGTGACTCTCAAGAGATTGTCCCAAAGCAAAGTGGTTGTAATTTGTGGCCTTGCCGTGCCCTTGCATGGTAAACAGTGACTCAGGAGCTCAGGAATCTTAAGAGCTATAAAATAATTGTAGCTCCATCCCAAATGTCCCAATGTGGCTTGTTGCCTCAGCCCTGCATTCGAGGCTACACACAAAAAAAGTTGTTTTGCCTGCTGAAGTTGCAGTGTAATGTTGACTACAAGCAATCGTGGCAATCGTTGTTTACCAGACAAAGATGATTTTGTCCCTCCAAGTGAAGGTTAAGTGCATGTTTCGTGTTATTGGAAAAACTGGGTTATTTCTGTTTTTTAGAATGATGGAAACGTTTCTAGTAAGGAGAAATTATTGTCCAAGTTTACTTTGAAAAAGAGTATTTCATGAACTTCGAAATATCACAAAAACTGGTTTGTTTGTTTTTTTTAAGAAAATGTTGTGGAATTGTGAAATTTAAAAATGCCATTATCATTTTGTGTAATTGTTTTTGATAAACTGCATCCAAATCATTTTTCCCAGAAGAGAAAAAATATCAAATCTGTGAAATCTTGGCTGTTTTAATTTAAACATCTTTTGGGATTATGATTTTTTTTTATTGCTGTAAAAATGTAATAATTTCTTGTAACTTCAGCGCTAACTCCTTTTTCTGGGTTGAGTGATTTTGATTGTGGATGCAGTCTTCTAGCTTGCAAATGCAAAAGGAATATTGTGTATTTTCAGAAATCATTTACAGTTAATACTGAAAATACAAAGCTCAGTTGTGAATAACTTAGGTGAAATCAAATATATCAAGCTGCATTCATTTTATATTTCATAGTGCCTTTGAAAGTCCTGTTGCAGAGTGATGGCGTGTCTGTTTAGCACTGTGACATGGCATTTAGTCGGAAAGCAAGTTGCCCAAAAGACATCGTCAAGTAATTGCCAGTTTGGGCTTCACTAATGCAGTGTACGGCTGAAATCTGAAAAGGCCAGCCAGTGCTTCCACGCAGATAAACAATTAAGTGGCTTTTTAATGGTAGATGTATTATAGCTTGGTAGACGCTTGAAGATGAATTTAAATGTCACACATCTCTGAAACAAAAATGGGAAATGAGTGTAAATTGGGAATTCTTACTCTAAAGGTGTGATTATCATCTTTATGCTTTATCTGTTACGGAATGCTGGTATATTTTCCCAGTGCTTTCTCTCCTATATCTAAATATCATATACTGTACAGTATACTATTCATGGCAAATTTGACGTCTGATGTTGGCCTGATGGCATTAGCACTAAACAAATGTCAGGAAATGCAACATCCTTGTCTTAGATTTGCTGATGTAGCGAACTGAAACTCTGAAGCGCTAGGAAGGGGGTGTGTGGGTTTCACGAGTCCTCAGTTTGATTCATTTGTGATTTGACAAAAAGCCTTCCTGATCATGCCTACATAGTACACATTACAAACAGGTGTGTCAAAAAGAACCCATATTGGTTTATCATTATAACCCAACCGCAGGGTTATTATGGCACCATCCCAACATGAGTGGGGGTTGCTGGAGCCTATCCAGGCTGGTTTTTGGCAGTAGGCGGGGTACATCCTGGACTGGTTGCCAGCCAATCGCAGGGCAAGATTTGTTCTCTCACGGCATATATTATGCAATAAACACTAGAATCTTCAATAAAATGTAATGTAGCATGAAAAATAAACATGAATATTCATTCATTGAAATCATCAGTTTGTGCGCCATTGATAACTGCTAAATGGTTAGCGACGTTGTTAGCCAAACGTACTAACATGCCTGCCTAGATAACATAACATAGTCTCTTTCCCCCAAAGTCGGGTCTCTTCAGGTCCCTGCAGCCCATAAAAGAATAAACCATATAGAAGATTGATACGTGATATGAAATTAATCGGATTATTCAGTTTAAATTTCAAATTTTATTCATTTCTCTCAATAAGTTGGCTGCTGTGAAGTTTCCATCACGATGGATGGATGGATTTATTTGATTGTCCTATTTTGTTCATATCTTTCTTAAAAGTTGGTCATGAAGTTTCCAGCCTGAGTTTTGAAGTGTGCTTGCCTTTACAGAAGTTTTGTCTTGTACTTTAAGTTTGTAATTGTTACCTGTGGAAAGTACTGATCTCCTTCTCCCATGTTTTTCACTTTGATTTTCTGTCTGTAGGAGTATGCAAAACTAGCAGTCAGTTTGACCCAAGAAAAATCTCATTACATTTTGGAGTTCAAAAAGGGAAGATTCATTCAGGAGGAACACCGGCCGATTTACTACGTGAAATATTACAGATACATCTATGGACAAAAGGCAGTAGTAGTTTTTTGCAGATTGGGTTATTGACCTTGGTGGAAGTTTGTGCTTCAATTTGGCTCCCTTTCTTGTTGATATTTCAGCCTTCTTGTCGGAGCTTTAAAACATAACCATCGATTGGTGTATTTCATGTGACCAACATGTTTAGGATCCTTCCCGAGGCCACTGTCAGGTGGTCTCGCATCTGCTAGTCCACACTTCGAGCCTGCTGAGAAAATGTAACCGAATGTTCAAGTTTAATGGGAGTCGAGCTGAAGCTGCTTCTCATAATCGTAACATGCTTTCATCTTGTGATCGTTCTCTATGACCTTTCTGACATCAAAGCACACCTGTGCACTGGCGTATAAAGTAAATCATATAATTGTCCATCTATAGTCATTAATGTACATGACTTATTTTCATGACCTCCCTGGAAAAAACAAACAAACAAAAAAAAACCATCTGCTGAACTATTCCAAGTACAAAACATGGCAGACAAACCCAGAAATCTCATCACTACTAAGGCCTAGTCCACAAAGTGGGATATTTTGCAAATAAGAGGAGAGCTGTCAAAATGAATTGATTAATTGTCAACAATTTATCAAATTAATTGACAACTATTTTAATAAGTGAGTAATCGTTTGGAGCAATTTCTTAATTGAAAATTCTTGAAACGATCTGATGTCAACATTAATTAACCACAGATTTCTGTAGTCTTTCATGGAGGACGAATGATTGATTACCTTGTGTGTTCAGTCAAAATAAGACATAAACTAACGGAATTTTGCCAACAATTACCAGGGTAATTTTTGCAGGCTGCAATGACCTGATTGGTTAAACTCGAAGATGCTGTGGAAACGCAACTCTAAATTCCCTGCTGAACTTTTACAACCAAGAACTCCCTTTACCCAGAAGTCAAAGTTCCTGGGCTTGTTGGTGGAAAACCAGCTATTGTGTGATATTTACATTTATTTGATTATCTTGAATGCTGGAGTAGAGAAAAATGATGCAACAAAGTAAGAATGTAGGCAAATACTTTTTCGCGGCATCGTTTGTGTCACGAAAGCAGTGAAATTCTCCAAGCCTTGAAAAAGGGTGAATGCTGAAATATTATTTGAAGAGACTTATAGAAGGATTTCAAAATCATTATATATATAAAAAAGAAGAAAAAAAAGTCACAGCCGTTTGTGGAAGGGAGCACAGCGCTCAAATTCTCTCCCAAATACTCAAGTGACCCCAACATGACTCCCTCATATCAAAGGTCACGCTCTACTCTTGTCTCCCTTGGGGATTTCGATCCACTGTCACCCCCGCCCCCTTGAAGCCACCCACGCTATTTCTCCGCATGAACATTCCCACCTACCTGCTTGAGCTTGAAACCCCTGCAGAGCAGTCGAGTATTCTCAGGAGAGCATCCAGCCCCCCCCCCCCCCCCCTTCCTGCTCTTCTTCCTCCGTCCCCAACACCATTCTATCCCCCCACACACACAAACACGCGCGCACGCAAACGCACTTCCCCACGCCTCCATGGAATTACTTCCATCTGGCCTACTTTCCGCCCTCGCTGTATATCAAGTTGTACATCGCATGTTGTGTTTCGATAACACCTTCAAATGTTCGTCTTCCCATTGCTGTGTTGTTTTCTTCTTTCTTTCAACTTTGGGGTCATTCCTTTAAATATCTGCCCTTCTGCTTTCTGTACTCTTCCCATCTCCAACCAATAATGTACTTGCAAATAAACCACATAAAATCACTTTATTTTAAATCAGCATTCATTCAATTAAAGCCACCTTGAGATAAACTTGTAGATAGAATTTAGAGTATTCTGTTTGTGTGTTAATACATTCTAAGTGATGCAAATTTAATGCATGCTTCTGTTAGTTTAATTAAATAAAATCCAAATATAATATATGTGGATCTTTCATAAACGGTGCATTTTTATTTTTGTTTTTTATTGTGACCTTGGAAGAATCAAATAGCTCTCACGCCTCCTAACCTTTCGAATAATCCACAAGGTCTACTCTGTAAACTGATTATCAAAGATAAAAGGCTTCATCTAGCTACATATTTACAAATGTATTTATTTACCTCCGTTATCAATAAAGGCTTTCTTTGAAAATGATTACTCAGATCGATAGTCACGACAGCCCTCATTTGCATCTTGATCATGTGTATTTGTAATTCTATTGCATTCTTATAATTCCCGGTTTAGGGCAAAAGTGCCATTTAACCCCAAATTAGGGGCCAATAGGTTGCATTGGTCCAAAAAAAAGAAATGGAATAATCTCATTAACAGTGCAGTGGGACAAAAACACCCCGCAACATTGTCAGCGAAGCATGATTAATGCAATTACAATTTTGCCTTGAGAAATACCACTACAACCAAACTATTGCACCACCGACCGTCTTCATTTTAAATTTCATATTTTCAACTTCGTCTGCAGTGAGAGCCACTGTCTTTTTTCAAAAGATATGTTTTATCAGTGTCAGTGCTTCTAAAACATTTTGGCAATTGGGATAAAAACAGAAACCAAACAAAAAATCACATGATGCAAGCACTGGTGGTCAGATTCAACTGGTACCAACTCTAATGAGAATAAACATTACAGCAGCCAATCAGTGACTCTGAACCACAAAATGTAAGTTATATTGCACATGATGCAAGTGATCATACTTGACTCATCCTTTGTGGCCAGAAGCCCAACTAGCATCGCACCCTTTTGCATATGCAGACAACATGCTATCAGTGACACATCAGTGGCACTTGGCCACTTACTTGTTTCACTGAAATATGATCTGCGTGCATATCAATGACACATCCATTTGTCATATTGTACTTGTTCCAAAGAACTTTGATTTTGGCCTACTTCCCATCTCCTAGCAATGGATTATTTAACAGACACACAGGTGACTTTATTGCTATTAACATCATTTAATTATCTGGATTTTTTTTTTTTTTTTTTTAGCAAGATATGTCACTAATGGTTTAAGTTTCTACTTGTACAGACATTAATTATATCGCATGGAAAACCTCCCAAAAAAATCATCTAACGATCACAAGGTGTTTTCTATTTCACTGTGCTATTAATAGCATCCCTGTTTTTGTCACTAAGTGGTTACTGTGGAGTTTTACAGTTTGCTACTAAATACTTTTTTAAAAATGCTTTTGTGCCACACCCCTTGTAATTACACGTCTCTAAACGAAGAACTGACTGTTCTGTACTTATTTGTTTTGTACTTGGGACTTGAGTGTTAAGGTGTGTTGAGGTCCACACCAGGACTTCCAGGCGGAGCACGTGTGTTCTTTTAATCCATTGCGCATTGTGTTCGTGACAGAATTAATCGTTGGCATTCACTTCAGCTATGAGCCAGCCTGGTTAATCATCTCCCAAACTTGTCACACCACAGTGTAAAGTCAAAGTATGAGATGAGGGTTTGTTCGGAAGGAGTGTTTGGGAGAACGGGAGACGGGCACAGGAAACTCCAAATACTTCAGATGAGGACGTGAGGTCCTCTCGGATTTGCGTGCCGTTTGGGTTGTGGTGATTTGTGCTTGCCCTGGCATGTTTTGTACTTTGAGGTAAAGTGTGGAGGATTGTCATCACGGCCCCTGGAGTTGCACCGTTGCCCTACTCCTCCCCGCCGCACAAGCAGCAGCGCCACAACATCGTTAGCAATCATATGCTCAACTTTCTTTCGCAATCAGAACATTTCATGTCATGGATTGAGGCGTTTTGGCAGTTTTCACCTTGACCTTTCGACTCTTGCCTTTCTTTGATAGCAAAAGTCTATGTCAAACCACCAAAGGGCTGACACAAAAACAACTGGCTAGGTCAGAAACGTAATATTGAGCATGTTCTAACATTCTGTCATTGTTGAACACAGACGGGAATGTAGGCACCTGTGGTGTCAGTACACCTGCACAAGCTTCAGTGCGTCTACACCTGCAAACTTTGGATGAAAATGTGGATGCTTCTGGATTTATTATTAGTAATATGTTTTTCCCCTTGCTTTCTGTTTTTGCATGTTTAGAAGAACATGAACAGCAGATGTGCACTCAGTATGCATTTGTTAATAATGGGAAGCCATTGTTACCGGTAAACAATACAGCATGTCCTCATTTCGAGACAGACATTCCACACTAGTGAAGACTGAACAATTCAATGCAGATGCAATTTTCAGTTTTAATGACGGACATGATACATTTGTTTCAGGTTCTAAATCGGCCTTAATAATAGGCAAATAAAATAAAAAAATTCTCCTGAAAAAAAACAAGACAGCAATGATGTGTGTATGAATTAGTTGTGATCAAATTTCATGCAATTGCTAATATGAATGTATTCCCGGTTTTGTAAGCGTCGCGTTTGATATCCAGAAACAGTTGATGCCTTCCTTGAATGATTTCTTGCGATTTTCACAATGTCAATTTCCCGTTACAAAGAATGTTATTCATATACTTGCTGGTGCACTCACAGCTGGCCTAGGAGATGGAGATGTCCTTGCACAACATCCGCGCTGTCAGTCAAGCCACCCCATTACATCAGGCATGACATTTAAAGTTGGGCGAAGAAGGCGGACCGTCTCTTTACCTCCTCCGTCGTCGGCCTGCAGTGGTGCCCCCGTGTCGCCTCCGTGGATGAATGTGTTTTTGTGTGTTTTGACTTTGGCCAGGCTTGGTCTGGCATAAGGACAGCTGTCACATCTCCAGCCTGTCACTTGAGACACAGAGGAGATGCCAGAGGCCAGGGCATCAGGAGACACAAGGACGGACACGGGGGAAAGAGAGCTCTGTGCTTGTGCTTGTGCTTGTGCTTGTGTTTGTGTTTGTGTGTGCGCGCAGCCATGTGTCCGAAAGACTAACGGGGGATGGAAGACGCGGGGCGGCGGCCGTGAAGGGGTTGACCGGGAGGCAGCCTCTAACCTTGATGTCCGCACAGTGCTGCACATTATTCACCCACCACTTTCTTAAATCTAGCCCTTGAGTAGTTGAGTCACATTCTCTCAGGGCAGGTAGTAAATACTTCTTTAACGTCCGACCATCTCCCCTGCAGGACGCCACGTTTTTTGTTTTTTGTTGGGGTTTTTTTACTCGCAATCCTTTGACCGAGTGCTCAGTGCTCATTATTCTCCAAAGAAGAGGTTGTCTTCATTAAGGTTCTGCCTGTGGAGACAAACCTTTTTTTTTGTTTTTTTTTGTTTGCTGTCATTTTACATGAGCAAGCATCTGTGATCTTTACTCACTTCAGCCATCCATTTTTTTCTGAACCTCACTAGGGTCACACTTATCACCCTCTTATGACAGCCGCTGCTCAAGCCACCCCCCTCTGAGGGTCAAAGAGAAGATCAGGAGTAGAGTATTTTGGGAAAAATAACTACATTCATCCACAAAATCAGCAAAGGCATTCATTTGTCTGTTTAATCTTGGAGGTTTCACTTTATCACTAAGCCGCACCTCTAAAATCCACTTAAAATGTCACTGCAAATCTGTGCAAGTGGAGCAGCTTTTTTTCTTTTTTTTTTTCTTTTTCTTTTTTTAAAAGAAGGTACTGTTAGTATATTATCCCTTCAAGGTATTCCATCAGAACAACAGGATAAAGTTATACTACAAACAAGAACTCACTTCTCTGCATAATTAAACGGCATTGAAAAGATTATCAATTGTAGTTAGCCTTCATACATTACTCATTTTGAGTAAAGTACTTGTACCTTGCATTATTTTGCCTTTTGATCTTAAATATTGGCCAACCTGCCCATGTCCTACTCAGGGTTTGGAAATTTTAAATGCTGAAAGAGCCATTATGATTAGGGCTGTCATTAACTAATCTTTTTGGAATCGATTACCATATCGATTATTCCATCGATTACTCAAGGAATCGCCCGAGGGAGCTCAGGTGCACACACCAGAATGAGAAGCACAGAATGCACTGCAGGAGAAAGTGTGAAAAAATTCTGCTTCCATAAACAATACATCAATTAAATGTCTATATTTTGCTTGTTTTCTGTCCTGATGTAATATAACTTGTAGCATCTCTTTGCTGTCTGTTGGAACGAGATGAGTCTGAATCATTCCATGAAAATGCTCAGCAGCTCCCTTGTTCGGACCTGGCTTGTCCCTGTGTCCAAGCCGGCCCATGTTCCTCCTCTGGCCCTCTTCACCTTCCTGCTAGTTCTCATCCATCTGTGTCCCCTGTCCCAGTAAAAAAAAAGAAAAGAAAAAAAAAGCTCCATTAAATCACCTTTAAAGACAAGAACAAGACTTGACAGCTACAAACTGGAGCAAAATAATCTTCTCCCAAACCACACAAACCACTGCAGCGCCACATCTTCATGCCTGTTCCTATCTGTCCCATATCGTCAGCGGCAGAAGCCGCCGGCGCTGCTGTGAGACACAGAGCAGCCCTTGTTTACTGATGCAGACGATATTGATGTGAGCTGATTCCATCAGGCGACACTTTTGGATGCCACGTAGCCTGCCATCTTTCACTGCCTCTCTTCTAACTCCGCATGCTTTAGCCCCAAATGTATCCGCTGCGACAAGACGTACTTTCTCATCGTGTGCAAAAGGTCATCTAATATTCAGCAGTGAAAAAGTCTTTGGCCGCTACTTTACCGCTTGCTTTGACCACTACAACTTTAATGGACAGTCATTTTGAAACGGGAAACAAACCCAAATCTAATGAAAATAATGTGCTGTAAAATAGAAATAAAAACACAACTATGGGCGGGCTCTCGCGAATGAAGGCTGTCTGTTACGCTAATCATTTTTAAAGGAACACTTTACTTATTGATCCATTTTTAGCAGCAAAAAGTTGCTACTTTTTCAATAATTAATTTGGTGACGTGATTATTTTTCTATGTACATTTAATAACTTTTAAACCGATGTTAAAATGAATCGAACGCCGGCATGTTTGTTACACGTGACTAAATAACCCGGATGTTTACGTCACTAGTGTGTAAACGCTACACTATGGAAGCACTATGCAACGCAGCCGTGCATCTCGCGTCAAACCCGGAAGGATTAAACCTTATCGCTTCGAGCCAACACGACAAAATAACTCTACCGAAGGAAAGTCTGCCTTGGATGTGAAAGTTGTGGCGCCAGATGGTCTTTTCGGGCACAAAATAAACTTTGACGAACGAGTGAATCAGGCGGGGGGGTGAGTGGTGTTCGTGCGGGAGCTGCACATGAATGGACAATCCGCAAATGAATGTGTGCTGTCTGGAAATGAAAAAACTCGAGGATCGGTTCCTTGCGGACAATCTCAACTGCATCCTGGAACATCAGACATTCAACATGGCAATACTAAATAGACATTCTCAGGATAGCTTTGGTTGCGATGAAAGATGTGAAGAAGAAAAGTCTTGGAGGAGCAAATATCCAACAGGTAATGTGACACACAGTACGAGCAATGCAAAACGTGTGGAACTGACGAAATATTTCAGGAAAAAGAAAAAATAGTAAAATTAAATGTATCGTCGTTACAGCACCCAACCTCCCCTAGCTGTTTTTTTTTTTCTTTTTTTGCGGAGCGTCCCACTGCGGTCAGGCCAGCCGCCACTCGAAAAGACGAAGTCAAGCCAGCCGCCCCAACGATTGTTAATACTGTGCATTACGGTAACGTGCCGACGTGCCCCTGCGTTGGCCACCTTCAAATGAATTATGAAATAAAACAGTCCGTGCAGTATAATAACGAATGCCCCCCCACCCCCGAAACATGCCTACCTTTCGCTTTACATTTGCTTCGCTTCTCCGAGATCTTTCAGTGGCCGTAGGGAGACCTCGATTTGTGCCGGCTGTTGTGAGAGTGAGCTCCGTGTTGCTAGCAGAAGTAGCCGCCAGAGATCCTCCATCGGCTTGATTATTTCCCACGTCTGGTTCTTTAAAGATACTCGGTACTGCGTTGGGCTTTAGTATTAGGCGTGTGGCGTACCCCATCTCAAATTGTAACATATTTTGTATGTAAGTCCTCATGCCTGAAATGTTCGCTGCGCGCACGCCTGCTTGTCCTTCTACTCATGTCGGTTTTTTTTTTTTTTTTTTTTTTTTTTTTTTTTTTTTTTAGGGGGTCTCGCGGGTTTTTCCTTGCCGACGCCTTGCAAAATTTTGCAATACACAAAGGCATAAGTGACAGTTTGTGTCCTCCCCGTTGTTATGTCTGCGTGAACTACTGTTCGCCAAGCGAGTATACACACTAGTGACGTCACCACTCGGGGGCGTTGCAACACGGAAGTACTTCTATGTTGAAGAAAAGTTAAATAAATCAATATAAGGGTGTATTCTTCAGCTCTTATGCATTTTTCGTAGCTAAACTAACTATTTACTGCCGATCAAGCCATACATGTAAAATTAAAGGAGCCTTCCTTTAAGCAATACTAAATTGTGATTGATTATATTTTGGGAGCGATTATTCTTTCTCATCTACTTCACGTAATACATGTTCACTAAATGAAGTTCTCCATCCACCAATCAATCATCGGGCAGATTTTTCCTCAAGTCAGACATTAGTTTGGTTTTGTGATCAACAGACCAAAATGTGTCCAATTACCTCATGGGTCTGATCACATTTGAAGCCCCTTTGATGCAAACTGGTTGAACTGTGCCTCCGTCCATCATGTATGGTGGTTAGATTTCCCCCTCACCGTAGTGAACAGCAGCAATTATAACAAATGGATGAGTTCAAACCATCTGTGAGACATTTGATTATCACTGCAGAGCCTTTGTCGAGAGAGGGAGCACATAATATTTGATGTGAAATTGCACTAATGACAGTGCCTGCGAAGTGGCCATGCTCGAGGAAATATATCACACAATGAGAAAGTAACTGGAAGCTCCGAGAGGCAGATGAAGGTTTTAGCACGCGGCTCCGGGTGGCCTCTGTAGCCATCTCACACATGACTTGATTGGTGCTCCGAGTCATCAGCTCAGCTTCATGTTGCAGATGTTGAAACTAATGTAGCATGAAACGAAACGGATGTTTCCTCTGGTGCCTTTCCTCCACTCCTTTCGACAGTCAATGATATTTTAGGACTTGAGCAATTCATTTTCACATACATTATTGGTGTCTGTTTGTTATCTGTCAGTGATTCTTAATTTTGTTGGAGGTACCCCACCAGTCTCCTATGAGCATAAAATTGATTTTTTTTTTTTTTTCAAATTCAAGACATCGGTATAGAGAGTACAGGGAGAGTAGCTTTTTTTTTTTTTTTTTTTTTCAATCAAATCTGCCACTCTTTATTTTGAATTCAGAAAGTGTTGTCTTGTATGCCGCATCTCCATGCAGCTTATGGATGCATTTCTTTAGTTTTGCTAGATAGCTAGTTGTGCTTGACTATAACTGCTCAACTTGGCATTGCTAATCATGCATTTAGGACACGGATCACTCAATAACAACAACCACCACCACCAAAGCTCTTTTCTTATGATGGGACCCAGGGTCAGCAGATGCAATGAAAGCATCAGAGGGCCCCAGAATTAACACCTGCGGAACACCACACGTTCCGTTAAACATGTTAATTCATATTGCACATATTTGTCTGGCCACTCTCTTGAAGAAGAGAATCTTTAGCCATATAGGAGATGTATTCTGCATTTATTTCAAACTTTAACAACAACAATCAGCGTCAGTATTTGAGTTTGGTGACGTCTCAGCTGCCTGCACCACGTGTGTGACCTGTTACACAAATTGCCAAGATTGCTTGGTGATGAAGTGCTGACTCCGTGAGTGAAAATATTTTCGGATACTCATCTTTTTCCTCGCACTTGAATGAACCCTCCAAGGTGCGCACCTGGTCATCGTGAAACCGTATGACATTGGCCTCATAGTGCAGTGAGCGGTCTGAGCAGTGGCTCATTTTCCCAAGACACAACCACTCGTATTCATTTCAATCATGGATGTTAATTATGCTGTAATTCTTTACGCTTTGTGTACTTTGACTGAATGAACCTGGGAACTATTTTAAATTGTTCAAGTAAATGCATAGTGTCTCAAGTTAGCACACTTTTGTCAGAAATATACAGTACAAGTCCATGTGACTGAAAGGTTCACCTATATTTTCTTTTTGCTCGCCTAGGACACAGCGTTGGACCCTGGCGAAGATGTGGCTCTTCTCTCTGTGAGCTTTGAGGATGCCGAGGCTACTCAAGTCTTCCCCAAACTTTACCTTTCGCCAAGCGTTGAACAGTAAGTTTAGTACATCATCAGAATGTGCTTGCATTCAGCAAAAAGTGGGACTGGCGGGTCAGATCAAAGTTATTAGAAGGCCCGAAGTTAACAATTATTCACTAATATGCAGCTAGAAAGAGATACAAAAGTGTCTCTAAATACTTAGACGTCTGTCAGTCCATGCTTAGACAGATTCTTTATGAACGGAGAAAGTTGAGCGCAGTTGCAACTCTTCGTAGGAGTGGCCATCCTGTAAAGATAGATGATCATCACAATATTTGGGTTTTAAAAGGGTTATTGCCTGCAAGTAAACGTCGTCTGTGCCTTTCATAGTGAGTGCAAAAGAGGATACCTGTGATCGTTTGTCTAAATTGTTTGCCTTTTCCTGCTCATTAAGACTTTGCGTGATTATCTCACTGAAGTGGGCGCGTGACGGGATTTTATAACGCGGCTCAAGCGCATTTTGCACCTGCTTTAGCATCAGTTGGATTCTGCAGCAAAGATCTGCTTAAACATGCCTGCTGTCCCTGACACAACCATGTTGCTTCAAATGGTTGGCCATGCCTGATATATTTCCACTTTCATGACTTTTTCGTGTCACAATGCTCAGCTACCGTAAGGTTTTGTCTAGCCACATACTTTTGTCATCACTGAATTTTACAGAGTTGCCAGAATGCGACTTGATGTAGGAAGGTCTTTAAGTTTCTCTGCTGCACTGCTCGCCATGACTACCACTGCGTTTAACTAGTTTGTGTGGATTGAACGTGCTGCTTCATGTGAACACTTTTTTTTTTTTTTTTGAAACCAATCAATCTGCGGACCATTATGCACTGAACCGTTGTGAATGATCCGTACGGGTCACAAATCAAAGATGGCCCGTTGCACCACTACTTGTCTTGGTTGAGTTAGCGTATGTTTACATCCGTCAGGTCAGTTTATGTGCGAGTGCCCTATTGAAGTAATACATGCTTGTGGGTTTTATATCGGGAATGTATGTGTCTGTGATCACGATTTTGTCGCACCAATGAGTGACGCTCATTTGCGCAGGCGTGCGTGTGAGAGGGAGAGAGAAAGCGGGAGAGCAAGAGAGAGAGAGAGAGAGTGCCAGGTATGGGCCCACTCTGACCCCAGGGCCCATCGGTCTGGGCTTTCGTGCTTAGAATAATCTTGACCTGATGTTTATTTACAAGCACACGCCCCGTCGCACCAGGTTAACAGACCTCTGCCCCTCCTCGTGCGCCTCTCCCTCCCCTTGTTCAGCGTTCTCTCGTCTCCTCTCTGCCGCCTGTGTTTGTTTTCTGCTCCAGTGTTTTTTCCTTTTTATATTATTAGATGCTTCCTCTTCGATTCAGACATAGGCATATGTTTGACCACTTAGATCTCATCTTATCTTTCATTGACAGACATTTACTCATGTCCCATAAAATTGTGATTAAATGCATATTGTTTGCATATACTGGTTCATCACAGTTTTTCCACTTGCAACCACGAGCAAATGCAGTATATTATGTGATGCACACACTAAGGTCCAAATCCGTGAAGAATGTGCTGCGTCCGCTAAGACCTCTTAATATTGCTCAATAATTGGACCCACAGTTTTCTCCCTGTTAACGTCCTATTCACTGAGGATATTGTTCTAATGATATACCGACGCAAACACGCCCACAAAACGGACAGCTTGGAGCAAATTTGCTCCTGATTTACCACACATGCCAACGGATTTGCGCCAAGAACACGGCAGTATAGAAACGGTTGTGAGAAAGATGACATTATCAGAACGCAAAGTTGGACCGAGGTGGTCGAAAAGCGTTTTCCTCATTTAGCGCCGTTAAGCTGGAGGTAGAGGAGAGGACGACGACGACAACAACAACGTTATTCATTCATTCATTCATTCATTCATTTAATGTCCATAGAATACAAATTTTTGTTGCGATCATTTTTTTTATTATTATTATTGTTTCAGAGGTTGACATGGCCATACAGTAGAGATGGATTTTCATATAGCATAACGGATGCATCTATCATGTGCAAATGAAGGCAAAATGACCCCCCAAAATCTGATGCTTAGTGGATTACATGATTGATTGATTGATTGAATTCTGTTTTATTAAAAAAAAAACAACAACAACAACAACCTGTATTTGCACTTCAAAATGTTTGCTTTGTTCTTGTTTACCGCAGAAACTGATGTTTATGTTTATGTGCAGCACTTTGAATACAGCAACGCCTGTTCTTAAAGCGCTTTATAAATAAAGTTGAGTTGAGTTTATTATCTGTTCTTATTGCTTCTGTAAATGTAAATTTCCCAGAGGGAGCAATAAAGTCAAGTCTAAATTAAATTCACATGATTTTTTTTTCATCATCTTCTTATACATCGCTTGTATTGGATCTCATTAGTGTGCAGTTGGATCAGGGTGGCCACTTCGCATGTACTTAAGACAGCCTCACTACCAACAACCCTTCCACTTTTAATTACATACATATTTTGCTTTGCTGTGGCTGTAAGGGGTTCTAGTTTAAATGTGCATTTTGCGAGCACTTTCAGCATACATTGTGTGTACTTTATTTTATTTTTTTTTTTTTTTTTTTTTTTTTGCAGTTTTGCTCAAGCTTCTCTCCTCTGCCAGTTACATGAGGAGATGAGACAGAAGGAGGCTAAAGGCAGTGTGGTGCAGCTTTTGAACTGAAGAGCTCTGGCGCAGAAGTATGAAAAAGGGTGGTTGACGGCGCTGCAGAGGGGAGGGGGGGGTTGATAAATGAGGAAAGCAACAGTGCAAATGCAGAAGCTCCATAGTAGCACTTAGAGCCAAACTCTCATTTGCCACCCTCCTCTTCCTGCTCAATGTTGGGCTCTTTCTCTAAAGACATTTGCACATATGCATATCAAGGCCCTCTCTGAATATACCCCGTTACATGCTTTTGTGCACCTTTTTGTCAGCTGTGTGGGAGTGTGTTAATTCATGACCCGAGGCGGCTTCTTCACTGTTGTTTCAAAACAAATGATTGCATGTGTGTACGAGTTTGTGCATGATTGCATTTGCTCGTATTCATCATGGATGCTCCTTAATTTCACATGGGAATGCGAGTTAGCCCGCCTTTTAGCATACTTGCGTTGATGCAAATTGCTTGCCCTGTTCGTTTCCCTACGTGTCCTTGCTGACCCGTTTTTAGTCTCGTAGCATGCTCATTATCTCTACATTGGCTCTGCTCAAGAGGAAAATGTGTTTGTCTGCCGTATTTTTCTGACAGACAGCGACATCCAGCATTTAATCACGTCGGCTTACAAATTGTTTAAATCAGTTTTTCACTTTTTTTTTTGTGGTTTTACGAAATCCAGCAGATGTACTGTAGCATTGGTTTGGTCTCCATCAATTGAACGTAGCAACATGAGTACATTTATATCTATTTTTTTGTCTGGCCCTTCCTCCATCCTCTTTCTGTCTTTCTTTTCCCGCTGCTCTGTCTGCCTTTCTTTTTTCTTTTTTACCTGATTTGTTTTTCCAATTTAGAATTTTGCCTTCCGTCTTATCTTTCCAAACCGCCCGCCCCAACCACCTCTTTTGCCTTTTTTTTTTTTTTTCTACGTCTGCAGCCTGCTTCCTCTCTCGCCATCTCTCTCCATTTTCCATCACTCCCTTTCCTCCGCTGATCCCTCTGGCTGATCCTCAAAGGGAAACGAGTGAGTGAGTGGGACTTAAAAGCAAGAGAAGCGCTCCGCTCTACCCAGCAAGGTCGTCGCTCACTCGACTGAAACACAGAGAGGGAAGATGATATATATAAAAAAAAAAATCAACACACTGGAGAGGATCGCATTTCCCTCTCTCTCTTATTTTGTCTTCCTTCCACCTCTCTCTACTCTTCTCTCCCATCACAACTGGGTTGTTTGATATCTTACTTTCATTCTCCGTCGGTAGGGGCTGGCATCTAAGAGTGCTGAACAAAACTTGTAAGCCCCCCTGAGCTACAGCGTCGTACCTATGTTTCTATTCCCACTAGCTCCCGCTTTCTTGCTCTCTCTCTCTGTCTCTCTCGCTGCATTTTCTTCCGCTGTCTTCAAACAGCCCGGCCGTCACCGTAATGTTTTCGGCCTTACAGCAAAGGAAGAAAAAATATGTTGAAGTGCCCCGACAGACACCCACATTTTTACCAGGACCGCGAGCGCATCGTGTATGACGGCCCCGTGCATCTGCGCCTCTCTTTGATGGGACTGTATGTGTTGCTTTTTCTGGAGCAATTATTGATTGTTGAGAAGAAAAAAAAATCACCTTGCTTAAGATTCATTTGTTATATAATGTTTATAAGCCACCCAGAAGGAAATATACTGTGAAAAGCATGACTTTCATGCTAGCAAGCAATAATAGACCCTTAAAAAAAAAAAAACTGTGGAAAATAAATCCTAGCTGCTGTATAGCCGTCTTTGGGTATTTGTTTTCGAGGTAAAGGTGGCAAAATCGGTGGATGTTCAGAAGAGAGGAACTTGAGAGTAACCATGTTTTGAACAACGCATATTTAGCGGCCGGTTAGTTAACTCATTCACTCGCAGCCATTTTCACATTTCGCAATCCCATTCGCTGTTTTACTGGATTTTGACTGATTTTGCAAGGCCCACAGAATATTGTCTTCTATTGCTATAAAAGCATGGAACCTATCAAAAGAAAGATTAAAGTCTCTTCTTTCACCAGGAAAAAAAAAAGTATGTTTCTATCTGTTTCCGTTTTGCAGCAATTAGCATTAGAAGAGAGCTAAGTTTCATCAGTTTTCACAAATCTATTTAAAATTCTAAGTAATTGAGCTTTTTTTTCGAGATGGCCTTGGTTGATATCCTTTGCTCTGCTGCCACCTGCTGGCCGTTTGTGTAATAACTACCATTTCTTTGCAGTTGAGAGGCTGCATCAAAGCCTTCTGTATGCTCTAGCATTAAAAAAAAACAAAAAACAAAAAACAAACGTATAAATACGTCTTTGGGACACTTACAACATAAAAAAAACGTATTTACACGTTATTGGGAGCAAATGAGTTAACGGCGGGTTAAGGATTTAACCGGCGGTTAGGTGATTAATAGTGGTTAAAATAACCGAGAATTGAACAACCGGGCCCCAGGATGGGTCGTCACTCTGCTTAGGTGGTCATTTTTTTGTCCTTCAACCAGCCACTACTGGGAATGTTCAAACTCAGATGATATCATGCTTCTTTTATTTTTTATTTTTATTTATTTTTTTCTTAACGAAGCAATTGTTTGGTTCAGCAGTGATCATTAAGACCTTCAAATTGACAAAGTAAGTTTCTTGTGTGGCTCCCGCTCCAACTGTCTTCTGAGCAAACGCATCCATCTTTTCACGTTCACTTCTTTTACCTGATTGTACCGCGCCCGTGAGATGAGCTGGATACGTCTCTGCTTCCCCCAGAAAACCTGCTGCATTGCATAAAAGAATCGAGTGGGCACCGTCTCTGCCCCCAAACCAGATTTAGGAGCCCGGAAAACTCAACACAGAGAGACAGTTTTAGGCTGCGGTGCACTAATGTTTGTGTATCTGCATTTTGCCTTTAGGTGCCGGCTCGCATGTTTGTGTGCTCTGGATGCCGATGTGTGTGCGTTTGCGCGTACGTGCCTGTGTGTGGGTGAACACTTGTGTGTGTGTGTGTGCGTGTCCCTTCTCCAGGGTCTGTCAAGGTGTTTTATAGCCTTTGAAAATTGTTGCATTTCGATCAAATATTTTTCAAGGTTTTGTAAACATCTCGCCTCAGTCTGATGAAATAAATGTAGCGCTAACCAGCAAAGCCGGATGACGCTACTCGACACCATCGCAGACACTTAGCTCGCTGTCGCACAAGTCACCCGCTGACTGCTCCTCTACTTTGTCTCCTTGAGAACTTCAGAGTTTTTTATTTTAGTGTTTCCTCGCATGGCATTTCGTATTGCAGTGGCTTAAAAAGAAGAGTTGTCTTATCATCATTATGTGCACATCTGACTGATTTGATATATATTCCTCAACTTCTCAAGTCATGTTGCTCCTCTCCCAGATTGTTTTGGAACATGTTGCAAGCATCAAATTAAAAACACTCAGATTACTACATTAAATATCTCGTGTTTGTAGTGTATTCAATTGGAAAATTTGCAAATGATTGTATTTTTTTTTTTTCGTTTAAGTTTTACGCAACATCCGAACTTCGTATCAGTTGGGGTTTGTAGGTCTCTTTCTTACTTGTGTCCCCCAATTTTGGTCAAATTTCACGTTAGGAGCCATTTCACTTTACAACTGAACTTCCATTGTTTTTGAATTGTGGATGGTTCACAGAAATCTGTTGATTTCAAAACTTTTTTATTTATTTTTTTGGTTTGACAATGTTCTCTGTTCCTCCTTAACATAATTACCTGTGAGACTAAAAACCTTTTGTATAATGATTGACTAATTAGGCAGGAGTCACCCAAAACTACCTCCACTGAACTACAAAGTCTGTAGTACATTCAGAATGTGCTACAAGTATCATTTTCCACAAAATTTTGTACAGGGCCGTGGGCACTTGGAGCATAATTGTTTCACTTTTACAACTGGGTTGTGTGTTTTCGTCCGTTATTATTTGCGTACCGTGTTAGAGGTTAGGGATGTAACGATAAGGGCGATATCGTGATATTAAAACTGCCACAATAAGTCAGGTTGATTTCCATTTGTGCAGTTCTAGCACCCTCTAGTGGCTAGTTTATTAGTGTAATTTAATTTTCATTAGGGATGTTTTGTTTAAAATATATGCTAATTGTCAGATGAAGGTGAACCTAATTTGCTTGTGAAGCGATCAATGTGTGCTTGTAGAGATTGTAGGTGGTTTATATGCATTGCGGTTATGTACAAAAGCACAATATTGTTGTTGTTTTTTTTTTTTTTTACAATATTGGGATATTTTTTAAATATCGCCAACTCCCCCACAATATGGTGATAATTATCGTATCGTGACCTTCATATCGTGATAATCGTATCTTGATGTTTGGCTATCGTTACGTGGCATATGTGATCCTGGGAGGTCACCGCCGTATTTGAGGAAATGGAAATGGAAATGGAAATGTTGCTGCTTTGAAAACGTCATCTGAATTTACTCCTTTGCTTTATCGTTCACATTGGTTGATTCATGATTCATATCTGCCCCGTCTGCAAGTGAGCTTTTAACTGCTCTCGCACTGTCACTGTACGCGCACGTATCACACGCACAAACAAATCCCCCCCATAAACAAACAAGCTGAGCCTCGTCACCATCCACCTGAGTCACAGAACATAATCTCCCTGGTTGATGAAGTCACATCGAGCACGAGTGTGTGTATGTTTGTTTTCATGCGTTCATGCGCACTACTACTGTAAATATGTCGTACAGTAAGTAAGCCGCGTTGCTCAAAGGGGGTCATGCCAGGCACCATGTTTGCATGACTCCAGCCTGTGTGGGTAGTGGGGGAGAGCCGTGTCACCAGTCAAGACGGGAGGACACTTTCTCAAGTGGTCTTAGGACAGGTGATATATATGTTTTTATTTGATTTTTGATTTTTTTATACACTCAAATAAAGCATGCTAGTCGCAATAAAGGGAGCAACTGAAGGTCTCGTATCATAATGAATCTTATCCAGTCTTGATCTGACATACTTTTCATACAGAAAATCTCGTGACATGCAACCAACTCACAATTTGAGATCCGAGTAAAGTGAGTTATGAGCTCAGTCAGGAACGAACCGAGCTTGTACATTAAGGTACTGCTGAATGCTAAAACAATGATTAGCATGTAAGAAATGAAAGAAATAATGTTATCCATTCATTCATCTCTGCCACTATGTCGCTGGCATAGATGAATGAACCAAAATACTGTACATGGTTAGTCGTAAAAAAAAGAATTATTTTCAGACCAATGAAGTGAAACTGGATATTTTACCCTGACACACTTAATGCCCTGTAATGGCGGCACGGTGGGTCGGGAATCACTGTATGAGACACGCCTCATACGCTCAATAGAGGTAGAAGTAAATAATTATAATTGTAATATTTTCAACTATTGAAATATTCATTTTGCTTTCATTCAAACTGACGATGAAGCAACAAGTATTGAGTGTCTTAATCCCGCTGCAAATTAGTAGTTAAGTTGACGATGAGGGGGGCCTCAAAACAACATTTGAAAACACGGGATCACTATGGCAATGACGTGACCGTTTTAAACTCCACTTTGCTCAGCTCTAAAATTACATGTTAAAATTACACGGACGTTTCTCCAATCTTTAGCCTTAAATGACTGATGATGAGTCTTAAGACGTCAGACTTTGATTTATATTCTAATTAGAAAGTGTTGAAATGTTTGCTGTGTGCCTTTAGTTTTACTTTTTATTCTCTGGGGGCGGAAGCCCAATGCTGAAGTGTGTGGTTGTTGTTGTTTTTTTGCTTTCATTTTAATTATTGACTGCATATTGTTGTTTCATAACAGGAAAATATATGTGAATTGATCTTGAGTTATGCTTGATATATGTGGAGAGCTGTTCAAATGACTACAGTCTCATTAGTCTCCTTTTGAAAGAGGCTTGTAAAAGTAAAGCATATATAACCCTTTGACACAAATGAGTGACAAACTGTATTTTGTTCCTCGGTCTGCATTTCCATTTGAATGATGCAACGCTATTCTTGGAACTGTGGGTGGATAGTTGGGCATTATTTAGATTTTCCCTTTCAAAGGCTCGTCTTTTCACTGCTGTGAGCAATTTCCAATCGAATGTTGCTCGCTGTATGGTAAATGCACAGCCTAATGCGAATTGTGTGCACAAAGCCTACTGTAAATAAATAGCATCTTTGAAACGCTGAAGAAAAAAAGAGGCAAGAAGCCGCTTCGTACCAGCGTGTGCGAATTGCGTTTGAAAAAGACAAACAGGTTCAACCGCTGATGTGATGTCATGACAAAGCGGCAGATGAGGAAGCAGCACTTTTGACAAAGAGGAGTATTGAGAGTTGCATCAACTCTCGTCAAAACTGAAGAGTCCAGTCATTGCTGACCTTTTGGTGAACTCAATGACAACATGTTTCCCATAAAGATTTGGGTGATGACGCTAAGGTGAAACAGATGATTCTGTGCTCCACCTTCCTCCCTATGACTCCCACACTCATACCTTATTTTTGATACTTTGCAGTTCTCTTGAACTTTGGTTTGACGTCAGGTTTGCAGTTAATCAAGATGGGGAAAAATGTGGGAACGTATGCTCATCTGATAACGTATTGCTGATCTGGGGGAATTTGTGGGATCATTTGTGTTTACACTAATTTTACTATTATTATTGAATTTATATTGCGGGAAAAAATATTCCTCAAGGTATATATTATATGACATTTAGCGTAATGTTGCACACTTCTTATACATCTTTCTATGGATTCTTGACTACAATTGTCCAGTTTGCCTCTGCTTTATAAATGACTTATCATTCCTAAATGTCTCATGACCATCCTGATATAATGAAGAATATGATGAAAATGGAAAGCAGCAGCAGAAAAATGCAATAAAAGCCAGTAAGCGGCTCTTTCAAGACCTTGAACTCGTCCTCGGGGTATTCCATTTTTATTTTGCCCCAGATGAGAGAAAAATGAGAGAGTGACAACCTCGCTTGGTTCGTCATTGCAGCAGCAGATTTCCCAATGAAATGAGCATGCACTGATCGCTAATGGGGCTAGGCTACAATAGTGCCAATACAAAAAGAGAATGAAGGGAGAAGCCTGAGTTGAGTCTTTGATAACATAATGTTTGTCTCCAATGCGTAGCACTTTATTAATTCTTTGACTGCCAAAAACGCTTAATAACGATTAGTAAAATCACGATGTATGCTGCCATAAACGTGAAATGACGTCATCTGTGTTTTTTTTTTTTTTGTTTTTTTTTTTCCCCCATCAATGGACGGAGCAACGTCTAAATGCAGCGCTGCCCGGTCAATGGGTTGTGGAATCAAAAACACCACCTAACTATGGCCAGCAGATGGCAGTATTGTGTCTCTTTTCAATGGGCTGCTGGTGTATGGAATTCCAATGAAATTTGACGGAATCTGATGAATGCTCGTAATCAGTGAAATGGCACTGTGCAGAGATTGGATTTTTTATTTTTTCATAACGTGTGGCAGTAAAAGAAGTTTTAAGTTAAATGGTCAGGGAAGGTTATTTGTTGATTTAAGTAGCCCGATATGTCTAACTTACAGGCTGTCCTTTTTGTTCAAACAGTGCTCTGGGTGGTGCCTCTGCGCTTCATATCCCAGCATTCCCTAGTGGAGGATGCTTGATAGACTATGTCCCGCAGGTCTGCCAGTTACTCACCAACAAGGTAAAAAGGCTTTCGCTGTAACATGTTGTTATTTTTTTCTTTGCAAATTACTGCTCAAGATTGAAATGTGCAAGTACTGTCTTTTAATCTCATCAAAATGTTTCGCAAACGTAGTGTTAAGTGTGACCTGGCCGAGCCAAATGAGTCAGCAATCGCACATAGGTACGAGGCAATAATGGTTCTGCAGGTCAAACTTTTATCTCTTTCGTTGATTAAAAGTTTCATTTTGGTGGAATCAACATTGTGAAGTGTTATAAAAAAATTGATTTTGTAAAAGGCACTCAACAAAGAAGTGAGTCATTATCTTAAAATATATCAAAACAATTGCTTATTACCCTGCTTTTGTCATAAATATCCACACTGGGAATCCTCAACATACGGGTGTCAGTATCAATCTGACAATTCCCTTTTTCTAATATTATTATAAATATTATATGAAGAATCCACAGGATTTTTCATAAATCCCCGTCAATTCTTGCATAGCAACAAAATACCGGCCTCTGATTGGTCTATTGTTGTTCATTCGAGTGGTGTAGTAGGACAAAGGCAGCATGTTGTATCACATCTGTGGTAATAATGTAATGAATAACGATGATGTAATTTGTAGCGTAGTGCAATCATTGATATGTCGTTGGAAAGCTGAGATCATTCTCGTTTATGATTATGCCAAAGCCTCATTTCTGAAATCTGGGTCATTGTGAATCATTTTGTTACGCCGGGTCACAAATGGCTTTTCAGGACATACTTGAATGTCGCCGTACCGCAGAACGTGTGTCCACTCAAGATTGTTTTTTGTCAAGCGCGCGTTTGTGTTGATGCGCGTTTGTGCATTCATGCGCGCGTGTCCGTCATCCGCCCCATGTGGGCGCTCTGGCCAACATCCACAGGCCGTCTGAGCGCTCCTCGGTCTCCGGAGGTTGACAGGTAGGTCTGCCGTGTAGACTGGATGTAATGCCAGAGGGGAAGTCAACATGCACCCCCCACCCCCATCCCGTGCATAAACACGCACACACCAAATGAACATTGCTTCGGCTGCATCCTTTCTGTTTACCTGGAGTCCCACGTGAGGGAGTCCCCGAATGAGCCGAGTCCCTCCGGTCCAGCAGCATTACGACTGATCAACAGCACAGCACATATATAACACTTGTCACGTCACGGAGCATGATTGCAAAATATTTTAATGTTTTGCGACTCTGAGGGAATGAATGCCACAAATCGGTGTTGAAATCTCAAATTGGCATTCTTAAGAACATCAGAAACGCTTCATCAGGCTACCATGGATCAAACCATACATATCCCTCTTAAGTCCTAATTGACTCTGATCGTACAGACTCAACATGAAGTGGAGTTATCTTTACTCTTGATTGGTCGGCTTCAATTTGAATTGTTTGAGAAAAGAGAAGTGAACAAACAGGGTTTGATCAAAACAACTTGTTTTACAATCTTTCTCGCCTAATCTATATCTATAATACTTGGGGAAAAAATCAAGACGTCTGTAATAAAGAAACTGAAGACAGCACAATCCCTCTTTTTTTTTTTCTAAAATTTGAAAACCTGTTTGTAAAAGGGTTGACGTCAATGTTTAGCCAGGCCCAAAGTGGCATCACAAATCACAAATCTGTTGGCCTTTGCAGTCCTTGGTTGGAAGGTTTAGGGTTTGTTTGTTTTTTTCGTTTTTTGTTGTTTGCCCTACGGCTAATAAAGAGGAATATACAGTAAAGATCATTTCTTTATTAGTTACTTAAGTTTGAAACTATGCTTTAATTCAACCAAGTAGAATGTCAAGTATGTGCAGTTACAAAATGTTGGACAACAACATGCAGATGTCCTGAAGTGGCAACAACGTTCCCTTTTCGGCCTCTCAATAGTTCACACAATCGTTTTCTTCTTTAGCGGAAGGGGAGGAAATTACAAATGCAGAATGGAGATGTGAAAAGACATGAAAGGGTTTTGCTGTTGGCAAAAATAAAAATAAAAATGCCAGCAACGGTGACAAATGATTGGGAACACTGAAGAATGCTTTTTCAAAGAAAACTATTTCGAACATTCCACAGGTGAACTGGTTAATTGGTAACAGGTATCGTTGGGTAGAAAAGGAACATGCCTGAAAGGTTCAATTGTTCAAGAGCAAGGTTGGACGTTCGCCATTTTGTGAACAACAACGGGAGCAAATAGTCCAGCAGTTTAAGAAGGATTTCATGATGAGAGAATCTGGAGCGATCTCTGCATGTAGGCCAAAAATCAACATGGAATGCATGCGACCTTCAATCCCTCCAGCAGCATGACCTTAAAAAACTCTGCATCATTGTGTATAGGACATCTAACAATGCAAGTTAAAACTCTCTCACGCAACACCACTGGCTTCTTTTCCTATTCAACATAAGACAGAGATCATGCATTCCGATCATTTCATTGAATTATTCATTTAATGATTGAACGTAGTCAGCGTCGCTTTCATTCTGGCATAACAATCTGTCAAAACGTTAGCTAACAAAGGAATGTTGCAAGAGATGACTTCCAAATGTTGCTTTTAGTTTCTCTTTCATTGTGGCATTGTCAACCTTCTTTCTTTTGTTTTCATTTTCACAGATGATAATGTCATTTATACGAAATAAAAATGTTGCCAAGCAGTACAGTTCAGCTCACTTGGAGAGAAACGTCTTTTGCATCTTCAGTGAGATGCATAGGCAGAAAGGCGATCGCTACTTCAACTCCATAAAGTTGCAAATGTCATAACAGAGGATCACTGTGGAAAGTTACGTTGAGTTCACCCAAGAAGAGGAATGTGGCATCATTTAAAAGTTTGATTTATGCAGAGATCCTTTCAAATCTTAATAGATTTTTTTTATGTGTAATGATTAAAAATCGGGCATTTAATAGTTTTGGTCTTTATTGCATGGGTGTGCGGTGCTCAGATAATCTCATCACAGCTCCTCCACACACATAAAGATTGTCTTCCACCACCGGTCAAGAATCCAAATCCTCCAAGGGAAAACTCTCGCTTTCACAAACACGAAGATGACCGGCACTTCCGGGTATGATTGGCGAATGTTTCCGAAGGGGACAGGCGGGACTGGAACGGATTAATTGCATTTCTATTCATTTCAATGGGAAATACTGTCTCAAACATTTCAAGCCTCTGATGTGCCATATAAAAATGCTAAAGTCAGATTGTCACACAGACACAAATTGAGTAGTGGGTTTCAAATGTCGCATCCCTTTGCTGGCACTCGCTTATATTAGGCACCGTACTGCCTCTTACTTGCTATTTCCGAAGACGGGACAATTTAGTTCTCATATTCCATCAAATGTCATTCACAACCTTGAAAATGGCTAGAAAAAAAAAAAAAAAAGCTATTTGCTATGCGTTTAGCGTGGTCAAGCTTAGTATGTGAATCCATCCATGTATTATTAAATATTTTGGGGTACTTTTATTTTTTTTTCTTTGTTTGTTCCATGTCCACAAAATCACCACGTTTTTTGTATGCCACATGTCTCTTATCGCCTCCGAATTCAAGTACTTATCCAATTTCTGTTCACTTTCATACTTTTTTGAAGCGCTTCTCCCGACTTCCTGCTCGAGTTCTAGCTGAAGATTGTAACGGCCCAGCTTTGAGTACCGGAGAACACTCGCTCGCCTCCATCAATCTCTGAAGTCAACCTCAGCGAAAAAAATGCATTTGTTGCGTCAGGTGAAAACTTGAACTTCCAAAATTGTCACTTTTCAAGTGACCCCAAAAAACATTAACATTGTTCAACCATTAACATTGCATCATCATCAAAGAGAGCAAGCCATTTTTAACACTTAAGATTGGTCAATAATTCATAAAAATAACACCTACACATGTAAACTAACCAAAACATTTGAAAAACCATCAAAATTGCCAAATTATGCTTTATGAGATTTCCGCCCGACACCAGCAAGTTAGTTTAAAGTCCATTTAGAAAAATACTTATTGTTTCCTGTCCCATGTAAATACGCTAACGTGAAATATACATTTTAGTTTGACCAGAACTCATCAACCGATACGTACGCATGCAGTTAGTGTGACGTCATGTATCAGGTCAGTTGCCCTTTAGTGTAGAAAAAGAGTTTGGTGTGAATGTTCTTTGACAGAAAAATGTCTTCATCACTCAATCGGAAGCACTTCCGGTGGTGTCATTTCCACACTCACACACACACACACAAGTTCAAACAGTTGAGTAAATAGAAGTGCGTTGGATGCAGTCATGGGTGGGGGCGGACGAGAATACCTGCAGAACAACATCACCTGTGTTGCATCACTCAAAGCTGGAGGCAGCCATAAACCAACAAATCACAATGAGGTGGAGGTGGGAATTTTTTTTATTTTTTTTTTATTCCTTTTGTTTGCTTTTTCGTATGAGTGTGAAAGTTAGTCACTTCCCTGGAAGCAGCCATCCACTCATCATATTAAAAAAAAAAAAAAAAAAGTCTAGACACCCTGTTCATATGTCAGATTTTTGTGCTGTTTAAAAAAATGAGGCTGTGATAAAAATAAATAAATAAATAATACATGTTAAAAAAAAAAAAGAAAATGTATCCTTAATCTAATAGGTTGTTTCAATACTTCTGTTTTGTTTTCTTTTCCCCCAGCACTCTTTCGTGGCTAAAACAAAAAACAAAACAAAACTGCATTTGAAGAGATTAGTGAGTATGCGACCTTGTTGCATTTGAGAAAAGCGAAATATCTGCCTGTGTTGTCCCCCGTAAACAAGATGGAACTGAGTCACTCAAAGGAGACTCATCACACACTCACAATTGGAGATTAGCGCTGGAAAAATGCAGTATTCATACTGATTGTATTGAGTAACCATCGCAGTGCAGTAGTTGCAGGTAAAAGCGGGACATAACTCCTTTCCTTCAATTTTATTTAATTTTTTTTTTCTCCTAACTGAATGTTCTATCTGTGATTAATTGATGTTTTTTTTGTTTTTTTTGCCTATTATCGAAACTAAAAGTGTGTTGCGGAGTAAATGTGAATGTTAATATGAGAGTTTATCTACTATCATTTTATTATTTTTTTTCGGGTGCACGTACTCGCACTCGCACCATCGATGAGCTTGACACGGAGGCCGCAGTTACGCTTTAGGCCAGAGGTGGCAGTCGCGAGTAAAGAAAAGTCACAAACTCCGCAATGCACCTTTGGACGTTGAAAAACTGAAAAATTCTACTCACTGTCACTTTAAAAAAAAATAAAAAATCAATTATATGGGCATTGTTCTTGATGCTGCTGTATGTAACAGATAATTCCTTTTTTTGATACAATTGTAAGATTGTATTGGTACGGTTTTAAATGTAATATCTTATTTGACTGTCAGGTGTTCAAATGAAAGACTTTATGCTTGTGTGTGTTTTGATCTGCACGTCCTTTGCCATTAAAGTGAAAGCAACCATTATATGCTTTTCTTCTGTTAATGTTTCGCTCAGCCACAACATTGTTGACATTCTTTGCAGGTTCACTCTGAATGCTCTCAGCCTGTTTTTTGTTTTGTTTTGTTTTCTCTTTGATTTACACTTTGACCGAAATGACCCCTGAACTCAGGAGTTTTAGTTTCTATCACCCTCTCACTGTCACTTCCAAAAGTAATGCTGTTAAACTGGTCATAAAAATGTCCCACATGGCTCGGATTTCCTTACAAACCGTGATGCAAATCTGAAACATTTCCTGGAACATCATCAACTGCCCATCACTGTTGAATTTGATCTTCAGTGCAACATGTTCTCTTGAAAAAAAAAAAAAAAAAAGAGGCATTTAGTGAGGTAAAAACGATATTCATCAATAAGTTTCGACACATTTGTTTGCGTTTAATTGCAGTGTATTGTTTTTGTATTCAAAATAAGAGCAAATGTTAAATGAATGACATATTCTGAAAATAATGATACGCAATTTGTTTCATGGCTCTTGTGAAGCCCCATCAATAGTGTTGCTGTTTTGCATTGAAAGTAATCCCCCCTGTTTTGTTGTGTGAAGGTGCAGTATGTCATCCAAGGCTACCACAAGAGGCGGGAGTACATTGCTGCATTCCTCAGCCACTTTGGAATGTGAGTTAACGAGAGCGGATCACGTCCTCTTCTCCAGCGGCCATTCATTTGTCTTTTGCTAGACTCGGCGGCGTGTGTATGTAATCGGCGTGTGTTGCAGGGGAGTGGTGGAGTATGATGCCGAGGGATTTACAAAGCTTACGCTTCTACTCATGTGGAAAGACTTTAGCTTCCTCGTACATGGTAGGAGCGTGACAAAAAAAAGAAAAACGCGGCGTGCCATCGTGAAGCGCGCGCGCAACCTGATCAATGGATGCCCTCGTTTTGTCCTTGCTCTCCTTCGTAGTGGATCTCCCGCTGTACTTCCCCCGAGACCAGCCCACCCTCACCTTCCAGTCCGTGTATCACTTCACCAGCAGCGGGCAGCTGTATTCTCAAGTGCAGAAGTCGTACCCTTACAGCCCGCGCTGGGACGGCAACGAAATGGCCAAGAGGGCAAAGTAAGCACGGAGCGATGTGATGACAGGAGTTGTTCCGAGCGAAGTCCTCGTGGAAACCATTTCGGACAATTGTCACAACAATATCAAGCTCCGTCTGCCTCCATGTACGTTGCATGGCCAAGACTGGAAGCGAAGATGTGTTTACACATCCTAGATTCTAAAAAAACACTTGGGTCAAAAATAACTTTGATGGGTCATAAATGGACAGATCGTCTAGTTGGGTCAGTCGTTTTCTATAAAACAAGCCAAAAAGTTGGGTTAGATCCTGATTTAAAAAAAAAACAATAATAACCATTAAGCAGTGATGTCAGTCTTCTTTGATGAACAACGTTGCACATTTTCTCAACACTGATCTTACACAATTTCCTCCCTGTCTTCCTTCCCCAGGGCTTACTTCAAGACCTTCGTCCCCCAGTTCCAAGAAGGCGCGTTTGCCAACGGGAAACTCTAGTTCCCTGCGGCTCTATTGACATGCCTGTGGTGCTGTGAATGTGTTGCTACATGCCGTTGCGTACCTGCGTGCACTCCGGGTGCATGCGTGAAAACCTTTTCCACAAATGTAGTTCGACACGCTGTGCTAAAAATGTCACCATTTTCCATTGAAATGCTATAAATGCAAAATATTATTTACAGCACATCCTCCATTGAAAAAAATGTCAGTTTTCGAGTCATTACAGCGAGCCACCTTTTGCAATCCTTCTAAATTCCCACTAGAAAAAAAAAAGCTTCATGTACATTTCTGTAATGTTACCAGAAGGACTCGAATAAATAAGTTTGTGCATTTACGTACGCAAACTGTACATTTTGTCACCTTTCTATTAGGGCTTTTGCATTTGTGTCCCGACAAAGTGAGTCAGAGGTCAAACTTGCACCTCTTTAATCAATTTCAAATGAAATAAACATTGTGAAGTATTCAAAATATACATTATTTAAAAGATACTCAAACAAAGTCTCAAAATGTAGCAAAACAATCACTAGATATCTTTGCGGAGAATCTTCAAAGTATAAAGCTGACAGTGGTTCCCTTTTGCTAATTTCGTACTCATTTAATAATTCTACGTCACAGTGAGTTAATATATAATCCGCAAGATTTCCCATAAACAATCGCCATGAACTCGAGCCTATGCAGGAGTTTATGTACACCAAAATACTGGCCTCTGATTGGTCTGTTGTTGTTTGTTCATGTAGCATCAGCACAGCTTAGCCGCCGTGTCTGTGGCGGCCATGTTGGCAGGGGCAACTTTCCCATCAAAGGCAATGCATGGACACCATTGAAAACAAGTTGTCACTTGCTCAACCCTCAACCGATTTTTATCAGGTTAATGTCAAAGCATGTAATATCAATAACCATTTTGGGGGAAGAGCCCAAAAAATATTTTTACCTGCGGAAGGTTGCTTGTTCTTCCAATATTATACATTGTATGCAGCCATGTGCAGATTAGTGTACCTCCATCTTTGGACTTCTTTTTTTCTTTCTTGCTATTTGGACACAAAAATCACGACTTTGACCCTCCTTGTGTAGTGTCAACATAGACACGCACGTCAAAGTGGGTGTGTCATCTACCTATTCACATCTGTGGTAATGAGTAATAATGATGTCACGAGTAGCGTCGAGCGATGATCGATATCATTGGAAAGCTGAGATCATTTTCTTTCTGATGATGCCAAAACTTCATTTTTAAAATATGGGTCACCGTGACTCATTTTTGCTGTCGCGGGTCACGTTTAAATCGTGTTGTCCAAGCACTGCACGTACTGCAGGTAAGAACTCGCAGTCGCACTGAGGGATCAGGCTGAACCGGTTCCAGCTGGTCGTAAACAGTAATCGGTCTTTGCTGTGTAGGGACTTTTTTTGGACGGTCTGAAATGTGATGGCCTGTAAAATCTCACCTGTGTGCTCACAGTGTCTCGCATGTATTTTGTCATTGTGTTATAAACTGTAACAGTAATTCCAGAAAGCAATATTTGTTTGTTTTGTTTGTGTCAAAAGGGTTTTTGTTATCACTGGCGCCAGCTGCAAATGTTTTAAGCGGTTTCCATATGTGCTATTGTGCTGTCAGAAGACTGTAAAACTGCACCTCCCCCAACGGACGAATCCTTCCAGTGATCAATCACGTGACACATCGACGACAGAGGTAAATACTATTTTTTGTGTACATGTTCTCGTCGAAATATTGCTGCTCCACTTGTGTAAAGGTTTACTTTAGTGCGTGCACGTAAATCCAGCGGCACGAGTGAGGAACTGTTCTTTTCAAGCCCTCAAGTGCATTCGTTTAATAAGGAGCCACGGCGCAGAGGTCGCGTGCGCGTGTATGCGTGTGCGCGCTTGCTTGTTTTGGTCATTAAATATGAGGGTCATAGTTAGGGGTCCTTCCTGTCCTTGGGCGCAGCCTTTTGCTATATTTATTGTTGGTAATGCAGCAACTGTCAAGTCTAATTGAGAACTATAGGCTGAATGTTTCTGGGGCATTTAATAGCATCAAGGCTCTTAATAAAATAATTCAAAAGCAAGATTCTTTTTGTCTTTTTTTTTTTTTTATTGCCCCGCTCCATGTTTCTTGCTCTAACCTTTGCTGACCTGCTTACAAAACATGGCTTTTGTCAGCTGGGGGATGCGCGAGAGTCGGCTTTGCCACTGGGGAGGAGAGTTCAGAGGGGGGTCACAAGGATGGGTGCCATCTTAAAAAAAAAAAAAAAAAAAAAGTACTTCAACTTGAAGGTCAACTTTCGACGTAGCTCTTAAAAAGTTAGCGTCTGATTTGCAATCCTGATGAAAGTCCACAACCTGAACTTAGAAAAAGTCAATCCAGGGTTTATGTTGGATGAAATATCAGAGGAGTGATTCAGACTTTTACAACATTTATTTGAATACGGACTGACATTGCGCTGAGAGAAGTTTGTTGACCTAGTTTGTTTCGATGGGGGGGGGGCGCATTCTCTCTTAAAGTTCAACACCGAGTTTGACGTTGAACCAAGGTGACATAATCCCTTTAAGTAACTTGTAAACAATCCCCTTGCAAAGTGTCTTTAATGATGTCACCTTTTGCGCCGCTTAAGTCCCATTTCCTTCGCCTTCGTCCCTCCGACGCGGATCACCTTTTATGCAAACCAACGTGGATTGGTGCTGCTCAAGTTACCTTTTGAAGATGAAGACGCCTCTTAGAACGGCAGTGCAGAGGTCCTGCCAGCCCTCCCAGCTAATACGCCGCAAATCCGCTAATCCAGGCGCCTTTAACAGATCTCAATGGCAGTCGGATGGAATCATTAAAGGCTGGAATAATTAACTTGGGATCTTTGGACGCGGCCTGATTAAATTGATGAGCGCGTGTGCGTGCGTGCGTGCGTGCGTGTGGTCTGCCAGACTTCACGCTTTGCTGGGCCGACGCGTTGGTATTCCCGGCTGATTTTGCCCGATTGAGAGTCTTCGTCTTCTGTCGTTTGGCTTGAGGAGGAGCAGGGGACACTTGAGCTAACCAAAGCTGGAGTTAGCGTAATTAATGAGCCGGCGAACGTGAACATTAGCATGAGATGAATTTGAAGTGCACTGGTGACGGCGCTCTAAGCGGCGAGCTTGGAGGCAGTGAGGACGTGCCAGCCTGAAGCAGTGACAAGTGTGTGAAACAGGATCACTTAAAGCTCGGGCATGAGTGACGTTCTGCGCAAATCGGTGGCTGGTGGCAACTAACTCACCCCCGCTTCACCCCCCAAAAAAGTGGGCTTGTCGGGCCCGTTCCATGACATGGCTCGACCCACAATTAGCTCAAAGTGCACATAAGAATAACCATCGTTTGCTAATAATGGTTAGCACGTCTGACTCACAGTTCTAAAGTTACGATTTTGCTTAATTAAAGATAGTAAATTGGTCATAAGTGTGAGTGTGAATGATTGTCAAAATCTCCTGTGATTGGCCAGCGACCAGTTCAGAGCGTAGCTCACCGCTCGCTTCAAATCAGCTGAGCTAAGTAGCAACTGGCACCATGTTGTGACCCTGATGGGGAAAAGCGCAGTACAAAATGGATGGATGGATAAAAATAATCAATTGTAGGATCTTAAATGCATTATTATTTGTGCAAGTGAGTCATACAGTTGTGTGTAAAAACAATAAAACTACATTTGGGAAAATCACCGTTCCTAAGTGATGTTAACAACAGTTGAGGGAGAGTTTCGAAATGTTCCCAAAAAGCAAATGTTATAATTGTTCAAACTGGCAGTAGCGCCTGACAGAAGCACATGAATGAAATTGGAGCAAAACACAATTTGCTTTTTGTGTCAACATCAACACATCATAGTCCATAATGATGAATAAAGTCCACTTATACGGTGCTTTACCTCCGCCTTATGTCGTCTCAAGCCATTTGCATTCACTCACTTGAAAAAATCGTTAATGTTGATGCAGGCAATTTTTGTTTTGCTAATTCTGTGTAAATATTTATCAACACTTTCTTAATCGCATGAATGGCCCAAAAATGACGGTCGACAAAGAGATGAGGTGGCACTTGAGTCGTGACATGAGTTGAAGATAATCCACGACTGATTCTTCAAGAGATGATGAAAATGACACCGAGTTGTAACCAAAGCAATGCAAGAACATTCCGTTCTTGTAAATGTCGGGATTTTCGAGTGTGCTTTTGGTTCTTCTTCTAAGTTCCATTTGAGGGTCTGCGGTTGTCCTCACGGTTTCAAATAAAGGTCAAGAAAAAGCCAAATCTAGTTGTGGAATGAATCCATTTGATTGAGCTGGAATCTCTCACGGTTTGTTGCTATGATGTGCGACTTTTGAGGCCTTTTCCCACAAAAATGTTGCTGTGGGGATTCAACTGATGAAGAGATGTCTGAAATAATAAAAGAGACCGACGGGAAGCTTGTGAGTGAAAATCCTGAATCACCTTTTAAGAAGGTTCGATGATAAACCGCAGAGAAAAAAGGTCATCAGCGGGAAACGGGGAGCGTCCGAAGGCTCCTGAATATGTCGACTTCATCTCGATTATTTACTATTTTGGGCCCCCGTCGCTGCGTCCGGTTTCCCGATTCCGCTGTTGAATTCCTCATTTTGATTTCATTTCATGAGAAAAGAACGAGCGGACACGCGCAATCACAAACTCCAGCGACTGTGGGGTACTTTGTGTTTTGTCTGCATGTACAAATTCAGAGTGACATATGGGGAATTGTATCCCCCCCCCCTCCTCATCTTTTACCCCTCACTGAAGAGGAGCGTGTGCGTGCGTGCGTGTGTGTGTGAGGAGGTTTGTATTTTGTATTTCTGAGGCTATGTAGCATTTTCCGTGCAGCGTCTGCTTGTTGATGTGAGCCATGTTGAGGATGATGGAGCTGAGAGGCTTAACTAATTTTGGAAAGAGAGAGCAGGAGGAGATGGTGCGGGGGGGGGGGGGGGGGGGGGAGGGGGGGATTTGGGGTCCTTTGTTGCTGTCTGTTTGATCTGAGAATTTTGAAAAAAAAAAAAAAAATGGCCCAGAGATGTCATGAAAATGAGAGAATTACTGCTCGGGTCCCTCACTTTTCTTTTTCATCAAACCGAAGTAGCACAGGAAGTCGAATGCACTCCCAAGTCAAAGCGACCACACAAAACACACACTCCATCTTGCTCGCAGATAATAAATGAATGGAGCTTAGCCGTGACGCTTAATTGCTAATTAGCCCTCATACAGGAGAAGTCAGGAAAGTGTAGCCGAGATGATCTAATTGCTCTTCGCTCGTCTACCTTGTACAGACGCTTTTGCCACTTTGTACTCGATGTGCTCGCCGTCGATGGCTTTTAACGAGATGAAGGCGGATTTTGGTGGAAGCGAGAAGGCCAAGGTGGGGGGGGGATTTCTGTCCTCATCTTCCCCTCGAGTGCGATCGCAGGCGCTTGATTTGAAACCTGTTATGGGTTAACTTAAGCACATCCTAAAGGTGTTTTTTTTTTTTCTTCTGGAATGCATCAGGCTCGCCGTTTTGTGTCGCTTTTATGTACTTGATTTTCATAAAGACACCATTTTGTCTGCTTGGAAATTTGAGCCAGCTATTTTGGGGACTTGAATGAAAATGAAGAAACAAGACAATCGATGCTCACGAGGAGTCAAACATTCATATTTTCATTTGTTAAGACTATACTGGCATGTTTGAACACTAAACGATTGTATTGTTTCTTTTCCCCCAAACACAAATGAAATGAAAAAAGTTCTGCCTGTCATGCCTTAAATAATATCTTGTGATACTTAAATGTAATGATATTATACAACAAATTAAAAATCAAAGCAACCCACCCTAACCGACATTATAGTTACTACACAACTTGCCACATTCAAGACTTTATGTGATGCACTTTTCAATATGAAAAGTTTTTTTGTTTTGTTTATATATTCTTATTAATATTGTCAGGGACGGACTGGGAACAAAATTTGGAAAAATATGTCGACTATTTGTTGTTCGTTGAGTGGGAATAGAGTGCATAAAATAAAAAAAACAAAAAAAGCTTAGTATGGTTATCAATTTTACATACATTTTATTTGCTGTGTAGAGTTGTTTAGTTTACTCAATAATTAGTTAAAAATGTGTAATTATTTTATTTAAATGTTAAAAAAGTATTGAAATATTTTCCATATAAATGTGTGAAAATATTTGACCTACAAATACAAGCTTGAGTCTTTTTCCTGTTGCGTTTTCTCCCTCCCCCAGAGCGGCCCCCTCGAACGTCCCCCAACGCCCCCCCCGTCCTCGTCCTCCCCCTCGAACTACCTGAGGAGCTGTCAGTCTGGATGGAGCTGCTGTCGGTTCAGCCTGTCAGACTGAGGGACGTGTTCTGATCGGCCGCGGACGCTGACAGACCTGTCAGGTGAGATGACAGCCACAAGTGGAGACGCGCAGCGACAGGTACATATAATGTGACAAGGCTCCCAATCATAAATATCCGTGCCTTGGAAGTTAGGACGCGAGTGTTTGCTGATGAGTTGAGGGGAAACTTTTGACGTGAGCACGTGTGACGAGGCCACGTGACTCCGTCGTCAGTTTGACATCCGCTTTCTAAAACAGGACGCAACGTAAAACAGCGTCGAGCTTGAAGTCGTCGGCAGGCAGCATCGACATAAGCCGAGACTACCACTCAGCGTTTCTTTTGAACAAAAGTTCCTCGTGACAACCATTAAGACTCTACTCGTGTTTCACATTTATTTTATAGCCTTTTTTTTTTGTTAGTGTAACACACCAACAAGCCAACAGTGGTCATAAAATGCACACGTTAGCATAAAATTACACCAAAATTAAGCTGAATATGCATGCGCAACATCTCAAAACCGTTGCCTATTAAATTAATGAAATTAAACTTCCTGGTTGGCTGCTTCCTCGACCCACCGAGGTAAGCTACTAGTGATATTAAATAGAAATGGTTGTGTTTGACATTTTAAATGGAATATTTTTTGTTTTTTTAAACGGGCATGTGTTTTGAAAAATAAAGGAAGCCAATGTCTATGCATCTTTTTTTTTTTTTTTAAAGAATGAAAAGACCTCAACGTGCAATTTAAAGACACATTCCCTTCCTTTAAACATGGACAGTAAATTACAAAGTAGCCTTGGTTGGTCCAGAATATTGAAAAAGAATTCAAACAAGCCAGGAACCAGCTGTTAAACTCATTTACTGTTCCCAGCAAGGCACTTGTTGCTAATGCTAGGAGCTAGCTGCTAGCCACTAACGTCGGAGATTTGTGCCATATCATACAATGAGGGCGTAATTAAGTAACGTTTTTTTAACATCCTAAATTAGTGATTGAATATGATTTAAGGATAGCGTTGCGTTGATGTTGATTACAACTAAACATCGGAAAAGAAAGTCAAGTTAGCCATCACGCCCACAATGCGGGCTAACTTCAAAGTAAAAGTCTACTAAGTCTATTTGCATTGCCGTCAATGTATTATTTGGAACGCTTTATTTTGAAGTTAGCCTTAACGTAGACGGCGTGTTTCGTTGAGTATGTTTTGTTTGTTCCTATTTGTTGACGACCCTAATATATATACATAGATGTTCTAAAGCAATCTAGTAAAGGAATCACACACGTGAACCTGCAAAGTACTACAACCATCATTTCCTTGTCTCTTTTCCGTCTTTGACGATGTCCAGTAGTCGAAATGTTGGTCTGCGCTTCTGTCACGCACCAAATCTTCTTTTCTGACATGATTGTGCAATAATTAAGCAGGAACTGTGTTTATTTTCAAAAGATAGCTGACTCATGGGAGCCAAGCACTCTGAAAGCAAATGTCAAACCAGTTCTTAACTAGTCACCAGGAACAATTGGTCTTTGTCAGGACAATCACATTATCGTACTTATGCTGAACAAAAACATCCTGTAAACATAACACGTTTGTTTTTGCTGCCATTTTTTAAATGGTCGAAAAGTCCTCAATTCTTTGTTGATGAGAACTGATTGTTGCAGCATCTGTCGGGTGGCTGCTTTCAGAAGATGTTGGATGTGATATGAATTCTTGGAGACAATTTATGGTAGCGAAATGAACATTGAATTCGCTGTGACGGACATTCCTACAAGCATGTTATGTCCCAAGTGGCTCCAGAGGTCAAAGGTCACCTCTCTATCTGAAATTGGTTCTTCAAAGCCAGTCAGTGTCCTGATCCAAGGCATTCAAGTGAGGTGAAAGGTCACATGCGTGGCTCCATGTTCATTGTCTTTTGAACAGATCTTTTGACGTTTTTGTTATTTTCAAAGTGGGCAAGATAGTTGAGGTCATTTGTGTACATGTACTGTCGACTTCCCCCTCCCCCCCCCCAAAAAAAAAATGGAACACTGAGACCCAATTGCTTTATTTAGTCTACACCGGCAAAACCCAAATTTGTAACTGATGAGTATTCGCCAGGTTTGGACCCTCAAAAACGGCATCGTTTGTCTTTGCAAACAGCAGGCGGCAAAAGAAAAAGCTGTTCTCATCTCTTTGTTGTAAACATCTTAAATGGAATTTCCAGTTTGAAGACGATTGCCTAAATTCTGTGGGAGGAGTTTGTTCCATAAAAGGCCAAAATGGGACCCAATTCCAAAAGAAATTCAAAGCCCGTATATGTACTTTGGAATTCACAAAGTGTTATCAGCAACTACAAGTCGAGCATTTTATACTAAAGTGTTTTGAAGTCGTTTTCAAAAAGAAAACATCCAAGACTGTCCTCGGACAAACGAGTTGATGTTTGCTCTGCTGCATCTTGACGGAGCTTACAAATGACGAGAGCAATCTGGGGATTCATAATAATTGAGAAAAAAGAAAAACGCTTTTGTCATGGCTCTTAAATTGTATCAATTGGATAGCAAAGAAAAGAAGAAATCTGCAATATAAGCAGCCATGCACAATAGATACGCCGGTTAGTGTGTGCGTGTTCAGCCAGCATGTTGTTGTGCACGTCCTCACCACACGACTTTTAAATGCGTCTGAGACGAGTTGATCTCGACCTGCGTCTGAGAACTGCTGGAGGGAAATACAAACAACGAGCTTCCTGTGGCAAATGTATTTCGTTATTTTTTGAAAGGCAAAGGGTGCGTTGCGGGGGTCATGTGGAGGGCCGATGATGGTGGTGGTGGTAGGTGGGGGGTGGGCACACGGGGACGGCGGCTCGTGCCAAGTGACACAAACCCCCCTTGGCAGCCTAATTAGATTTTCCACTTTTCCACACTCACATTAAGCCTCCATCCAGCCGGAAGGAATGGACGCCATGAAGGAGGCGACCCCGTGAAGAAGATCAACCGCCGATTCCCTCCCCATTCCCGGACGTTTTATTTTTCAGCAATTATTATCTCAAACTTCTCATTAATTCATTAGTGGTAAGATGTCAGCTCATAAAAAGTTGTTTTGAGTCTGCCTGGTTTGCATGGAACACATGAAGGTTAATTGACACTTTTTCTTTTTTTTTTTTCTTTCAAGTGGTACAAATATTCAGATATGCATTGTAGTGTAAAGGGAGATGGGGGGGGGAGATGGGGGGGGGCAAAAGCACTGAGCTTTAAATATTGTCAAAGTACGATACATAAACATTTGAGTATAGAAAAAATCATTGCTAACATCGGCCACTGGAGTACTGCTGCATTTGGAGGAACAGTTCATTGTATTATATTATTATTGTTTACTTGTTAATTTCATATTTATTATTTATAAATATAATCAGATTTGCTGTGTACTTTTAATACATGAAATTTCAGCCAAAAAACAATGGCAGCTAAATGTAAAGACTTATTTATCCCAATATGTCATTTATCCTTAAAATGGCGCAAAATTAATGGCATTTTTCTTTTCTTCTAATTTCTACTTTCTAGTTCCTGCTTGCAAAATGGCCGCAAGAGGACCAAACCATCGTCGTGAGGACTGATAATGTGAAATATAGCCGGGAATCGGCCCAATACGGATGCCTGCTATCAGTATTTACCGATATCATACATCGTGAGCAGTTAAAATGACTGAATAAAAATGAACATAGCAAAATCCAGCCGTTTTAATCCATCTCGAGGGGCGGCCACTTTGTCAATTGCTGTAGACTGAAAATGAAAGCACAGCTGCTCAGCCACCAATCACACTTTGCCTGTTTTCTGAGTCTGGTCATGTGACGTTCGCAAGCTGAGCTGTACACTTGTTGTAAAAAGAACATTTTGGACTTGACTTCCGCCTTAACATTTTTGCATTTTGACTCCGCTTCTCCTTTTCAGAGTTCAATTCATAATTTCAAAATCAAAGCAGTTTTTTTTTTTTTTTACATTTTTTGGTTGAAAGTTGAACCTGCAGAAAGCTGACTTGAATGCAGAAGCAATAAACATGAAACAATAAACAAGGTCGTCATAACAACATGCTCCTAAATGACGCGGAGCAGCTTGTTGACGGTGCGAGCTGAACTCGCCTATTGTGCGTCGCTGCGTCATTGTCAAACGTCGTTCCACTTGTTGTTGTCAAGCAAACATGAGGAAAAACAAAACGGAGAAAGTTAAAAGTTCATTCCGGGCTTTTTCTTCTTGTTGTTGCCGATGTTTTCTTCTTCCTTGACAAGTAAAAAAAAAAGAAGAAGATTGAGCTTGTTTACTTGTCGAACATTGCAGCCGCCCGTAACGTGCTCAGAAGTGCCTTTAATTTGTTGACTTCTTCCACATTCTCCAACATTTCCTCTTTCTCTCTCCATTCTTCTTTGTCTTGGGGTGCACGTGTTCCTTGTGACAAACTTCCTTCCATTGTTCCACCAGCTGATACCTTTTTTTTTTTTTTTTTTGTGATTTCACTCAAGAGAGACTGCAAAGGTGCCTCATGTTCAGCACAGGTAATTGGATGTTCTTCTTAACTGCTCTTTTGCGGCCATTTTGGATTAAAAGCGCTGTTAGATTATAAATTCCAACAATGTAGCAGCTTGATCCTATTTTTTATTTTTTCCCTGTTTTCCCTGCTGAATATTGTCGAACTCCCGCAAGCTTCATTTGAGGTTGCGCCTCAGATGAGGTCATTCGGTTTATTTCCCCACCGCGGCAGCCTATGAGCAAAGACGCATTTTCTTGCCACATGATGACCCTTAATAAGACGTTTCCACTCTTAACCTCCCGGCTCACAACAACTCCAGGCCTGCCCGTTGCTGTTGATGCTTTATTAGGATGTTACGTTTACGTGGTGTTCCCGACGGCCTCGGCAGCCCCGTTTGCCTGAACCGAACACGATTTGGCCCGTTCTCGTCCTGCTTGTTTATTGAGAATATTGTGCTTTTCTTAGTATGAGCTCTTTTTTTTTTTTTTTTTTTTTTACATTATTGTGACCTTTTTTAAATATTGCCAACCTCCCCGCAATATCGTGAGAATTATCGTATCGTGAGCGCAATACCGTGATAATATCGTTATCATGATATTTGGATATGGTTGCGTCCCGACTCGTTAAAAAGCAACACAAAGTGGCCTCGCTCAAGACGTTCTCACCCCGGGTTTTCACCGGATGCGGTTGCGGTGCGGTTGCGGTGCGGTGCGGTGCGTCTTGACTGCGTGCTCCGGACGGGTCAATTTTTTTGTCAATCCACACCGGCTCCGCACAGCTGCGGTCCGGCAGCTCCGTCGCCGCCCACTTCCCAACGTGTCTCGCGGGACCGCGCGCGCGCGATCATGTGGCATTTCACAACGACAAACATACAGAAAGTCTGTGCTCAACAGAGAAGCGGAAAGAGAGGTGGACTTCTTTTGATTGAACCTTTTCTTCTTCTTCTGCTATGAGATTCCATGCAGCATCCTTTTTTTGGTTGTCCTCATAAAAAGGATGTGCCGTGTCATATATTATTTTGTGGTTTTCCACCTCCAATATAACCCTCTCCTCGTCCATGTTCGCTGGTGTCTAAACCGTGAATGAGCACATGGCCCGGCGACGCCCACGTCACGTTTTGCTGAAAAACTTGCGAAATAGGAGCTGGCGAGTGTTTTATTCTGAAAGGTAACCGGAAATTTATTTTGAAACTGCCTCGGTCTTCCTGTCCCGCTCGATGTGTTTTGTGCTAGCTTGCCATTTGCCGGAGGCCTACCGCTGCGGCGTCCGGCAAAAATAGAAAATAGGTCTATCCTTGCGGAAGGCTTGCGGCACGCCGCAGGCCTTCCGCAGTCGACACGCAACGCACCCGCAAGCGGTGTAAACTGCACCATTCGGATGAATGGAATCTAATTGCTTGCGTCGCCGGACCGCACCGCAACCGCACCGCAACCGCACCGCAACCGCATCCGGTGAAAACCCGGGGTGAAGTGAAAATCAATTTGCTGCCTGAAATCCAACCGAATGTGGTTTACGTGACAGAAAAGTGTCAAGTATTCTTTGAATATGCTGTCTAGCCATGCCGATATTGATATAAGACGTCGTCAAGTGGCTGCTTTGTCTCGCACGCACGCACCTGAATGTGATTAGCCTTGTTGCAAATTCTCCATCTCGCCACAATCGCGCACTCTGGAGGTCAGACCGGTTCAAATGATCTCCCCGCGTTGTTGTTGTGTTTGACTGCTTTCCATGCGTTGCCGTGGCAACCGGTCACACGCGGCTGGAAGATGTTGATTTCATTCACACGAGCGCTCTGCCAGTCTGGCATGCAGCCGCCGTTGAAAGTGATCTTAACTGCAGCGGGCATCGCCGTCCAAGTGCTCGTTAGGATTCCAATTAAAACAGGGGGCGTCCAAACTCTTTCATGTGAGGGCCACATGCAGAAAATCCGAAGGACGCAAGGGCCACATCATGTTTTGAAGAGAAATTGTGTTAAAAAATTGTACAAATAATTGATTTGTGCTTTTGCATCTTTAGAAAAATGCTACAGTATATAAACCAATTGATTTGCAATATGGCATTAAGGGTTATTATAGTTTGGGAATTTTTCATTTGAGTTAGTTTTTATGAGTTTTCAGGGAGCTTCTGTTAGTTTTTATTGGTTTAATTCTTTCAAAAAAATGCTTAGTTTTAGTTTAGTTTGTTAGTTTCAGTATTAGTTTAAAAAAAATATGTATTACTTATGCGTAATATTTAAAAAACGCAACGTCATCTTTTGGTGCTTTTCTATTGGCTGCTGCTCGATGACGTCACTTCTGAGTGACATACTTTCAAACATCATTATTCCGGTTGATATCAAAATAAATCTATGAAAAATCACATTTAAAATCATCCCACAAAAATTAATTACCAAAGACTAAAACAAGACAAAACATGTTTGCTATAATTATAGTTAGTTTTGTAAACATAAAATAGTTGTCTCAGTTAGTTTTCGATTTTTTAAAAAGCATTTTAATTTTATTTTATTTTGGTAACAATATTGTTTTTTGAATTTGTTTTTTGCATTCGTTATAGTTGACTAAAATAAATTTTAACCAGTTTTTCGATACCGTCGCTTTGACCATCTGCAAACATTTTTCTTTTGTTTTTATTTGATTTGAACTGAGTCAAATGCCATTTTTAGCAGATGTCGCGGGCCACTGAAAAATGGACGGCGGCCCGCAAATGGCCCCCGGGCCCTAGTTTGGACACCTCCGATTTAAAAGTTCTAACTTGCGCACAAGTGGCATGCACAAAGTCACTTTTCACATCACCACGGGAAAACGTTTCCCATCATAATCTGTGGTTTTAGCATTTGAAGCAACGTCCCGTATTGACTGTTAACAATCACGGCGACCAATCCAAGCGTCGCTCAGCCTGATTGTTCTTTAACGCACTCACGACTGCCGAGTCAGCACTTTGGTGCATACGTGCGTCCTGAGCTGACAGATTAGCCACATGGATCATGGAGAGCTATTATCCAGGTTAGCAAGGGTATTGCATCATCATCATCATTTTTATTATGATGATGATTAAATCCAGCTGCAGTTTGAAGTATTTTGCAATATTTAGAGTGCTTTTTACAGACGTGTTATTGTCGATGTGTTTGGAATCCTGCGGCGAGTGTCTGTTGTCGGGCGGGTCCTTGAAGGCATCATGAGGTCACATGAGGTCAAGGCCAGGTAAGCGTCTTTCTTGTTGACAGCTCGTGTGGCCAAAGAACAATGTGGGATGAGATGTTGACTTTGGAGATGATTCCGCATGATGTGCGATATGGGGAGCGAACTCGACCGACGCGTCCCATTCGCGTTCTTTAATGGCTGAATTTGGACTTATTTGTGAGGGAACAATACATTCATACTGTTATGGAGGCTGCACCAGACTACTTTTTTTTTTTTTTTTTAAATGTACTCACTTTTGTGAGATGCTGTATACTCCCACAAAGTGACATCTCCAAATGTTGTGTCCTGTCATGCATGTTTTTAGGGTAAAAAAAATAAAATAAAATTGAGTCTGCAATTTAATTCTTTGACCACCAAAAACGTTTAATAAAATCACGATGTATGTCGACATAAATGGTAAATGACGTCAACTTTTTTTTTTTTTTTTTTTAACTGCCTGGTCAATGGATTGTGGAATCAAAAACACTAACAATGGCCAGCAGATGGCAGAATTTGATCTCTTTTCAATTGACTGCCTGTATACGAAATTACAATGAAACATGGCGGAATCTGATGAAATGGAACGTTTTCAAGGATGATCAAAACGTTTTTTTTTTTTGATAACGAGTGGCAGTAAAAGAGTTAATTTGATCATCGATTAACTTTTTTCAGTGTGTGAAAGTGTCGCTTGTTCAGTGGTGTCTCCTGAAATGCAACAATGAAATACCTGCAGAAATGTGAGGGGTGTGCTCACTTACGAGGGAGCTACTTCGCTCGATACATTATTATTATTATTTATTTTATTTTTTCATTTATTGGCCTGTGGGGTTGTTTTGACTGATTCCAGTGAACACTGAACAACAAGTGAAAAATGCCAAGGAAAAAATGAATCCGAGGAATTGTGATGATGCTGAGATTGCCTAAATTGCATTTCACTTGAAACTGACTCACGCGTGATTTATGGATTATGATTAATTCATTGTCACTGACGGTCGAGCGTTTCACTCACTTGACTTGCGTGCAGTTTTCCACTCCGTGACACGTGTGACTATTGGACTGTCAACGGTGGTTGTTAAGTGCATTGCATGTTCTCCCCGTGCCCGCGTGGGTTTTCTCCGGGTGCTCCCGTCTCCTCCCACATTCCAAAGACATGCGCGGCAGGTTCATTGAATTGTCCCGTCGGTGTGCTTGTGAGCGTGGACGGTTGTTGGTCTCTGTGTGCCCTGCGATTGGCTGGCGACCAGTCCGGGGTGTACCCGGCCTTCTGCCCAAAGCCGGCTGGGATAGGCGCCAGCACCCCCCGCAATCCTTGTGAGGAATAAACGGTCAAGAAAATGGATGGATGGATTAGTTGTGTATAGGAACGAACAAGGCAACGGGGGGGGGGGCACATTGCCCATGTTGCCCCCCCCCCCATGACGCCAACACTGTTCGAACATCAATTACATCGCTGATTACATTTCTCCAAAGCATTCTAAGCAGAAACTGTGTTGCCTAGCAACGGCAAATCCGTTGCCGCTGGCAGCTGATAATAATATTCATTAATTAATATCATTCAACAAAAGCGAGCTGATTGGACGCGTGCTATTAAAGCAAACGCCAGCGGCGCAGAGTGACAGAAATGACACATTGGAAAAGGTTTGACTTATTTTCAGGTCGCTTTCTTGCAAAATGAGAAGCCCCGCCCCCGCACGATGGTTTATTTCTTCCCCGTCAGTTGTCGAACTTCCCCTGCTGCTGCCCAAACTTTATTTGACGACTCAAACAGCTTGAAGGGAGCTTCGACAAGATGCAGATTAAAATAGGAAGCATAGCCGATTGGATTACACCTAATTCGCCATTTCATGTCGCGCAACGTGTCATTTTCTGGGCTCCGTGCCCTTGTTTGTAACGTTTGGCGTTCATCCCAATTCCAATTCAATTCCGATTCGAAAAGCGGCGCGAGTCGCTCGCTCGGATGCAAACAAGCTCGACTGCGCGCTTTCGTGACTAATGTGCTTGAAATGAATGAACACACAATGCACAATGACGAGATTGTGCATGAGACATTTCAATGTTGATGAACACGGACACATCCGGGTGGCAAATGTGAAGGTTCGTTTGTGTTTGAATTCTGGCGCACGTCACGTGACTCGAGCGAAAAACTAATAATAAAGGTGACTGGCGCCTGTGAGTGGATCTTGGAGGATCCGGACCGGCTCTCCGGCCGGCGGAGCCGCGAGCTGCGAGTCCGCAGAGCGGCGCGGTGCTCGGCGGGGGAGGGAATCCCTCCTGCTCCTCCTGCTCCTCCTGCTCCGGTAAGTCGCGCGGTTTCCTTTGACCAAGGAAAGCCACACTGTGCTCGTTCGTGACGCAATTGCCCATTTTAGGAAACGTGCGTCAATGGACCGAATCGAGTGCGGGAAAACAAGCGCGGACCTCCCAGCTGCCTCTGACGTCCGGAACCGGCCCACAAATGTCCTCGTGCGTTTTGAGGAGTCTATTTCGGTTGGATCCGCGGTGCATTTCTTACGCCAGCATCCAGCGGAGGAAGCATTTAAGCGCGCTGTCGATTTGGCCACTTTATTCAAAAGACGCCCAGGCCCCGCCCAGGCCCCGCCCCCTCCCTTTCTGCTCGAGTCGCAACGCCCATGCGCGTGACGTAGGTGCTTTCGTCGGCGTTGAAAAGCAGTTGCACTTCTCGATAGTGCCATTGAAGTGAGTCATCTCTAGGAAGTGTGGTTAAAAAAAAAAAAGACAAGATAAGGAAAAAAAACGAACATCGAAGTGTTCCGTGAACGCAACAGATCGCGTGTAATCGGCAAGAACGTGGAAAATACAGAGAAGGACCGACAGGAAAAAACAAAACAAAAAAAACGACTTTAAAGTGAGTGTCAACCTGCGTGGATTTTAACTTTTAAGTTCAAGTTCGCGCACCTTGCACCTCTTGAATAACAAACGGACGCTTAACATCACTGAGATGTTTTAAGTGACGACATTCCCACGGCTGCGCCTTTGAACGACACTTTTGTGGAAAAGTAACAAGCGATCGAATCGGAGGATTTTTTATTTTATTTTTATTTTTAAAAATCCTCCTCTTGGTGCCTTTGAAACGAGCGAGGATTTGCTGCCGTCAACTCCGCACACGACAATTAAGTCTCCTGATATCTTCTTTTTTTTTTTTTTTTTTTTTTTTCCTGGATCATGTACCAGGACTACTCCGGGAATTACGACACCTCGTCCCGCGGCAGCAGCACGTCTCCGGCCCAGCCCGAATCCTTCACGAGCGGCAGCAGCACCATCGGAAGTCCCATCTCGACCTCCACCTACCAGGTAGCAAAACACAACCTCGACGCTGCTGACGTGTTGCAGTTGAAACAAGTTGCACCCGTGACTCAACTATTAATTATGCCAAACCTGCTGCGAGCATTTTTTATTTTTTATTTTTTTTCGGTTGCGCCCGTAGATGCTAAAGTGGAATTCGGCTTACAAATGTAAATCGAAACAACTTACTGGGTCATTTTAAACCAATTTAGAAAAGAATATTTGCGGCGAAATTGCGCCCCAGCTGGATTGTTCACACATATGGATAGAAATGAATGAAATATAGCACGGAAATGGAGTTGGACAGGCAACAAATCCAAGTGGGCATTTTGGGTGCGATGCGTCGAAAAGCGCCTACTTAATTAATAATGCTGATAAGTGTGAAAAAGTGCGTGCGAGGATGCGCCATCGACTCTTCTTGGACATGATGAGGAGATTTTAAATACACAACAATTTGGGTTTAGTGTGAGCACATAGACGAGTTTGATCATCCATCCAGGAAGTCTTTCTTGGAACCTCATGTCTTCCATAAATCAAAACGCGGCCACCATTTCCATTCCAATGTGCCTTATGGTGGTGTTGCAATGACGTCTCCAATCAGCGCTCGTATTTGAAACGTATTTGTACGTCGTCCGGAAAAGAAACGCGGCGTGCAGCTTCCCGGTTTACTGGAACTGAGCAACTCAACAAATGAGTCACCAGATAAACAAAAAGTTCCACAAGCCTGCCGGGATATCCGACGGAAGGTTGGGAAGAGCTGCAAATAACGATGATGAATCAATCGAGCAGCCCGACAAGTTGTTGGTCCTCACCTGCATGTCATCATTTGCTTTGATCAACACGTTTCAGTGCTAAAGACAAGTGAGAAGAGGACAGCTTGCTTGGGCTTCCCCACATGATTCACCGCTTCTCTCACTCTCCCACTCTATGTGGACTGAATCATTATTGCCACCAGCAGTCATGGTGGGAAATGTGCAACGGGGGCTGGAACCCCAACATGCGAGTTCCCAACATGTGTCCTGTGGCTCCTCTTTTTTCAGAAATACAGGCTTGACATGCCCGGCTCCAACAGTGCCTTCATCCCCACCATTAATGCAATCACAACGAGCCAAGACCTTCAGTGGATGGTGCAGCCCACCGTCATCACCTCCATGTCCAACCCGTACTCGCGCTCGCACCCGTACAGCCATCACCTGAGCAACGGGCAGGGGCTGCTGGGCCACAACCCCCTGGCCCGTCCCGGGGTCATCCGCTCCATTGGGGACGCCAGAGGCCGACGCAAGAGGGACGAGCAGGTGAGGGAGAATTTCCGTGGCTTTCCGTGCTGCGGAAAATCAAATCGGATTGAGTTGTTCCGCGGATGCTTCCGGGGAACTCATGCAGGAGCTCTTGTGTAGGGATGCGTTGGTGGGGATTTTATGGTATTTCAAAAAAAAATAATCTATATTTTTTTATTTATTTTAATGTTTTAATAATAATTGAAAAAAAATATAATAAGAAATTTTTTGCTAATTTTCTATTTTCTCGTGTCATCCGCAGACAGCATGCGAAATAAAAGCTTTCCTTGCCTAAAAGCAAGGGCATTACCTCAATGATGATGATGATTATTATTATTATTATTATTATTACTTGAGCAGCCATGTATCCGAAGTTGGCTCACAACACAAAGCACCAAAAAAAATGACCAAGCTCCAGCTAGTAATTGAAAATTGAGGTACTCATGAATCAAATTGTATTTGAATGCAATCTGGGATTATTATTGAATATTTATTTTTATTTTAAAATCCTTCTTTACAGTAAAACGTGCTCCATTGCGACAGTTACAGTCTCGAGCATCGCTGCGTTAAGTGAAATTTACGCTATAGAATAGAAATCCCCTATTTAAATACTCTTATGAGTTCATTTTTAATGTCTTTAAAATCACTTTTAAAATAATACAAAGACTTTGATTGCCTTAAATTGTGAGAGAGAAAGTGCAACAACAATAATAACACTTACAAATATTGTATTACAGTGTAACCGATCCCACCGTGTTTACAGTAAAAAAACAAACATTTTTCAAACTAACAAGCTTATCATTTCAAAATATGCATCAATAATCCCGTCCGAAGATGTACTTTATAAAAGGAACATTTCTGTAGATTTAAAAACAAGATTCCAGCAGATGAAATGTAATCATTTTCAACAAAAATAAGGCTGTCCTTCCGGTTTTGCGCTTTCAAAATGATTTCTCCAACTAAATAAGCATATCACCACCTAGTGGTCAAAACTGGAATTACGGTGCACCCAATATACAATTTTAAAAAAAAATGAAAAATTGCGACAATGAACCAATTAACCCAGGATGGTGAAGTGTTTACTGTATTGCAGTTTATTCCCATCGAAAGTCTGAAAATGGCATCATTTTTTGCAACCCTACTCTTGAGCAAGGCAGTGAAAACCCCCAAACGCAACTCAGACATTTCTCCTGTTGTATTCATTCAAAACCAAATAAGAACGTGCAGTTTCCCCGCAGGGTGGAAATGTTCTCGCAGAAACGTCAACACATTTTCATGCTTGCATGATTGCCTTCAGGCTTCATTCATATATAATAATGCAGTTCATGTGTTCACACTGCCGCATTCCTTGTTTTCTTTTTACCCTCAGCTCACCCCAGAAGAAGAAGAGAAGCGGAGGGTGCGGCGTGAGAGGAACAAGTTGGCCGCCGCCAAATGTCGCAACCGCAGACGCGAGTTGACGGAGATGCTGCAAGGGGTGAGTGAGAACCTCAACCAGGTCGTCCGCCATCTTGACTGCGCGGCCAAATCCAAGACACGTGAGCGTCCACCATTTGAATTGGACCTGCCGCCGATTCTAATCCTCAAATCTAAAACACAGACTGGAAAAATGTGCGACAAGAAAATTATTTTCGATGCACGACTCCAAACTTATTATTATTATATTTTTTTTAATATTTTATGTATTTATTTATTTTTACTAGGAGTACAGTGGCCCCTAATCTGACATGTTTTAGAGGCGCAAGTACAAAATTTAGAGAAACACGTTAGTCGACTTGCAAAATAAATATTAACTCGTTTTAACAAAATTACTGATAAATTGGTTGAGGTGGAGCAGAAGTTTGTTAGCAACAAAAAAAAATTATTACTTAAGAATAGTATTTTTTATTTTTTTTTTTATCTGCAAATTTACTACAAAATGCCACAATTTAGGGGTAGTATGAAACCCTGCCATGTAAAACTATATTTAATACATATTTATAGAATAATTTATCATTCTTTCATAAATTGTTAAAAAAAAATCACACTATTTTGAAGCTTATTTTATTTTTTTAGCATACTGAGTCTGTTTTCGTGTTCCGTCTGTTTTCGTATGCGGCCCTCAGTGGAAAATAGTTTGGATCTCCTTTTGCTTTTTATGATGATGACGATGAAGTCAAAGGTCACCGAGCGTTGCTACAGAAAAGATGATGACAAAAGTCGTTCACAGCCTGGCAAGCAGTCCAATCGTTTGATGAGTAAAATGTCGTCCACACCTCAAGTCACAACCTGCCAATACTGGTTTGACCCCCCCCAGTCATTACAAAAAAAACGTGGAGACGTTTTCTGCTCGTCAGCTGTGGACAGACACGCGGCCCTCTTAGCAAAGTGTTAAACAAAATGAAGCAATGAGGCCAATTTTCAATGACCTCAAGCTCGTTGAGCCTTTCAAAGCTCCCAGGAATGGAATTTGCTGTCGGCAGATGTTTTTTTGTTGTTGTTTTTTTTCTGCGAATGCGGCAAATCGGGATCATCTTGTTTGTTAGCCGCTGACACAAAACAGCGACACATGTCGCTTCCACCACTGAAAGAAATGCGCATTTTTCTGAATTCCAAATAAGGGAATGTCTGTTCCGATCCGGTCACACAGGCCCGCCCGCCCGCCCGCCCGCCTGCGCTCTTGCTCGCACACCTCCTCTTTTGTGCGCTTCCTTGGAAAACGACTTCCTCATACCTTTGCCCATGAGTCAAAGTTCTCAGACGGCATGTCACCTTATCTTTCCTGTCTGGCTCGCATTCGTGATGATTTGTGCGTTATTGCGTTTAGGGTCCCCAACACGCACACTATCAAGTTTTAAACAAAAACATTGCAAACATGAAATAAAAAGGCAGCGTAAGAGTACCCTCATTTGGCAGATTCATGTAACTACCCCATGACACAATTACTGGTGACCAGAAACAACAAAGGAAGAATGTTAGTGATGGAAAAATGAAGCTTCATGAAGCACTTGAAATATGTTTTTTGCTCCAATAGATGGCGCTCTTGGTTCCAAGATTATAGTGATAGTGCACTGCATCTTTAAACCAAGAGTGCCATCTAGAGAAGTCAAAAAATATCACAAGTGCTTCATGAAGCTTCATCTGTCTGTCTGTCTGCCTGCCTGCCTGCCTGTCTGTCTATCTGGTTAGCTGTTTAGCTAGCTAGCACCTTTAAACCAAGAGTGCCATCTAGAGGAGTCAAAAAATATCACAAGTGCTTCATGAAGCTTTGTCTGTCTGTCTGGTTAGTTGTTTAACTAGCTAGCTAGCTAGCTAAGAGTGCCATCTAACGGAGTAAAACAAAAATATCACTTGCTTCATGAAGCTTAATTTGTCTGTTGGTTAGTCTGGTTAGTTGTCTGGGTATCTGTCTGTATGGGTTAGGGTTAGGGTAGGCTGTTTCGCTAGCGAACTGGCACCTTGAAACACAAAAGTGCCATCTAGAGGAGTAAAAAAATAAAATATATATATATATATATATATATCACATGTGCTTCGTGAAGCTTCCTTTGTGTACCACTACTAGCTAGCCAGCTATATAACTAGCTAGCTAGCTCAAATGATTTGCAAAGTAACAGGATGTGTTGGAAACAAATGATATCTGTCCCACATTTTGAGCTCGCACGGGCAGTCGTTGACCGTCTCTCTTCTCCTTTCTGTCTGATCAGGAGACTGAAAAACTGGAGGAGGAGAAAGCCGACCTGCAGAAAGAGATCGAAACGCTCCAGAAGGAGAAGGACAAGCTGGAATTCATGCTGGTGGCCCACAATCCCGTGTGCAAGCTGCCCACCGAGGAGCGCCACCCGCCTCTGGCGCACCATCAGCACCAGCAGCACCAGCAGTGCGGCCCCCTGCCCTTAACCATGCGCCCCAACATGGCGGCCCGGGCCCACGTCAACCACGTGGTGGTGAAGCAAGAGCCGGGCGAGGCGGAGGTCGCGGCGGGCAAACCTCAGCATTCCGTCATCAAGCCCATCTGCCTGGGCGGGATGTACTGCACGGACGGCGACAGCCTCAACACGCCGGTGGTGGCGGCGTCCACGCCGGCCGCCACGCCCAGCGCCCCCAACCTCATCTTCACCTACCCCAGCATGCTGGAGCCCGACAGCCCCTCGCCCTCCTCCGAGTCCTGCTCCAAGGCCCACCGCCGCAGCAGCAGCAGCGGCGACCAGTCGTCGGACTCGCCCACCCTGCTGGCGCTGTGAGAGGCTCCGCCAAAGCAAAAACACTCCGGCAAGCCAAAGGCCAGCGCAAGATGATCATGTGAGCCGTTGCCCCCACTTTTGCCACAAGGGCTACGCCGCGTTTCGTCTCGTCCTGCTTCGAACGCGTTCGGCCGGACAATCAACAGTCAACGCGGCGTCGCTTCGCCGATTCAACTCTTTACGCTGTCAGCTTGTTTACTCTTTCCGCCCTTCGATTCCGGCCTTTGGGACTTCAGATGATATATGAAATGAGTTCCTAATATATACAAATATATCTATATGAATCTATTTTTTCCAAGAATTCAAAGCCATGCCCACTTGCACTCTGCCAAGACGAATCAACGAGAAGAGGCGACAGACAGCGCGAGAGACACTGAGCAAACTTCCTCGTTTTTATTTTCATTCAACGTGTTTTGTTGTACACGGACCTTGATTCATCTCAAACTGTATTTTATGTGCTGAAAAAAAACAAAAACATGTTTTTGAGACTGTGTTCTTCTCCCTCATCTGCCTGTAGAAAAGCATTACGGTCTTCGGCGTTACAATTGGACGGCGTCAAAGCGCTCTTCGTTATTGGTGTGCTTCTGTACCTGATCTTTGCATATTCAAGACAAATTCTTGACATCGCTCGCGCAAGCTGTGTGATAGTCTTACCAAAGGGATCAAATGAGCAAATGTTGCGCAACATCAGGAATTTTTCAAACGTCTCAAAGACGACGTGCAAGTTCTTTCACTGGCTCTCACGTTCACCCATTTTTGCTCACGTGAAAAAAAAGAAAAAGAAAAAAAAGGTCTTACCTTTGTCAACACTGCCACTCAAGGCAGGGCAGGTTTAACAAAACCAAAAAGGCTTGTATGACACTTGTAATCCTTTTCTTTGTGCGTCTTTGTGTGAGGGAAAAAAAAAGGAGAGATTTTTGCTTGAATATGGAAAAAAAAGCCACTGTGGTCTAACCAGACTGTCACCAGCTGCCAATGATGTCAACCCTGTTTATACTGTGTTTGTAAAGCTGTCTCTTTTTTTTTTTTCTTTTTTTTTTTAAGTAAAAAAAAAAAATGGAAGAAAAAAAAAATAACATCAAGGTACTTGGTACCTCAGTGGAAGCCTGAATGGCTTCAAACACAAAATCATGAAGAGTGTTTTGCAATACAGAAGGAATAATAATAATAATAATCATAATAAGACATCTGGCCTGGAATGAAGCATGGACATCATGAGAGGAGTTTTAAGTTTTTGTTTTTCAACGTGTCAAATATGTTGGCGATTGCACTGAGAAGCACAAAGCAGTAATAGTTGAGACGCCAGTCGACGCTTCAAACATTCCAAAAAAAATGTTGGGCAGTTAAAAGTTATATGATCATGCGCTGGATGCAGACAATTTGACCTTTTTTATTTTTATTATTATTTTTTTAAATACAGTAGGCCCATCCTGCTACCTTTGCAGAAATGTTGTTTTTCTCTTTTGGCAATATTTGGGTTTCATGCAGATGCTAGAAGAAATATCAGCTCCTGTGTGACCCCAAAAAAAAGAAAAAGAAAAACTAATAACCAAAAAGAGAGTCTGTGTCTGTATGTCAAAATGGTCTGCAGCTCCTCAACATGCACATGAAAGCCATTGACGTAAATCTACTGTATATCATGTCATCTACTGTCTATTGCCTGTTTTCAACTACTATTACTTATTTTCCAAATGCTTTAACTGTTAAAAAGATTCAAAAAGAAAAAAAACAGCAATATGTAAATAGCAGTGTTTGTTAATTTAAAGAAATCATAATAAAATTATTTTCCAACTTGGATTTTGTTTTTATTGTTATTATCATTATTATTATTGCAGCTATCGTTGTTATAATTATCATTATTACTGTATTATTGCTTTCTCGATTACAGGATGTGTAAAAAAAAAGAAAAAAAAGTCATATTTGGCCATTATATTGCAAATGCTTCAGTAAGTATTAAGTGTTTTAATGTACTCTTTCTAATCAACTCAACAGATGTTTTTCCAAAGTGATTATGATTGATTACTGATTAGCAAGCAATGAAGGCAATCACGATGAGAAGCTCTTTATGAGCGTTTGTCGCCACCCAGTGGTCAGAGTGTAGGACTACAAGTACTGTTCAATCGTACTTTTCAAAAATGTTGGGACGTACTGGGTTTTTTTGTTGTTGTTTTTTGCCATTTGTTTTTGTAAACACATAGCTCTGCTTGGAACATATTGGATGATAATTGGCTAAGTTAACCTCCAATTATCACATTTAAAGACAGAAGATAGTAGAAACGATCAAGTTCCATTGTACTATATCTTTAAGCCGAGAGTGCCATCTAGAGGAATCAAAAAATATCACGTGGTATATGAAGCTTTTTTTTGTCCATCACTTTAGTGTTGAGTCAGTATCTGTACCTTTTTTCTACACAACTATTTGCGCTTGTCTCAAGTAGGCTACAACAATGTCAGTGCATTTTTGCCACCTCTGCGAATCGACCATTTTCAAAATGTTGACACTTAAATAGCTCTTAAGCACAAATACAGCAAGTCCTGTTTATGCTTTACGTTTGTGACAGAGTAGAGCAAAACATTTGATTCTGTAACTGGAGAATCAGCAGAAAGTGTTCCCGACTTTCATGTTGTTGTCAACAGTTGTTCCAACTATCCAGTGGGAGGGGCTTGTTTAAGCGGTAATTGACGTCATTAGCTCGTTCAGACGTCACCATGGAGATTTTCGGCCTCGTGTTCGTCACCAGCCAGAACAGCAGGTACTCCTTTGCAATGAAACAAAAATCTGTTTGTAGGGTTTAGGTGACTGAGACGGTGATTTGTTTGTTTGTTTGTTTGTTTATTTTGACCCATATCATGTCATGTAGTTCAAGAAATTAAGACAATGTGCAGTATTCAGGTTGACAAATTTAATGTAAATGCATATTTTGCAAATTAACAGCTGGAGCAAGTGGCAGAAAACTGCAAATCTGAAAATATTGACAAAACCACATCAATCTAACCTCTCGAACATCTGGCGTTATTTAAAATCTATTGTGACTCATTTATTGTGTGTTATTTTGACAGGGGAACAATATATTTTGTGTTTAATTCCTTCCCTCCTTCTGATTGAACACTTTTTACTATAATAATCGAAAGTCAGTCGGGCTCTTACATAGAGAAAAGTAAGTCCAGTAAGTCCAAAGGTCAATGTCGGCGAGTAGCTTGCTCGTGGAAAAGCGGAAAGGAGCAAATCTCACAACATGTTGTTGTCACGAAGGTCGTCGAAAGTCCCTCTTGCCCCCAGTCTTACTGAGCAGTTGTACGTCAGTAATGGTGATGTCATGACTCACCGCCTTACACATGTCATAAATCGTCAGCGCCGCGATGGAAACCGCAGTCAACGCCTCCATCTCCACGCCGGTGGCGCCGGCGGAGCGGCACGTCGCCGTGACGACCACGGCGTCGCGCCGCTCGTCCAGGTCCAGGCTGACGGAGGCGTGGTCTAACGGGAGCGGGTGACAAAGCGGGATGAGGGCCGAGGTCTGTTTGGCGGCCATGATGCCGGCCAACCGGGCCACGGCCACGGCGTCGCCTTTGGCCAGCTGGTTTTTGCGCAGCAGCCCAAAGGCAACGGGGCCCAAGAGGACGACGGCGCGGGCGGTGGCCGCTCGTCGGCTTGCGGCTTTGCGGCCGACGTCCACCATGCTCGCTCGGCCTTGGCCGTCCGCGTGCGTCAGTCGGGGTTCCGGGGAAGCGTCCGGGTGAGGGTCGCCCGTCTCGCTTGCAGATTGTGAGATGTGGGGGTCTTGCTCACAAGTTTTGTTGTGATATTGTCTAACGGCCATCATTAATAAGTGTGCGGGGAAGCGTTTAGCATTCGTTTGGTGTTTGTAACTCGCAGCGTCGATGCGATAAGTGGGGGCAGTTGGAGCACCACTAGCGTCAGACAGGAGGTGCTTAACTTTGATCGAGGCTTCTTCTGTCTGTTTCTTTTCATCGAGACAGAAGGCGCCGCTCATTGCGTCATGTCCTGCCCGTGCTGAAGCATTGTGATGTCCAAGGCACGTAAGGTTCGCTCTATTAAGGGCTCGTTTTCCGCCTGGCCGGTACATATGAGGGGAGATGTTGTCAATTTGCTGAGTGACAATGTGGAAAGACTTCAGGTTGCCTTTCGACGGATGTATTTGGAAAGTGCCGCCTGGAACGGAAGGAAAAACAAAGATAACATTCAACAAAAGGGCCTACAAGGTTCCTACATGAACTCATCCACCCGCGGCCATTTTCACTGAAGCAACTGTTTGACTGGATTTTGACTGATTTTGCAAGGCCCACAGAATATTGTGTTCTATTGCTATTAAAAAAAACATGGAACCTACCAAAAGAAAGATTAAAGTGTCTTCTTTCATCAGGGGAAAAAAAAGTATATTTCTATCTGTTTCCGTTTTACAGCAATTAGTATCAGAATATAGCTAAGTTTTATCAATATTCACATGCCTGGTAAAAACACTGGCAAAAAGAGCATGTTGCAACATGGCCCTAGCTGATCTCTTATACTCTGCTGCCACCTGCTGGCCGTTTTTTGTCATCATCAACAACTTTTTTTTTGCTTTTTTTGCTTTTGGCTTGAACGAGATGTAAAGGCCAGAAAATGTTCAGTTAGATGTTATACTGTAACAAAACCCTTAATTTGCAAAAAAAAAAAAAAAAAAAGTGACTACACATAGTAGCAAATCTTTTATAGTAAAATAAAAAAAATAAATAAATAAAAACAGTGTAAAGACACTACATAATATTAAACTTATATTGTGAAAATCCATGTCAGAGTCACCTGCACACAATAAAATACTAAGAGCACTTTTTAATGTTTTGGTAGAGAGCTCAAAAAAACAATCTCAACTGGCTTTATTATCATCTTTGTAAAAACAGAATTTTTGGACCCAGTTATTGTACTGGATCTCATTAACTGCAGCTAAAGTTGTGACTGCTGAGTTATTGATTGTAATGTGCATAATCTGCCAGTGGTGTGACACAAATGTCGGCGCGAGGGTTCGTACGTACAGCTGCGGCATCACCCACCGATGAGGATCATGGGTCTGTTCTTCATTTGGGAGATATTGAACATGCCTGAAGAAAAGCCGTCACTTCTGTTAACACTGCACAACGAGCGCGAAAGAAAAGTTGTTCACAAAACACAATCTTACCTGCGTGTTGTTTCTTCTTCCTGCCCACAGCGGCGCCGATTATCTGCAGCAATTCTTCATCTGACGCTCCGGAGCGCAACACATCCCGGAGGGACACTTCAGAGTTGCCGAACAAACACACCTGAGGACGACGCACGGGACGAGCGGTTTGTCGTACGACGCGCGCACGAAAACGGGCGCGTTTGTGTGATTTTGACCTTGAGGTTGCCATCTGCGGTGACGCGCAAGCGGTTACACGAGCCGCAGAAATGCTCAGACATGGAGGTGATGAAGCCGACCTGTCCTGTGAAGCCCGGAACTTTGAATGTCTGTTGGAACACGCAGACTAATGTTAAAAGGCAAGCGTCACTTTTTTTAAATATGTGTTAGATGATTATTCAAGGTAACTATTGTTTTTAACACATTTAAGGCTGGCAGTGGGGTAGAGAATCTACTATTTGCTGGTGATTGGGCTGTGCAATTAATCGGAATTCAGCTACAATTTCAATTATTACACTCCACAATTACAAAATCAGCATAATCGGAAAAAAAAAAGATTATTAATACAAATTTTTGAGTTGTTTAAATTTATACATTTGCAAATTTTGCACCTTTATTAAATTTTAAAATAATACATTTTGTTTCATTCAAAAGGAACTTGCATAATTATAGTGTTTCAAATAATTTTATTTGTCTTAATATTTTTTTATTTTTTTATTTATTTTTAAGTTTTTGCCAACATAAAGAAACAATATATTTTATTATAAATATAGATTATTATAAATTCTGTTTGGTCCAAAAGTACGATAACTTATATAATTATAGTATATTTTTTTATTAGTCTTAATATTAATATAAAAAATAAAAAATAAATAAATAAATTATAGTCCTACTGCACAGTGCACAAGCTGACAAGCTAACATAAACATATAAATAAATAAATAAATAAATTCTGTTTGGTCCAAAAGTAACATAATTCTAGTGTTTCTAGTTTTTTTTAAGTGGTCTTAATATTTTTAAATGCTTAAACATTTTCTTGTTTTATACCAAAAAATAAATAATCATGTGAATAATCATGATTTCAGTTACTGCCAAAATAATCATGATTATTTAGATTTTTATTTTAAATGAGCAGCCCTAGCATTCTGGATGATACGCTGCCTCTCTCCCAAGTCAAGTGGGGAAGTCTCAAGTTCCCTCGTGACCCCAATGAGGGCAAACACTTTCGAAAATGGATCGAGGGATGATTATGACTTGTACTCGTGTTTCTTCTCAATGTCAGCTGACTTCATGGCTGTTTTTGTAACGCTCTGTTCTCTCTGTTGTTCCCTAGTTTTCCGCTAAATCATTTCCAGTCCATTCACCAGGTGGAAGAAAAAAAAACAAATCACCTTTGCTGTATCAGAATGACCAGTTTGAAGCGTTTCCAGGTCGGGCCACTGCTGCCTGATATGATCCAACATCTCCTGGTAGCTCACCATCTTCTTAAAGTTCCATTTGTTGCCTGCACAGACGCACACAAGTGAGATCGTGTAGGAATGGCACAACCTGCCGACCAACTAAGTCGACTAACCATCGAATGGCATGTATTCGATGAAGCGTACTTCCAGAGGCTTCTTCTCTGTCAGACCAACAAAATCAAGCAGTTCGTCTTCGTTGAGGCCTCGCATGAGCACACAGTTGACCTACAAGCAGGTCGCAAGCGACAACAAAAACATGCAAACAATGAACAAGTTTGTTTTTTTGTTCAAGTGTGCTAGTGCAAAATCTGAAGCGAAAACATGACATCACAACAGGGATGTCACAGCACGCACGGTATCACGATACAGTATTGCGGTATTAAAAGTGACTTGATATTGTCGTGCGCTTGTCTCGATATAAAATAATGAGCCGTTGTGCTTTTGGGTCGGCTATACGTATGCATGTGAATTGTCAAGAGGAATAATAATAATAATAATAACAATAGCAACATGAAATGATTTTCCATGTTACTTCTTTCATCCATGCTTGACATTGATTTTCTTTTTCAATCCAAGGTCTATGATTTCAAAAGTAAAAGTTGCTAAAACTGCTGATTTTGCATATTTGCTGTTGAAATACACGAGCGAGAAGGGAAGCGCGGCTGCGATGAGTCATTGCGTCTTTCGCGCGGCCACGCAGACATTAAATGACGTTTATGGCGTGTTGCCTCACATAAGAGACATTTCTGGTACGCCTTATATCGCCAATAAAGGTGATTTATCACGCATGTTTATGGACATACTGAGGTGCGATCAACAGTTAAAGGGATACTTGACTTATTTAGCCATTTTTGGCAGTCAAACGTTAATATTTTGCCTATAATACATTTGATATTTTCATTATTTTTCATGTACAATTAGTACCTTTAAAAAGACATTTTGCAACTTGCTGTTGACTGAAAATGACATCACAGGGGCTCAGGTAACCAATCACAGCTCAGCTTGTGAATGTCACATGACCAAACCTAGAAAACAGGTGAGCTGTGATTGGTTACCTGAGCCCTTGTGATGCCATTTTCAGTCGACAGCAAGTTGCAAAATGTGTTTTTAAAGGTACTAATTGTACATGAAAAATAATGAAAATATCAAATTTATTATAGGCAAAATATGACTTTTATTGCTATAATGGGCTAAATTAGTGAAGTATCCCTTTAATGGATATGTGTGACGTATTTACTAGTTTTTTGAGCTGCCAGAAGAAAAAAAAAAGGTTCTGAGTATCGGTTCCATTTCAAGTGTGGAACCGGGCAAATGGAAAAGTGTTGAATGAAGCATAATGAAAAGCTTTGAAAAAAAAATGAAGTTCTGAAATAAAGGCTGAACTTGTATTTTTGCTCTGTTCTCTCTTTTATCAGTCTGCCACCTTTCAAACCTTGTTCTGTCTGACTGTATTTAAAAGGGAAAAAATAAATAAATAAATAAATAAAAACGACTCCAAGATACCTTGACTGGGTTGTAGCCCATTTCAATGGCCTTATCGATGCCTTCCATGACCTTGTGGAAACCTGTGAGAAAGAATGCGAAAGTGTAACTGCAAAGCATATCTGCTATTTGTTAAGACCTCGTTTATATTTTGGCTTCTCTCAATCTTGTTGTGTTAACTCAGTCTGTTAACTTTTCAGCGGATAAAAAAAAAAAAAAGGAAGCAGGATTGGTGGTCAGTTGCATTTTCCACAAGCCGCCAACTTTCTCACTTCCTTATTTCTCCATTTCGGTCGCTCCATCTGTGCATTGCGTCCGTACGCCCACGACGCAGCGCTGAGCCGGCTGTCACTTTGCCGCCTCAAAGCGAGACCGACCCACATCACATACGTCAATTTCAACTGACAGCTAGCCTAGCCTTAGCCGAAACGTATTCAAACAATGCAGCAAGGAATGGCGGCGCGCCATCGGATGTTTATACCTCGCCATACAGGTCACCTTGAAAGTCAAGCAAAAGGTCATCTACCTTTCCGCCTGACAATGAACTCAAACTTGGCGGGCACCAGTGAATCCAAACTGATGTTGATCAGGTCGAGGCCGGCGTCTTTGAGTGGCGGCAGCAGTCGGGCCAGATTCAGGCCATTTGTTGTCACCGCGATGGTCTTCAGACCCTCCAATTTTCTCAATTCGGCTGCAGAAGCAAGCAAGAAGAGAGAAAATATTGAAAAGGAGCGGATAAAAAAAACCGCATCGTTAATGTGAGCTTTTGTTGCTTCTGTTATTGTGATTGTGTAATATTACCATAAGAGTCATTGAGTCAATTTTTTTCAAGAATTCTTTTATTTTGAAATTTAAGACTGTGAACAATCAGAAAAAAGCAATTATCATGTGACTTTTGAAATATTGAGGATGTTTTATTGCTAATCTTCTTTTCAGAATCGAGGATTCATTTTCGAGCACCACTTGGATGCAAATAGCAAAAATATAAACACTTTTGTTATTGTTCCCATTTTTTTATGTGATGAATTCAAAGAGTTCACATTTTTACTACATACACAATATCACCATTTCTCTCACATATTGTTCACAAACTAGTCTAAATCTGTCACAGTGAGCACTTTTCCTTTGCCGAGAAAATCCTACCCACCTCACAGGTGTGCCATATCAAGATACTGATGATTAGTGTGCACAGGTGTGCCTTAGACTGCCGGCAGTTTTGTGTCTTTTTTTTTTTCTGAGAGTTTTATTGTATAGACTTTAAGTGAGCCAGGCAATGTTTATTTGTCCGTTTTTAAACTATTCAGCCTGTTGAGAGTGCTGATTATCAAGATTTTGTTCAGAAAAATCTGGTAAAATGTGGTTTTTCATTTAGGCTACCTTTTGCATTGTGCCATCAAGAGTTTTATATTTCATCCATCCATCTTCTTCCGCTTATCCGGGGTCGGGTCGCGGGGGCAGCAGCTTTTTTATATAGCAACAGAGTTTTATATTTATTCTCTTGAAAAAGTCAAATATGTTTTGTCAAGATAACTTGATTTTATGGTTCCTTCCCCACCTCCCAACTTGTGCTGTGATACATTAGACAAGGTAGATGCGCTGCAACGAATCCGTTCAGTTCCGCTTGCTACATATTTCTTCACGGAATGAATCATTTGGTCCATCACACGGGAGCCTCGGAGGGCATCAAGTTGTCAACATTGCGTAACTTACCGATGATATCCAGCGCGTCGGGTCTGATGAGCGGCTCTCCTCCAGTGAGACGAATCTTCTCCACGCCCTCCTTGACGAAGAGGCGGGCGAGCGTCAGCACTTCCGCGGTAGACAGAAGCTGACCTCGTGGCGTCAGCTTCACGCCTTCCTCCGGCATGCAGTACTGACCTGAAAATGAGCACAACAAACAGAAACGAGAGCGACAATCGACTTTTGAAAGCTTCAAGTTCAAGTGGGACAAAGTATCCTTGACTATTTCTGGGCTGTATAAAAAAACAGTGTCTTTATTCAACTTTGTTTCAATTAAAAATGGTGAACTGACGATTGTATACCATCTTAAAACTTAGTTTTCAACTATTTTTTTAAAGTGTATAATTACTTGACATTAATCTTACAACTGTACAATGAATGGAAACATGTTTGAACATTAAATAAAGTGCAGTTAGCAGTTTATAAGTGTTTTAGTGGTTTCAGTCCTTCTGATTGGTTTTAACAGTGGCGGCATGGCAGGTAGACTTACAGCGCAGGTTGCATTTCTCAGTCAGGGAGATGCGTAAGTAATTGTGTCTGCGGCCAAAGTTGTCCGTCAAGAACGATGAAAAGGGAACGTTGTCCTCCCTAAGCTTCTCCTGGAGAAAAGTCAGATGATTGGTCATTCCTAGGAACTATAGTGATGATAAATGACTTTTCTACGGTTAAACTACCTCCACACTGCACTGTATTGTAATCAATCACAGACAATTTCATTGTTCATATCTACAGCAAAATGCATAAAATACTGCTGCCGCTTTCTCAAACTGCATTTACGACAGCCGGCTGAACTAAAAAGCTGGCTAATCATTTCGAATTGGTGCTCAGGCTTCCGGAGGGAGTCACATTGCAGTAGTGCACGGTCTCATGGAATGATTATGACCTTTGCCTGCCAATAGTTATGCTGCTGTGCTTTGAGTGTAAAGGCAAACACAAGACTTGACGTTTGGCCACACACGCTATACTAAATCACATGATTTCCCGTGATGCCAATGCCTCTTTTGTTCGCTGATCTAGTGTCCCTCAGACTTGCTAAGCCACTTCAAACATTTACGGTCAAGTAAAACAAAGACAAACTTCCAACAGAGCTATTTTCACTTTGAATAGTATACAGTACTAATATAAAGTTATAAAGTTATACGACGGACGGCTGCTTAATCAGTATATTAAATTTGGTTGCAGCTGTGTAACTGCTGAGTCCATGATTCATTTCAAAGGTGAAATTGTTGGCTTGTTCAGGGCGTGTGAAGAACAGTAAGTAGGCCTACTGTTTTTCCCCACGCAAAAAACAAACAAACTATTTTTTCCTAAATATAACACTTTTCTACAAGAAAGACAAGACCAAATCAAGAAACAGAAAAACAATAACAGAACAGTAATCAGTCAATGGGCTGCTATGATACACAATTATATATTTGTTAGCATTTCAGGTCTCCATTTAAAATTATTTTGTTATTTCAGGTCAATGCCAATAATTTACCATTCACACAGTTTAAATTGCAGTTGCTCACCTTAGGTGGATGTCTTTTTAATATTGGATCAATTATATTCTCTTATTGCTATTAGTAAATTATCTATTTAAAACTACTAACAAGTGTTACATTCAAATTCAAATTGGTGTAAAACTATAATAATCTAAACTACAGCAAATGTTTACGTATTTCAAAATTTATAATTAGCCTTCCACAATGTGGTTTAGTTTTGTTGCTTCACACGTCTAAACATATTTGTTCTATTTACTCCAGAAAATGTTACTTTATTAATAATAAAGCAATAAAGAAAAACATTACCTGTCTTGTCAAGGTGTTCGCTGATGTGTTCAAGTCGGGGGAAGCTAAAGTGGACTCGCCAATTTCAAGTTCGTTCTTCTTGCAAGTAGCACTGGAAAAAGGTCTCAGACTAGATCCACTCAGGCACTTAACCAAGAGTTTTCTGGCATTTCGGACACTCCTGTGTGTGTCTTGTAAGACACGGCCCAAGTTAGAAGCCATGGGGTTATTTTTCTGCTGTGCCCATGTGTTGACAGAACTCAGTGAACGTTTCATCGAGATAAACAAACACGCCGTCAACTAGTACGGAAGAGCAAAGGGCGTCATCTTTGGGAGCCAATAGGTGCCCGCGACGTCACATGCATTGGACCATGGGAAGTGTAGTTCATTATGGAGTCTTCACGTATACAGTGCACATTTAAAGCCTTTTTCGCCTTTAATCGACCGGCTTTAAGATGAACTGCAAAAAAACAAACTTTAACCACTACTAATCTATGTATATTCGTAGTGTCTAAAACATGTACAGTACTTATTTGACAATGTAGGTGACTCGATAGCTAACTTGTTGACAACCTCTCGACCATTTGGGTCTAAATTGTTTCTTGAAGCGAACATGGAGGACATGAAACAAGTCGGCATCTATTCAAGAATCTGTGTGACCAGTGGGGGTTCCACTAAACATTAGTAAATATGCTTGGTCAGAGGGCCTCGGAATCATAATAAACACATATGGGGAAGGCATTTGTGTCCTGTGATTGGATGGCGACAAGTCCAAAGTGTACAGCTCCTCTTGCCCAAAGTCAGACAGGGAATATGCTCCAGCACACTCATAATAACTCAAATGACGATAAGGTGTCACAAAACGGGACAACTGGATGATGTTATGTTTTACAGAGTTGGACTGAACTACAACTCACAAATCAGCTCGGGTGTCCAAAAACAGTAAGATGGACCGTGGACGTTTATGCTGATGTCCACTAGATGACAGTAGATGATTTATTTTCAGCATTTACAGGCATGTCAAAAAGGTCTGAAGGCTTGCAAAATATCCACTGTTCAGTTGCAACTGAAGCTCATCAGATTGTCCAACAGCTTGTCAGATTGACAAAATCATCAGTGAAAGGAGTGACTCGACAGCATTTCTTTCTTTCTTTCTTTCTTTCTTTCTTTCTTTCTTTCTTTCTTTCTTTCTTTCTTTCTTTCTTTCTTTCTTTCTTTCTTTCTTTCTTTCTTTCTTTCTTTCTTTCTCAACAATGAGCATCTGGAATTTTTGTTCAGTGAATGTGATAGGTCCCATCGCCGTTGATTATGAGAACTGTGATAGGCACAATCGTCTTGATGACATTGCATTCTCATCAATATCCCAATTTTGGGAGAGTGGGGGGAAATGTGCAGTTCTTTCTCTTCTTATGAATACCGAATCTTCTGCAAAATGCAAATTATGAAGTTTTCGAGTTTAATGTGCCTGAAACGTGACGCCGGCCTTCGTGTATTGCGTTTTGCATGTCCCAATTAATGTTTGCGTTGATTTTCTCCTGGTGCTCCAGCCACCTTGCACATTCTCAACATTTTTTTCCCTACAGGTGTGAATACCGAAATGACGACTGATCAAGCTTCAATTTACTTTCCTAACAAAATAGTAATTTTCACATTTTCAGCACATTCATTTAAATGGTGTGTTCTTATGTGGTGGTTAACAAATTGAATATAACCATCAGCGGGCTACATAATTGATTGGACTGTTTCCACACACGGGTGAACTTTCACAAAAGCTCTTTTCTATCAATGGTGGCTTAGAGAAATCAAAATTTCTTCTCACCGCTCCGCTCTCAATCTACCGAAAATGCCTCCAGCTTCAGAGAACACTTCAGCTGGGCAGCAGAGCATAAAATCGGAAGCCATTTGTAAATTCTGTGACTCATTTTTAGTTCAGGAAAGTCGCACACCAATTTACCTTGTGTGTCTTTTCTTCTGATTTCTTTTTGTTGCAGCAAATGGCAGGAATGTGAAAAACAAGGCAACGGTTCATATTGATTGGGTTAGCAAACTTTGTGTACTGTATGTGTTTCCACGTTAGACAAGTTTTGTATGTGCCTTAACCAATCCTATGGCCCCCATGGCTTCCATGATATTTTTGTTTTTCCACATAGCAGGAATATTGAAAACAATTTTGAAGAAAAAAAATGAAAAAAAATGCAGGTTCTACTAACTGCATTTGTAATAGGGTATATTTTTGAAACCGAAAATAATTGCCGCACCATTTCTAACAATCACAGCTTGGAAAAGCATAATGATTACATTAAACTTCAATTGTTGAAGGGATTATTCATAATTACAGGATATTTTTAGATTTTTGTTTTATTATTTACAAGAAAATAGACCAATTTTCCCTTATTATTTCATATTATACATATTATATTTATTACCTACCAATTACATTCCTACTCCGAACCACCATCCATCCATCCATCCATCCAACCACCCACTCATCCATCCATCCATCCATCCATCCATAAGAGGTTAATTGCACCTAACATTTAACAAATGTATTAAAAAAAAAATGTAAATACTAATTTTGCACGACTGTGGATGACTTTTCAAGATTCCCTCCGTGAGCCTTCGCAGATCTGCTTGATTTCCACTGAGGAGCCACACGCGCCAGCTACAAAAAAAAATCCCTGTGGTGCTGGCATCAGTGAGCCTCTCCTGGTAAGCAGGTGGCGCTCGTCTGTGAGGCTATTTTGCCGTTAGTCATCAGCGTTTGTTATGCCATTTGGGTTGCATAGAGCCTCCGCAGATTTTGCATGCACGGTGGAGGAAATTGGGTATCTTCCTCCTCTTCACTTGGCAAGTATTTGAGGGGTTTGGGGGAGACAACATCCATTTGTGCAAAGGCATAGTGGCGATTCGAAGAAGAGGCAGTTTGAGGGTCAAATAAAAATCTCCATTTATTTCCTTGGGTATCCATTATAAGCAAATTTTCACTATTCACAGGCCACCGCATATTTTGTACATATTTAAATTGCCATTTTTTTTGTCATACATGTGGTTAAGCAGTGCATGGTGCTACGTGCTCCACTCCCCCACCCCAATTCATCCATCGTTGAAGTTCCCCATCCTTGATTCAGAACATTCAGACGTGCACCTATTGCGTCATCTTGGAGCTGAAGCGCCGTACAGTTTTTTGATACTTGATTCTTGCAAAACAGCTACAAGCTATCTCGCTAAATAAAAATATACGTTAGCTAAAATTATTTTAGGTATGAATAATTCTGGACTGACAGGTCATTCTAAAGTGACAAGTGAAGAATGTCAGGACGCATCATATGTGATGTATTTTGAGGATGATATGTAAATGTTCTTGTGTAATTAAAAAAAAGAAATGATTTGAGGAAACTTGAGAATGGATTTCACTTATTTTAAGACATCTCCACCACCATAACTGCCGGCCTTGGTTCCCCACATGAGCACATTTGTTTGTAACCTTCCCACAATCGTGGAGGGCGAACCCATGAACCGATATGCTGACCTTTGGCAGCTTGTCCCCTCAGTCACGGTCTAGCTCCTTTTAAAGGCGCTATTAATAACTTCTGCAGAGGTGAAGCACTTTTTAGTTTCTCCGAGATGAAATGAAAAGGTAGTCAGCAAATGATGAATTCAAGTTTATCTTCTCGATTCATAGCTGAACTCTCTTTGGGTGCAAAAACTCCACAGCGCCTTTCAGCCACACTCGAGTTTCGAGGAAATGTTTCTTATGAATAAATCACGAATACAAACAGAAAACTGAATAAAGAAATAAATTCCAAGGATCCCCTTTCAGCCGGCGTGAAAGCCAGCCTGACCATTTGCCCTTCATATTGAAGTTCTAAGCCATACGGCTAATTAGAATTCAAAGACATGCTGAGAATGCAGTTATGGAAATATTTGTAAGCCATTTCAGCCATTTTCATTTCGCTTTTGCGCGTTTTCCCACCAGGGTTGAGTGCAGACGAGGGTCATTAGAATGCTGCAATGCGTTTAACTTTGGGATGACCTTGTCATGAAGTTGAGAGTTACAATCATCAGTTCCTAAAGTGGTTTTCCACAATGTCACAAGATGACAAACACTTTTACCAGGAGAAAAAAAATCATGCAGACTTAGAGTAATTGTCTTTTTAAAGTCTCGTCTGCAAATAGTCGGAGCACCTGCCTATCCGATTAAAAGTGAAATTATAACAACCAAGTCAATTTTGTTAACTACCAAAAAATGCAACCAAGCTGTTCAGAAGCCACAGATTCACAATTAGGATAATTGACATGGTAAGCAGAGCTGCACGGCCTTTTTAACAGTCTAAACTTCTGACAAGCAACGCGTACTTGATTGTATTTATCTTGTTTGTGTAATTTGACAGCTTGGTCACAAAGTACTGATTCAAGGAGACAAAATCAAATCGATGCTTCCTTGCGGGGGCTTGCTTTTACTTCACAGTTTTTGATTTTCGAGTTCAACGACAGTATAGGGGCCCAAACGTGAGTTCATGAGTTCGTCAGTTTCATGAGTCAACACCACCAATCAAAGCAGGTTTCAACAAATCACTGCGCCAAAAAGGAGGGTGTAAAATGTCCTGTAATTCTGGATGATCGATCACTCTTGATAATCTTTCAGCCGACACACTTCAATCGTCTGCTGTATTAGCAGCCAATACGCTACTTGTACTTCTTCAACATCACTTTCGGTCTGCAGCCGAAGATGATTTCGCCCAATATGGTGCTGCCTTTCTGTTCATTAATCATTCCTTTTAGTCCTTATTCCACAAATGCAATACTAATCACTGATTCTGAGTCCCCAGACAAGTATTGATTGCTTTATACTCCCATCTGTCGAAAAACGAGTATGAAAAAGCTTCCTGCCCAATCCTTTTTCACCCGAAGTGTTCAAAGCGTTCGTTTATGTCGCACGCAGCCACGAACACGTGTCCAAACGTGTCCCCTGGATTGAAATCGTCCCCTCCCGCTCGCAAGGAAAGATTGCACCCAAAGCGGCGCCGCAGTCGGTGACATTTTAAAGAGGGGGGGAAAAAAAAAAACGAACGAGAAAATGAAGCCCTCTCAAGCATGTGATTGACTCCCCAAATGTCCTTAACGCTCTTCCTAAAAACTGTCTTCAATGCTGACTTTAGGAGGGCAGCACAAAACTGTTCAACTATGAACAACCCTCTGCAGGTTTGTTTGCTTTTTTTAAAGTTAAATTGATGTATTAGTCATAGCTGAGAGGGCGCTCACTTTTTATATGGTGATACTTTCTGAATTGCGCCGCTCACCCAAAGTCACCTTGCAAGGGCTTTTTTTTGGATCAGTGGCGAGAACGGACGGACGGACGGACGGACGGACGGCATTTCACCTTCACAAAGCTTGCCATAAAACAAGTTCTTCATATGGATAAGAAGGCATCAACAGATAAAGACCTCCAGCCAGCCGCGGCCTTTGCAAGAAAGATCACGCGGTATTGATCAGTTTTGCTTTTTGCAAAACGGGAAAAGTGGAACATGAAGAGGCGATACAAATGCGATCACTTAACAAGTGCTCGCTCTGCATCACGCCGAGCACACTGAAAAGGAAATGTCACCTTCCTGCTGCTTTGGCAAATCTTTTCTTCACATCAATAATTGCGCTTGCTGTTTTCAAAACTGTCGAATTGACATCTTCTCCACCTGGTGCATTACATTCAAACTTGAGTGTCTTTTTTTCCCCAAACGGTGCCGCAAATGTATATACTGTATCCTATCCTTCATCCATGTTCTATGTCTTCTGGCAGCCTAAAAAGCATCAGCTTCTGGTCTATCTTTTCATTTGTTATCATGATGAAATTTTGCACTTTTTGTTGTTAGCCAGGTCGTAGTGTTACTTTCGTCAACAAGAACGAAATAAAATGGCGTCATAGCCACTTGACATACTGTAATTGTGTGTGATGTTGTTTTTCATCAAAAATATTGGAGAAAGTAGTTTTAGATTAGATGGAAATGTTTAATATTATCTGCTGACAAAAACGATGTCAAAGGGGTCAACTTTCTCGGACTAAAATACGGACCAAAATGCTCGCTTTTTAGTCGACTAAAAAGTGATTAAATACAAGTGGAGTGAGGTTAACTATGATTAAAAAAAAAAATAAATAAATAAAAACAACTAACAAGTGTTACTGGACTAAAACTGAGACTAAATTTTAAAAATGGATGACAAAATGAAAAATATCAGGTCGCAATGGTAGCAAAACTTTGGAAAGATGTTTTGAGAGCATGCGGTCAAATGCCTCTGCCAATGCTAACTCGAATCTAGCGCACAGTCAGAAGATTCATTTGTTTATTTTTTATTTTTTGACAAGTCATAATAATTGGGATCGTACATAGTTTACGACGGAAAAAAAAAAGTGTCAACTTCATTTCATTGTGTTACTCGCATCAAACCCAGTTTTATTCTAAAATTTTTATCTTTGTGATGTAGCTCAACCTTGCTTTTATTATTTATATTACTTATTTTTATTATTATCAACCTTTTATTATGAGGCAACGCTACACCACTGCAAGCTACACCAAAATAATGCAAATGTGAAGTTATCACTTCGACTGTTCTAATTGGGATTCATTTACGTTGGTGCATGCCATTCTTGTGTGGGTCTTCGCTGGGTACTCCAGTTTTCAGCCACATTCCAAAGAAAAGGACCATAAATTGTCCATAGGTGTGAATGTGGGTGTCAATGACTGTAATCAATTCAGTGTTGGGCTTGTGTTATTCGCAACCCTAATGAGGGCAAGCAGGATATAAAATGAATGAATGAATCTGAATGAATGTCAACCTGGGACTTCAGGTAGGCGTATTTCCCATTGCCAGGTCCACTTCAACATCACCTCTAAATGTCTGCAATGACTCACTCTTGAAATGTGCATCACATAAAAAAAACAGCAAAAAAAAAAGCACATTTTGTTCTCTCTGTCAACTTTATCAAATAGAAAGTCAGAGCGCAGTCAATGTGGGAGTCCATTTTAAAAGCGAGGTTTGGTTGCGACAGAATAATGAGAGAGCAAGACTGTTATTTAAGACGGGTGCCATGACAACAGGGACCGCCGCTGCTGCCGACGGATATCAGTGGAGCTCTTTTGAAAGAAGATGATAAAAGTGAAAATGCAGACATGTTGATCAAATATTCTGGGGCGTTTCGTGACCAATAGTTTGCTGGTTTCATGCTCCGTTTGCAGACTGGTTATCGCCACATTCTGCATTGCTTTCTTTGGCTTTTTAATTTGCATAGTATTCGTGATGAATGGCAAGTGTGATGGCAGACACGTTCACATGCCGTGAGAAGGTCTGACATCTGGGATCCGACAACCACCTTGCAGCCATCGGAGAATCAATGCGAGAAGAATAGATTTGCATGGAAATTTGTTATACAAGGTACATTATTTTCAAAATGGCTTTGAGAACACGCGTTTCAATTCGACAGATGACTGAATCGTCCAAATAACATTTCTCCTCTGTCATTCATTACTTGCCTCTCATTTTCCTCGCCAATTTCTCTTTCGACTCCTCATTCGTGTGTCAATATCTTGTAATGAAATGAAGACGGCAATTGATTGCTGCCATCTACGGTATCAAAAATGACCTTTGGTTCCTAACGAGGAGCCATTTAAACCGCAGGCCAGGTGGGGCAAAAATTAAAACATATTCCTCAAGCCTTATGTGTCCTTGACAGAAAGTATTCAAACCAAACGTGACATAACATCCACTTGAATGTCATTAAGAGACTCGAGACAAAATATTTGTGTGAGCTAGCCACAAGTTGCCACTGGGTGAAGTTGGAGAACCTTCTTGGCAAGATAAATTAATGTTTTGTGCGTACATAGGCTATTTTGTTTGTGTTTTGTTAAATTATTTCCTCTTGAAGAACTAGCTTACATTGTCAAGGCCCGTTGGTAAGTTTGACTAACGTCGTCGTTCCCCGTTTAGCCGTCATCATCGAAACACAAACTGATATAAGTATCTGTCTTAGCCATTTACTGAATCAAATAATGAAATTTGTTCACGCTGCCTGCGCTAAAAGTTTGTTTTGCGCTCTTCAGCTTGCTAGCTGTTTTGGTTTGTTAGCTTACCAGCTAATTAGTGTTAGCCAGACAATGGAGATCCTGACGTTGACGTCACACATCCCAAAATGGCCGTTATCGCAGCCATTTTGGCATGATGGAAAACGCATCTGCCACTTTTCACTCAGGAAAATGCACTTTTTAAATACAGGATTTAAACAAAAAAACTACTTCTCAATTTACAGATCTGGTCTCCTCTTAACGTGTGGTGGTGATTTTTGTCCTAAACCCCCACACCCCCAGATGGTATTTTGCCATTTTGTGTTTGTTTTGTAAACAGCGGGACGTTTCTGTGTTTACACCGCTCCAGCCAATCGCAGAGCGGGGGGGGGGGGGGGGGGGGGGGGAGTGTCACAAACGGGGCCAGGCGAATTTGTTGGCTGCGTGACATCACTCCCGCGACAATTTGAAAGCACGCACGGATTTTTTTTTCACTCACTCACTCACTCACTCACTCACTCACTCACTCACTCACTCACTCACTCACTCACTCACTCACTCACTCACTCACTCACAGAAGCTTACATGTGTGAATGAGTGAGTGGAAAAAAAAAGTCTGTGCATGTTCAAAAAGTTCCCTGTTAAAATGTACTCAAAAAGTGATAAAGATATTTTTGGGTGACCTGACATGCACACCCAGGTTCATCGACACCTGTGGGAACTAATTACCTGTATTTATCTTTCAACCCAGACAAACACTTGCATACACTCACACCCGTGCAGTGAGATTCTGGGGATCGTGGGAGATTTCTCCTCTGAAGCATCAAACCTCTCAGGCGAGGCCTCTTATTGACAAGGGACTTTGAGATGTTTGTTTCCAGGTTGCCATTGATTTAAACGTGTACAAAAATGTACTCTCGTGAAATTCATACATTCACACGGGCATATGCGTCCAACCTATGTGTGTCTGTGTCTCACAGTCAACGAGCGACTCATCTGTAATGGTCAGCGATGCATAGCATATGTAGCGCTATATTTGTTGCAAGTCAATCATCCTCACGCCAGTGCGTCATACTTGAGTGCGAATGAGCAAACCTTTATTCGGCTTAAACACCTCGACGTGTCACCGTTTATTCATCCATTAACATTTCGTGATCAAAGAGAGCAATGCATTTTCAACATTTTCATTTCGTCAATAATTTCTAAAAATAACACCACGTGTGGACTGACGTGTATGTGTGTGCGTTGAATATTGCAATATCGATATTGTTGCAATATTTAATAAGTAGCCTAACCTGTAAAATGAAATTATTATGACCTAATTCAATAAATATGCCTACATTTATTTAACGCGGCCAAATAAGCAGTATGAATGTATTAACTCTTTGACCGCCAAAAACATTTAATAACCATCAGTAAAATCACGACGTATATTGCCATAAACGTTAAATAACGTCAACAATTTTTTACATTTTTTTTTTCTCAGTGCAACGTCCAAGTGCAGCGCTGCCTGGTCAATGGGTTGTGGAATCTAAAACACTCTAAGCTATGGCCAGCAGATGGAAGCATCTTTTTTTGTCAATGACCAAAGCCTCTGTCATATCAAAGTTTTTCTTTGATAACGTCTGGCAGGAAAATAGTTAAGTATAATATGTATTTTCCCATAAATGTATTTCAATTTAATTAGCAATCGTTATGATACGCATATTGCATGTGCTATTATCAATATATGTACAGCCCTAATGTGTTTGTGTGTATCTAACAAATCTATTTTGATTTTGATTTGAACACTTAGGTAATAAAGCTAAACAGCATCAAGGATTTTTCAGGACCAAAACAATTTAGATGACCTTGACCTTGACGCAAAATCTTGATGAAAACAAATCAAATGTTCATATTTTGTTGCAAGTACAATAAAGTAAGCGATGAAACAAACTCAAACAATTTCACACCCCTGCTTCCACATTTGAACGATTATTTTTACACAGGTTACGGAAATGTTTTTAAGGATCCTTTTCTAGCTGCGCATCTTTGTCGCTGTCTTTTCTGCGTGCTTCCCCGCCGGACTTGAGCTCCATCAGCTCCACTTGGTGCTTGGCCGCCGTCTCCAACACTTGCTGCTTGTTGTAGAACACCACAAAGTTATTAATGATGGGGTGTATGGGCAGGGCGATGGCAATGACCCCGCACAGGAAGCTGACGGCCGCGTTGCACTTGCCAAGTGTGCTTTTGGGGTAGATGTCTCCGTATCCCACCGTCGTCATGGTGATGACGGCCCACCAGAAGGATTGCGGGATGCTCCTGAACAGAGTCTCGGGGTGGCTCTGCTCCATGGCGTAGCCCAGGGCGGAGAAGACGAAGATACCCACGCCCATGTACATGAGCAGCAGGCCCAGCTCTTTGAGGCTCCTCTTGAGCGCGTACGTGAGAGTCTGCAGCCCCGACGAGTGGCGCGCCAACTTGAAAACGCGCGCGATGCGCATAATGCGCAGCGCCTGCACCGCCTGCTGCGCGTTGCCGAGTTCCATCATGGAGGTGCCGCCGAGGTAGGTGAGACCGAGGACCACGTAGAACGGCATGATAGCCAAGAAGTCCACGATGTTCATGAAGGAGAGCGCAAAGTGTAACTTATCGGGCGAGGAGGCGAGGCGCAGCAGGTACTCCGCGGTGAACCACAACATGCACGCCGTCTCAATGGCCTCCAAAGCCGGGTGCTCCGCGAGCTCCCCCTCGGCGTCCGTGACCTGCAATTCGGGGATGGTTCCCACGCACATCACCACAGCCGAGACCAGGACGGAGAGGAAGGAAGCGATGGCGATGACGCGCGCCGGGAAGGAGGAACCAGGTTTCTCCATGAGCCTCCACAAGAACCTCTGGCACCGCCGGGTGCCCGCGGCGCTCTGGTCCGCCGGCTCCACGTCCTCCAACATGACCTTCACTTTGCTCGCGATCTCGCTCAGCTCGCCCTCCTTCTCGCTCAAATCACTTTTGCAGCACTCGTCCAAAGCGCTTTGGTCTATTTTCCAGAATTCCATCTCCTTGATGAAACAAATGGGGCAAATGCCGCGTTTCATGTGGATTTCGTCGAAGTAATAAACATCGACGATGCACTTGAACGCGTCTGGATCTCGGTCAAAATAAAACTCCTTGCGGCCGGCGTCAAAGTCGTCGCACAGAGACGAAATCAGTTCGTCATTCTGCGCCGAGGAGCAGTTCGCCAACTCGGCCAGTCGGCTGTCCGGGTAACGATTCAAGACGTCCCCGAAAAGCACCGCTCGGACCCCGCCGATGTTCACGGTGATCTCCGGCTCGCCGTCACACTTGGGTCTGTATCTGGGCTTCGGGATCGTCCACATGTTTCATTGTTTGTTTGTTTTTGTTTGAGCAAAGAAAATGCACAGTGGCGCCAAAAGTGATGCGCACTAAGTAGAGTGGATGCGCATGATTTCGATGTGCAACATGTTTTTCCTCTTAAAGCTGACAGGCTGAATGGCAAAGCTTGTGTGTGTCTCTTTTCTGATCACTTTCTCTAAAACCTCTATGCACGCGCACAGAGAGAGAGAGAGAGTGAGTGAATGTCTGATTAAATTGAATGTTATCCCCTCCCCTAGCTACCTTTCACTGTAAATGGATCCGGTTCAGGGTGGCAGGTCATGATCATTAAGTCATTTTTTTGGACGATAAGTAATTTAAAAAAAAACCTAATTATTATATAAAATCTATATGCTATATAGCAAAAACATACGGAGCCACAGACATGACATTAAAGGAAAAAAAAAAAATAGTTCGTGCGCATGAGCACCTATTTTGTGGGTACGAACACCTACGTGCCCACGAACTACTAGTGCGCACGAACTACTGCTTTGTGTGCACAAATTCGTTACAACGTGCGCACCAGTAGGTAGTTCACGCGCACGAAATAGTTCGAGCGTGCGTCGTCAAGACAACCCAAAATCGTTTACGACATGCCGCGTTTGTCCGCGACACGTCGGCCGGGCTAAAATTTTCGTGTTGGGTCATTTTGTTTCACCTGCTTTCAAGTGGAGTGTGTCTTTTGTTAAATGTTTGGCAAACCAAGTTTGTACAAAAAGTTGATTTTCTATCTTATTTATTATTTTGTACATGTTTACACTTGGACATTTATACTGAAGTCAATACATTTAAATTATTATTTAACTAGAGGTATGTCCTGTTTACATTTGCATCGCAAATATTTTTAATTGTAAGATTTGTACCTTTTCCATTCCAATTCACAATTACAGTTATAGCAAGTACCCACAAATGCAAATTCTTCTGATTGTTAGTACAACCGAGAACAAGGCAACAAGTTCCCAAGATGAGCAATTGGCATTGTTAAATGCTACGGCGGCTGATATCATTTGTTTAAAAAGGTAACAAAAACATTTAAATAAATAGTCCGTGCATCGACCCCAAAACTTTGGTCCGAAATTGCAGCGGATATGATGTAGACTGTCCTCGTTTCTTGACGGACACATTTGCCAACGTACGTTTACTTCCTGTTTGAAACCGAGGCAACGTGGGTCTTGTGCAGCTCACCGGTGTCTTGCGCGTATTGTTTATGTCTATCCGCAGATTTGTTCATGTTAAAACATGCAGATATCAAGTGTGAATGATGTTAAGATTTACAATTTAAGCTATGGAAAGTCTCTTCCAGAGGTAAGAAGCGCACTTGGAGTTTATAAATGAAATTCCACCAACTAATGTATTGAGTTTAGCTAGCCAAGTAGCTATCCTTGGAAATGTTTTTGAAAATGTGTTAATAGCTTTATTTTTCATTTTTGTATTTAATTTTTTTCTAACGTTGCCAACTTATGAGTGAAACCACTTTCATAAAAATAAATAAATGAGCAACGTTACTATGTATTTACCACATTTGTTTTTGAACATCCAGTGGCTGTCAGACCGTAAGAAGAGGCAACTGCAAAAGAAAGATGTTGGTAAGTTGTAATCATGGGTTGGTACGTGAAAAAAAAAAAGTCAGGGGGAGAGTTGTGTTTTAATTGTGTCAATATGTTAAGGTTGTGGGAAGTTATGGCATTTTAAATATTGCAGAATGCAAAACGACTACTCAACATTAACCAGTGACAAGACGACCATAAGTAACAATGCTGCCATTTTAGCAATAAGTGTGTAGTGAAAATACGGCATAAGTAAGAATTAACTGGGTCCATTGTACTTAATCTAAGTATATATTTTGCATATCCTAATGAAATGTTAGTATGTCAGATTTTTGTTTTGTTTTTTGTTTTTGTTTTGTTTTTTAAGACATCCAGCGCAGGATTGAGCTTATCCAGGATTTTGAGATGCCCACAGTGTGTACATCCATAAAGGTATCCAGAGACGGGCAGTTCATCCTGGCAGCAGGTAAAGGTCAATATTAGGGAGTGTAACAAAAAACATTCTGAATTGGAGTATCAGTTTTGATTTAAAACCAATCTGAATCAAATTGCTACCTTTTAAAATACACTGCATGCGTCAAGATTGGGTTTGATGGTGTTGATAATTTGATGTTTCTTTGAATTTAATTAACTTGGAATAATTTCAGTGGAGAGCTTTAACATGTTACGTGTTAATAAACATGACGAAAGCTGCAGCTGTACCATATCAAATCGGAATCCCACTGAATTGAATCGTTCCACTTGAAAATGTATTGTTAGTGTTTGTATTGTATCCCATGAGTCAAAATACATATTGCATTGTCTCTTATTGGAGAGATGCACACCCCAAGTCAATAGTGGTTATTTTTGAGTGGGTATGAGCTCCTCAAAACTACCATCAATCCTTGCCCCATTCTGGGTCGTACTTTTCACAACGTAGGGACTTAAACACACGACGCTGTTTGGTGCATTAATTGTTTTTCTTTGATTATGTTTTTAGGATTGTGTGAATCAAAATAAAAATAATTATATGCCCCCTCTCTAATCCACATGATCTTTGTAGGGACTTACAAGCCAAGGGTTCGATGTTATGACACCTACCAGCTTTCGTTGAAGTTTGAACGCTGCTTGGATTCTGATGGTATTTACAAACAGATCTTCATCTTGTTCATGCCTGTATCATTATTAGCCATCTTTTAATTTGGTTTTCTTTCTATTCCTTGAAGTTGTGGCCTTTGAGATACTGTCTGATGACTACTCAAAGGTAATTTTTGAATATTTCATTTGACATTTTTAGTATAATTTTCATGTATACGTTTACCAAACAAATTCTGCCAATTTGTTTACTAAAATAAATAGTGGTGCTTCAATTCATGGGCCACTAAACATTGTTGGCCGATGGAATAATACAGGAGCGACTTATGTCAATCAATACCTTTGATTCCCAATAACACACACACACAAACGATCACCTGCAGCTCATACTTTGCAACAAGCAGCTCCTCTTCCAAACAGTTTTCAGTCTAGTGTCCCATCTCCTCTCTTTTCACACTGCACAGTCACACAGCAGCAAACCCAGACAAACTTACAGTTTTTGTCAAATTGCTTTGTAACTAGTTTCGGAACCTTGATGTGATTTTCTTTTCTTTTTTTTCCGTGACTGACATTCTGCCCTTTCCCTCAGCTTGTGTTTCTGCACACTGACCGTTACGTGGAGTTTCATTCTCAGCACGGCCAGTACTACAAAACCCGAATTCCAAAGTTTGGTCGGGATTTTTCGTACCATTATCCTTCATGTGACCTTTATTTTGTGGGACCTAGGTGAGAAGATATTTTATATTTGTCAGATTTCGAGACGCCAGACAAATTTCAGTGCATCTTTTACATTTTTTTTTTTTTAAATCTAGTTCAGACATCTACAGGCTGAATCTTGAACAAGGCCGCTTCCTCAACTCACTTCAGACAGATGCTGTGTGAGTGTAAATTAGCATTTTCTAGTCAAATTGCTACACTAAATCTTTTCATTAAACGACGCAGCTTTTTCTTTCTGTTTTTGCCTCTACCAGGGAGCACAATGTATGTGACATCAACCCTGTCCATCATTTGTTTGCCAGTGGCACCTCTGAGGTATGTGCCATCACCTACTGTACGTACATGTGTACTATATCTTAATAAATTACAATATCATATAAGTTTGTTTTTCCAGTTCAATAAAAAGTAGAAACAGTTGCAGATTAATTTAAGAAGATGATTTTCAGACGGCAAATTCCTACCCACTTGGGTTATTAAAAAAATCACTGTAATTATTTCTTATGTCATCTTCAAATTTCTTGAACTGGTAAATTTTGTCTTTTCACTCTACCCAACAATATTCCCACATTTCACTGACCCGTGTCCCTGTTTGGTTGTTAGGGAAAGGTGGAGTGCTGGGACCCTCGTGTCCGCAAGCGAGTGGGCCTTCTGGATTGTGCGCTGAGCAGCCTCACAGAAGGAATGGAGTACGTAGCCATCTGTCGCTCAGAAAAAAACACTTTATACATTACTCATAGATCACCGTTTTATTTTGTCATTCGTCTAATTAGATGTTACCATTCTGCTACTTTGATATTTCCGTCGTGCTGTTTGCAGAGTTAAGAGTTTGCCCTCAGTAAGTGCATTGAAGTTTAACGGTTCACTCGTCATGGCTGTAGGCACCAGCACTGGACAGGTACGCGAGAACGTCCCTCGATGTCTGATGTTAAAGGCACAGTAAACTACATTGGAAGAAGGACATTGTTTTTTAAACTTTCTGATTGAAGGTGCTGCTGTATGACCTGCGCTCCAGCCAGCCGCTGCTGGTGAAAGACCACTTCTACAACCTTCCCATCAAGTCTCTCAATTTTCATGACCACATGGACCTGGTTGTGTCATCAGACCCTAAAATAATAAAAATGTGGAACAAAGACAGCGTAAGACTAACAGACATGAGTAGAATATACAGTTAATGTTCATATTGGATCAGTTGGATTGCTAATACTGCAGGAGTGATCCTGCAACGTTTCAAAGCATGTCTTCATCTCGCTCATGTTTTTCCTCTGCTCATCACAGGGCAAAGTGTTCTCCTCCATCCAAACCGAGAGCAACATTAATGATGTTTGCATGTACCCCCACTCAGGTTAGTGTACTCCTCCAAAATAATGTATAATTGATGACTGCAGGGAAAGTGTCACAGAACCAAAAACTGTGGTCCACTCAGTTAAAAGAAAAAAAGAAAAAGAAAAAAAGCTAAGCCGCCAAATTTTAGTTGTCGATTAGTTGAGGAGATGAAATTTTAAGCAGATACATCACCAAACACAAATATTCCAGGCATCCTAAGCAGATGCCCAAGCTCTTCCTTCTCCAGGGGTCTGTATAAGCACCCGACAGCTGAGCTCCTTGGGTCATTGGTACATCCTCAAGAAGTGTCAACATTTGTACTCGTGAAATTAAAACAAAACACATTTGTATCAACAACTGAGAAATAAATAATACCAGTTGCTTTTTCACTTGAATGTAGCTTGTACAGGTATAGTCATGTAAAAGCATTTTATAGCGTCTCTGTTGTGCTCTTCCACCACTAGATGGTGCTATCTACTCTTGTAGGTTCAACTTTCCTTCTAATGATTTTAATCAAACATTTATTTTGTTCGGGTGAAAACCCACATTCATTAATGAGTGTTTGTCCTCTTTCATGATCACTAAAAACATTCTCTGGAAGAGTTTAAAATTTGCAGCTTCATACCTTCTGAACGCAAACTGCAACTGCAAACGCACGAGCTTTGCTGCTTCCATTTTCATGCCGCCTCCATGTGCGTGTTTTTTAGGTATGCTGTTCACTGCCAACGAGGACCCGAAGATGAACACATTCTACATCCCAGTGAGTAAATTCAGGATTGTTATTTTATTTTTTTTTACGCCTCACTGGCAGCAATCGCAAACCAACATTGTGACATTTACTATGACTTTACATATTCACATAGCAAAATTCACATGTATTGTAGCAATAAAAAGGATGTTATCTGACTTGCTTACTGGCGTACACAAACCTGCTCAAAGATTATGACTCAAGTGACTGTAGCGTAGCGTGAGGGCTCACGAGAAAGCACGCTGAAGAATGAGTGGGAGATTGAAAGGGGCGGTTTTGGTGGACTTTGTGTCTCAGGGTCGTACGTCACACATCATCCGTCCATCCCAACTCAGTGGAATGTCATGACTCATGACATTTTTTTTGGTAGCCAAATATTGAGCATGGGTTAGTAAGATGAAGCAATCAAAAAAAAGTGTTGGGTAACAGAAAAGTTTGTATCCAAAAACATCATCTCCATTTTAGAAGTTGATAACATTTGATCTTGCCAATGTTAATTTTAGATTGAAATGTATTGTATGTTGTTTATTTATTTAGTGAGTTCAGTTACCAATTTGACCTGAGATGAGTGTTTGTATGAGTTCAGGCTCTCGGCCCAGCACCTCGTTGGTGCTCCTTCCTTGACAATTTGACAGAAGAGCTGGAGGAGAGCCCAGAAAGCACAGTGTATGATGACTACAAGTTTGTCACCCGCAAGGACCTGGACAATTTGGGTGAGAGCATTCATTATCATGGGGGGAAAATATGTCATAAACAAATATGTTGATCCTTCCTTGAAGGATATACAGTATGAACAGTTCCCAAGTGTCTTAATAAAAGGTCTCTGACATCAAAGTAGACAATAATGAATTACGGTAGACGTACTAGACGGTATACACTTGCCACATTTTGCTTGAAATCATTCGCTTTTGTGGGGTACTTTTGTTTAATCAGAGAGTACAGTATTTGGTTATGATGACATTTGACAGTGATAGGGCTTGCCACTTTTCTGACCCCTCTGCAACAATTTTTGTTTAAAAGCAGCGAGCACCAAATTTAGCATCTTTTTGTAGTATTATAGGAGACCCTTATGGGACCGGTTCCACACCGAAGCGGCATTTTTTTTTTTTTTTTGTTTCTGGATGTTAGCGTCTCCGTGGGACTCTTTCGTGGCCCAGCGGTTCCGTTGTAACCGCTTTTTAGAACCCTTTCGGCAGTGGTTCTGTAGCGCCGGACGTCAATGTCATCTGATTGGCCGACAGCAACGCAGGAAGCATCGCCCTGTCACACACCCATTTCCTTGTTTTATGCGAGAGAGCTGTTCTTCGTTCGTCACAAAAATACAGTATATATAAAATGTTTTCCAACAGCCCTGAACTATATTTCCAATTTAAAAGGTACTTGTGGATGGATGTGTAATGTTTGTGGTTTATAAAAAAACTAAATAAATTGCGAGTGCACTGCTTGCCTGGTCGTGTGTTCCCATTCACTTGAATGAGAGCTCCAGTGGCAGTTAAATGAATGAGGCGGAGCTGAGCTCTCCATTCAGAAATAGCGCAGCCGGTCGTGGAATCAAGATCGCAATATTTAACCCATGGTGGTCCATATGAAATTGTAAATACGGTTTCAATGTTGCCGCGACTTGCCGCTCGTGAAATGTTACGGCAAGCCACACTGCAGGTGTGCAATGTGTACTTGTTTAATTTCACATTTGTATGGGTGGACATGCACTCCAGAGACCCAATTATTTCTATTCAAGAATTTAGAAAGTACATTTTCTACAATAGTGGGACAGGGGAGAACTTCCCTATTTAACCTCAGCCTAACTTTGGATGGATCACAGGTGGCTGAGCAGAGTTTCTGAGGCCTTCTGTCCAAGAAATGTCCAATGTGTGGGGGAGGGAGTCTGTAGGTCTGGGGGTTGTACCCCTGTGGAAGGGTTGAATGAACATTGGAATGCAGGCTCAGCAGTAAAGAGATCAAATGACAAGAAGCAAAGAAGTGGTTGGCTGCTGTCGAATAACGGCGGGCAGCAGCGGTGTCGGTTTACAGAAGCCGTGTAACGTGGCCTGTTACATAACCTTAAGTAAAGAACGTTTACATACTCTGACGCAACTGATGAATACTTTCTGTACGATTGAGTGGGGAATCTCCTCCACTCAATGAGTTGGAAAGTGCTACGGAAATGCACAATGTGCCTTGCGGTTAGTTAGCTGCGTGTGAATGGCTGGGAGGGGCTGACTCAGCACAATAAATCACTACAGTATTCATTTCAAAGTGCCTCGAGGAAATTTGAAGATACATGCTTTCGTCACTGCTCAGCCACAATATTAGTGATTAATTTTTGTTATCTGTGCAGGACTCTAAAAGCATTTAGCATAGTGAGGCAGAGGTTATTTAGTCAAGGACTAGCATCTTCCCTGGAACTCTTTTCCAATACCTCATGTCTGTATTTTAGTGCCTCGTCTCTTTAGGATTGTAACAGACATTCACCTTACGAATGTAGCTTCATGTGCAGTACTTGCCCCATTATGAGTGATTATTTCACAAATAACTTTCAAATTCAATTAAAGCTTGCTTTGTCCGTTTGTCTTGTTGTGTAGGTTTGTCTCATCTGGTGGGGTCTTCCCTTCTGAGGGCGTACATGCATGGCTATTTCATGGACATCAGGCTGTATCATAAGGTATGTTGTTGCACTATGGATTTTATTTAAAGGCTTTGCTGGTAAATAATTAGGGCTGAACAATTTTAAAAAATAGTCTTGTTGCGATTTCCCCCACCCCAACACCAAATGTTGCAGTTAAGATTTAATACATGATTATTTTTCAAGGTCCTCTTCCCATGTATTTTTTAATGGACGCAACCAATAAATTAATCTGCATTCCAATAAACAATAACAGATTTACTATACGTATGTTTTGATTTTATAGATTAGGTTTACTAACCTTGCTAAAATGATGGAAAGTGAATCATGGATAAACATTAAGTGGAGTTTTTTTGTTTTTCTTTTGCCCAACATTGCAATGTTGATTTGAATTTAATTAATTGTTCGATCCTATAAATGATCATTTTTGATAAATGAGCATGATTTCAATTCAAAATGTGTTGCATACAAATGCGGATGTAATTGATTTTTGATTCTTAGGTGAAAAGCATGGCAAATCCGTTTGCTTATGAGGAGTATCGCAAGGATAAGATCCGGCAGAAGATTGAAGAGACGAGAACCCAGAGAGTGCAGGTTAAGGTGAGAAATTCCGACACCATTACAAGATTCTTTCAGTTAGTGTTTATAGCTGCAGCACATTTTTGAGCAGAGGGTGCCAAATTTCTGCCTGAAAAGAAAAAAACAAAAAAACGTTGACATCTTAAAAAGTGATGAGACAACAGAGGTTTCTTGTTTTCATCGCACAGTTCACATGAGATGAAAAGAGGCAACTGTGTTGTTTCATCGCCAACCTTTAATCGCCTTCATTAAAGAGAGGGTGCAATAATAACTGATGAGAAAACAACTTGAAGTGGAGATTGTTCCTCTTCCAGGATGGAACAGGAATATATCTCTTATTATAATGTTCAACAAAGACGAAAACAACTGTATGCCCTCAAGCACCAATAACTGTTTAGCTAGCGCAAACTGTCAGTACCCACATGAAAAAAGGATTTTTACCATAACAAACATTGTTCTGGCAAAGTAACTGGCTGATTTTATGCTGTTTGTTCTTTGTGTGTGTCAAATGTTGTACCTGAGTCAGACATTACCCAAAGTCAACAAGGAGCTGGCTCTCAAACTGATTGAGGAGGGTGACGATGAAGTGGAGATGACTTCCAGGAAAAAGAAGGGCAAGGTAGGCAGAATTTGATCAGCGCATTTGCCGGCGTCAATGAATTTGTCGTTCTTATTTTGCTGTTGAAATTGCAGGCCCTACCCACCATTTTAGGCGACGACCGTTTCAAGGTGATGTTTGAAAATCCAGAATATCAAGTGGACGAGCAGAGCGAGGAGTTCCGCCTGCTCAACCCCATTGTCTCCAAAGTCAGCCAGAAGAGGAAGAAGAAGCTGCGGCTCCTAGCCCAAGATGCAGCTTCTCAGGTAATGCTGCAGTGAGCTACGTTTTTTGTCAGAAAGCATGAGTACCACAGTTTGAAACGCAATTAGCCTTCACGCTCAAGAATATTGGTCAGTGAATCTGCCACCGTTTCACAGGAGGCCCAGGAAGAGGAGGAAGAGGAGGAGGGTCGAGCCAGCTCCGAGGAGGAAAGCTCAGATGATGACAAAAGTTGGGTGGAGGAGGTGAGGGAGCAGCGAAGATTGCTCAACCAGGAGGAACGAGACCGCCGACGTCAGCAGAGGAAGGACGCCGACCGCAACACGGTCCTGCTGGAGAGCAAAAGCAGCGAAGGGCAGCAAAACTCCATCGCGGCAGAGAAGAATAAGACGAGCCAGCCTCAGTTCTACCAGATTAAAAGCGGCGAGGAGTTCCGTGGTTTTAATGACGTCTCCCGCAAGCAGAAACTTCAGAAGTATGTCCTATTCTCAAAAGAATGACCCATTTTCTCAGTCTGTCCACTTTTTCAGCACGGTGCTCAATGAAAATGTTGTTCGCTCATGTGTGCGCCTCAGGGCATCCCTGGAGGAACGACTGAAGTTAGAGGAGCACTCTGGAACCGGCAACATGGCTGACAACACAGTGGGCAGCAAGCAGCTTACTTTCACACTCAAGAAGGTAGCACGCTCGTGTTCTTAGACTCCAAATATAGTACGTGTGGTCACGCGTTAAAAGAGACCCCACACAATTCTATAAATCACTTTGCAATGACATGCCATGACAGTGTGAAATGAATTCAAATCTTTTCAAGGAGTCATATTTTTAGATTGGAAACATGTGGCTAAGACAAGCTCAAACAGCCAGACCCAGAAGACTATCTGGCTCAAATTTGAAACCAGTCTTTGGCTACCTCTGCCAAGCACTTTGATTAAAAAACAAACAAACAAATAAGCATGCAACAGAGAGAGAATAACAACATCCTCTTGTGCATGTTGCAGTCTGAGCAGCAACGGAAGCAGCAGCAGGCGGAACGGGACCACCACGAGGAGAGGAAGAAGCTGAGGCGCTCGGCCGGACACCTGAGCAGCGCCCGTGGGAGGGGCTGGCCAGGAGGAAGGGGAAGAGGAAGAGGAAGAGGACGGCACTGAGGAGGGAAGACCCATCTGCAGCTGCCCCAAGTCAAAGTTACACCAATTAGGCAGATGTCCTAAATAGATGAAGATTGTTGTTTTTAAAAAGCCGTCGTGTCAAGTGGCCAAGGCGAAAACTGCCAACACATGGGTAACCACTACCATTGTAATTTGTTTTGTTTTGTTTTTTTCCCCTTGGGAAACATTTTGTAGTGGTTTAGCCACATTTGCTCAAGTTTACAATTATAATGGGCATCAATTATGCGTACGTCATTTTACAGTATAAATTAACCTGTCACTCATGTAAATGTGATATTTCCTTCAGAGATTTTTTTTTCAAGACTAGAGAAGTGTATTTTTACCTGTTATTTTTATTAACATGTAAAAGCTCTCCAAACACCAAACTATTCAAGTTAATTAAAATCAAAGAAACAAATAATTAGCAACATCAAACTGATTTATACCAATGGATGGATGGATGGATGGATAGATAGATAGATAGATAATACAAAATAGACATACATGTAACCATTGTTCTTGACTGTACATTACAAAAATTCCTACTGAATGTTTGATCAAAATTTCTGTATTGTTTTTGCTGCCAAAACTAATTGCAGACTACTAAAACAACTAAAAGTATGAAAATATTCTTGCCTATTCTCTCTGCCAACTGGAGCCAGTATTCTTTGAAGCAGTTAAGCACCTACTTGCGTCAGCAGTGAAAGAAGGGGAGGAGAGAAATGTGAGTTACCCCCACCCCCAAATTTTCCCCGCCAACAACTGCAGTTCTTGGAAATGGGAATGCTTGTTTCCTCCCTCCTTCCTGTCTCCATTGGGATGGATGCCCTGAACCCCCTTCTTGACCACCATTGACCTATTTCAAATGTGGGGAGGGGCGTTTTGGCTTTAGAGCCACGGTGAAGCTCCCCCAGAGTCATGTCATCTTACCATCATGTTCTCCGCACTATGACTTTCGTATTAATGCGTAATTCACCAGAGCACCACGTTATGTATGAATACAATATTATGTACATTTGTTGGAAAAGCCCCAGCTTTCATTTTATTGCAATGTATGCAATATTTAACTTGAGCAATGCCATCTTACAAGAAGTGAAAGTCATCATTTGTCCCACTTAAGAATGAATCAAGATAAAGATAAATATTGGGAAATGTGGCTAGTTTCCGTGCACAATGCTTCGCCATGACAACAGACTGTCTGCTAGAAGTGGGTCAAGCAACACTGACACAAAGAATATGAGAATAGACGAGGTTTCCACCAGGATTTGGAAGTGCAGTGTGATACATTTAACCGCATTACCCAATTAGCTATGTGGAAACAATAACAATGTGACCTGACTCTGTTGTCTAATTCAGTGTTGTCCAAACCTAATTGAGCTGAGGCACGCATTTTACATAAGAAAATCTACATCACCAAACAAAAGCTATATTGACATATCGATGATCTCTTCTACAAATTTACTGAAATGTTCTTGGCGTGAAATTTGGGCCTGGGAGCCAAGTCTGTTGTTTAAATAGTTAAGAGTGGCCGCCGGCATAGCTAGATGAACAAATAAATATATTTGTTGTTAATAAATCATGTTAGGACATACTGGTGGAACTGGATAATTTCTCACGATACGGTTGTCGCAGCGCTCTAGTTGGGAATCACTGGCCAAATTGAATGTATCTTATAGCATCTTTGTGCCTACACTCACTGCCAAACAAAGCAAGTTGTAGTTCTTTGTGTTTCAAATCAAATACAGTACTTGTAAAAAGAATAACAACAAAAACAACACATTGTTAAAAAAAAAAAAAAAGTACTCAACATGTTACATCAACCTGTCAAGGGACTATAGCCTGTGGCTAATAATATGGCATATTTACCTGTACATGCTCATCAATATGCACCATTCTTTTTTTAAATAAACAATAAAAATAAAATCTAATCTACAGGTCACGTAAACTGCCAATAGAGTAACTGAGGACAACGAGCCAGTCAAATTCCTGTGCAGGTCATCGTTGTAATCATCTGCGGGTGCAACGTTTTTTTTTGTTTTTTTTTTCTCGTCTATTTTTTTTTCAGCCCCTACAGTTCAGAGGGAAGCACTAAGTCTGTGCGTCAATCTGTGTGTTCTTTCTCCAAAAGGATCAAACGGGTAAAATGTGCTGATGTCGACAGTTCGCCGATCTTTCAGACCATGACCCAGAAAGGCGCAAAAATGTCTGTGAAAATGTGGTCATTTTCTTTTCTTCTAATTCATTTTTTTTTTTTTTTTTTTTTACAATGCATTACCAAGCTAAATTAAAGAGAAGTCAATCCTGAAATTTTCTTTACAATTTTATGTTTGTGGAATATTAAGTTGCAAAAGGTACCCTCTTTTATCCATCTCAGGGGTGGCCATGTTGCCACTTGTTGACAAAAAGCGAAGTGCGCATTAAGTTTGCGCATGCGCGAGGGGGGAAAAAAACCGAGGCTACCGACTACCCTATCAATTTGAATGGCGGAGATTAGCGTGGTGACAATCTTTGCGTAACTATACACTTTAAAGCTTGCAAGTCAACTTCCCCGATGTCAGTAAACTATATGCTATGCATATTAATAAAAAACAGCAACTTTCTAGCAGTTGAAACGTTTCTATCAGAGCTGATTCCTTTGGATCCAATTCATTTTCAATGACCGTTTGGTAGTTTAGCCGACCCACAATGCACCTCGCTTGAATTCGAGATGCGCACTTCGATATTAGCGTCACAGATGCTCAGGGTTCAGGTAATGGCCAATCACGGCTCAGCTTCAGAAAACAGGTGGGCTGTGATTGGTCATTATCAAATTCATCAGTAGAAAACAAGGCTAATTTAGTTCTTTTTTTGTGTAGTGGGTTGGGCTGGTTTTAATAATTCAACTATGAGAGTTAGGGAAACTTGTCACTTTTTTTTTTTTTTTTTTTTTTAATGTGCAAAACAGACTGCTGAACAATAGTTGACAGTCTCACTTGCTTGTTTTTCAATTTGACTATCTGGGTGAAGTCTGCTGTATCCAGAGAATTTTAATTTGATTAAGTTATTAGTGTGTCAAGTTGCTGCTTAAGGCTCTGCATGCATGTTAACCATTTAATTCAACATGATAAATGGATCACGGTCAAAGCAGTAAATAAATACCACAAATGGCATCTGCTACCTTGGGGCCAATGCCAGACAGACAAGCGCACGGTAGTGCAGTATTGTAAGTAGGAGTCTGGGCCAATCAAACGCTTAAGTACTTCGAGGTCAAGACTTGCCGGGTTTTACCTGCTAAACACCTGCGACTTTTAACCTCTGACCCCCTGACCGATTTACAGGCTAAATAAACAACTAACTTCTGGCGGCAGCTGTATGGAATACAACAGTGACAAAAAAAAAAGATTATGATTGTAGGCTACGCCACATAGAAAGCAAGTGCTTCAATGATGATTATTTTTGGTGCTGTTTTTCTAAATTTTCTTTTGAGTCAAAAGGATTGCTATATCAGACTTATGTAAATCTGTTGGCCAAACGCACTGATTCAGCAATATTCCTGGCACTCGCACAATACACACGGATCTGTTTCTTGTGGGTGTCTCATAACAATTGTTGTCCTTGTCTTTGTGTCGCCTTGCCAAAGGGAGGCCAAGTCACAGCACTCTTTAGTCGCAAATGATCAAAATAAAGCCCACGCGGAGCAAGATACAGAAATTAGAGGCCTTACTAATTTATATAATTGCTGCGGTCTTGTGATTTGGACCGAAACATATCAAGGATGCGCTTGCAAATTAATTAAGTCCTCAATTGTGGGCCCACTTCCTGCCTGGCAGGCACGGAGCAGCACAGTTCACACTGAGCAGCAGCGTACGAAGACAAAAGGAATCAACAATGTACTGTATAAATGAGAACTGAGTATGACCATTTATTCTTTGATCCGGTTAAACACAGCAGTGATTTTCTTTACACGATGCGACTTAAACGGTAATGGTAAATTGTTGTTTATCTTGATTGTGGTTGCTGCTAGAAAGCGGTAGAATATCTGGTCTTTAGATCAGATGTCCTTGAAATCAAGCCTGTGCAAAGTCTGAGAGCCACTACGAACCAAATGCTTCACTTTGAATGGTACAACAGAACAGTATTTGCACAGCGGGTAGGAATTTGTGTCATTTGCAGTTCATGCAAAGCTCCATCTTTATTGGCTCTGTCCAGTTTTCAAACTAACAAGCTTTGCAAAAGTTACCATGATATAATGACCGTTACTTACAGTAGCGGCATGGTACATCCTCCTCACAGGTCAGAGGTCGTGGGTCCGTTATCTGGAGTCTGGCCTTCCTGAGTGGGGCTTGCAAGTTCTTCCCATACTTGTGTAGGTTTTCCATACTCCAGTTCCTCCCACTAAAAAACAAAACAAAAACAAAAAACATCAGCTTGATTGAAGACTAAACTGTCCTTAAGTGTGAATGTTTGTGTACTTTGTGCTCTGCTTGAACTCCAGCTGCCCGTAACCCAAATGGATGGATGGACTTTTACTTTGCAGTCAATGACTACCTGAAGTGTGGAGCCCCAGGAGATGCTTGTTTATAGCCACCTTCGTGTTTGTCTTTAATAAGTGACGGGCATCAAGATGCAAGCACCACATGACGTGGTATGCCTTAGATCGTGACCTTCCTTTCCTTCTCAGTATTTTTTGCTCCCATCATTCTGACACAAGTTGGCCTTGGATTCATCTGTCTCCAGCAAGTCTAATCTGGACATCACCGCTGTGTTTTTCTTGAAACACCTTCCCAAACATTTTCTTATCTCGCTTATGGACGTACAGCTGTCCTTCAACTTCATATTGGTAGCTTTAATCAGACTGCTGCCAAATGCTCAATATCAGACCTTTATGCAAATTGTATTTAAAGGCTGTGTAAAAAATGAGGCACTTCCACATAAAATAAGATACAAATACTAAAAATTGGAAGGAAAAAAAACGACAAATTGAAAGTACTATTTCCTACTCCCCATGTCGTTCATGGCCCCTATTAATATTGCCTGGTGCAATAATGCAGATACTGTTCAATGGTACGGAGCACACGCTGTGGTTGTCATGTGCCAGGTGCACACTGTTGACAGCTTGCTATCTGAGTCATTGTGTGACTCACCTGACCTCCCTTAATCTCATTAGGCTGCTCAAGAACCTTTAGTGCTTGAGACACTGCTGAGAAAAGGATACTAAATACTTGCATTTAACTATGATATCTAGGATGCTAGATCATCATCAATTATTATATATGATCAGTGGCATTGAGTGCAATATTCCTCTGAAAACTAATTTACAGTCCATTTGGTGCTAAGGTAGATGTTCTAGAAAGAGGAACTGCACAATAAGTAGGTATGGTAAGGCTATACTACTGTAAATTACAACCGCAACAATATACAGTTGTGCTTGAATGCAAAACTGTAAATGAAAGCAAACTGTAAATGAACATAACTGTAAATGGAAACGCTAAATGTCGCTTAATTCCACACAAAAAAAAAAAAAATGCTCTGAACCGTCACCAAAATTCACATGCACATCATGTGAACTTCAACCTCTGAAAATACTAAAACAATTACCACAGTATTTTGGATTTTATGGGCATCAATCCAATTTTTTTCCCCCCTCACCATACAGTGCGGTCATAAATTTAAACTTCAACACAATTGCACATCCAGTTACTCTACAAGTAGGTGGCACGTAGCCGACCGCATGTTAAAACCATTTTTTTTTTTTTTTTTTTTTTGTACAGGCAAGAACCCGCAAACGTTAGAAAATGAGTACAAAACACTACGATGTCCACTACAATGCAGCATAGTTTCACAGAAAAAGAGTTCCGATGACTTGTAACGGTGTTTCTCTTGTCTTCTTCCACCACGTTGATGGAGGACAAGTCCAAACCGGTTCTTACGTGGATGGGAGGCCGGTTTCAGCTGGCTACGTTGCCGTAGCAACGAGCTCCCTATAAATGCAGGACGGGACGTCCGCTGCTTCCACTTCAGTCTCAGCCAAGTGGAGGAGTAACGCTAGCTGCGGCTCAGTTGTCCAAAGAAAACAGTTTTGTTTTTGTTTTTTTTACACCCCAGCCCTTGGGTTTAATGGACAAACTCTTTGTAAATGCTTTATAAGGTAAGACGTCCGTTTTTGGTTTTTCGGGCCTTGCGTTGTACATAAATGTTAGCTAACCGTAGCTCGTTCGAATGAATGGCTTGAACGACCCCCGTGGTGAAGTTTTTGTGGTGGCTTGATTTTTAAATGCTAATTAAAAGATAAAACTACGTGGAACGTGAGTATTACTACGCAATATACGCATTCCTTTAACAAGTAACAGTTGCTGCTTGCAGGCAGTTAGTTGCCAGGTAGAATACGAACATTGCGAATTAACCGCCTGGCGTTAAGATGATATTGAATTGTCGTGTTCATTTTCGAATACATTTTATAGACCGTGCTATCTAAATGAATGAGTCATGCCTAAGATCACCTCTCGTGTTCATGTCGAGAAGTACAGTAAGCCTCATGGTGTGGAAAACGGAACCGGCAAACTGACGTTTACGTAATTCGTCCACCTCCATTTGTTGGCTTTGATGTCGTTCATATAAAATGAAGGCGTTTCTTGTAGGCGATTGGAGGAAATCTGTCATGGGCGGGATCTCGTCTCCACTTTTTTTCCCCCTTGCCCATGTGGTGTTTTCCTGAATCAGTAGTAGTTCTTTTTTCTTTTCTTTTTTTTTGTAGTTGTACAACGTCGCATTAAAAAAAAGATATATTTGTCTTATTCCTATTGGAATGTCTATTTGGTATAATATTCACAAATTTGAATAGAAACTGTATGTTTACTGAAGAAAGTGCTGCAGTAATTTTAATACTGTCACTTCTCTTATCAGAATCATCACTCCAGGCGAACACACACTGTCTGCTCAACAGGCCCTGGCCTTGAGGCTTATTTAAAGGGGTTTAACTTCACTGGTGAGCCACCTTGGATCTCCTGCACCTGAGGAACTGACTTAAAAATTCCATCTCTTATCTACCCAGTAAGTGCCACACTGGCTCTTGCCTTCACACCATATATTTTATTTTTTATTTTTGGTCATAAGCTCAGTACTCACCGTTGCCTATCTATGTTGCAACACTCTTCCAGCTTCTGTGTGACGATTTTAAAGGGCCTCTTGCAACCATGAATACTGCCGAGTTTGATTACTCTTTCCTTGAAGAGGGCTTTTCTGCTAAGGATATTGTAGAGCAGAAGATCAACGAATCATCCATGACGGTAAGTTCTTGTGCTTTAGCTCGTCACGAATTTTGCTCTGCTTTTCTCTTTTACGATGGATGTGTGCCAAACCTTTTGTACGCAATCTTTCAGGACGATAGGGATGCCTTCTATGTGTGTGACCTGGGGGACGTTTTGAAGAAGCACTTGCGCTGGGCAAGGGCACTTCCTCGCGTCTCTCCTTTCTATGCCGTCAAGTGCAATGACAGCCGGGTTGTTGTGATGACGCTGGCCTCACTGGGAACGGGTTTCGACTGTGCAAGCAAGGTAATTATTGGAGAAATATGTCCTGCTCTTAATAGCACGATTGAAATCTTAGGGCCGCTTTTGTGTGTAACTTCCAGACTGAGATCCAGCTTGTTCAGTCTCTGGGAGTGGATCCGAGCAGAATCATCTACGCAAACCCTTGCAAGCAGGTCTCTCAGATCAAGTATGCTTCTGCCCACGGGGTCCAGATGATGACCTTTGACAGCGAAATGGAGCTGTTGAAAGTGGCTCGCTATCATAACAACGCCAAGTACGTTTTTTTTTGGGGTTTTTTCCACCCAACTGGCGACTGCAAAAGCCTTTGTTGATTGTGCCGCGTATGTTCTGTCTGAACTCCTTTTGCTGTTTTCCAGGCTTGTGCTGCGCATTGCCACTGACGACTCCAAGGCAGTTTGTCGCCTGAGCATCAAGTTTGGTGCCCAGCTTAAAGCTTGTCGAGGGCTTCTGGAGAAGGCCAAGGAATTGGGGCTGGATGTGATCGGCGTCAGCTTCCATGTTGGAAGTGGCTGCACTGACGCGGAGGCCTACAAGCAGGCTATTACAGATGCTCGCTGTGTCTTTGATATGGGGGTGAGTGAAGACGACTATACACTGACTCACTAGATGGAGCTGAAAGGATGTCAAATGTGGACGTTTTTTCCATGTGAGAGTTCTATGCTGCTATAAAGACAAATACTTCTCCAATGTTGTCAAGAAAAGTCTTAATTGTTTCTTAACATCAACCACCTCTTATAGCATGATCTGGGCTTCTGCATGAACCTTTTGGACATCGGAGGGGGTTTCCCTGGTTCAGAAGATACAGAGCTCAAATTTGAAGAGGTATCTTTCTCTTGACAAGTTCTTCTTCAATGCCTTGTTTGCTTTGGTTGTATTTGGACTTACCGAGCAACAATTTGCCTCTGTAAAGATCACTGCAGTCATCAACCCAGCCCTGGATAAATATTTCCCTGCTGATAGCGCCGTGAGGATCATCGCTGAACCAGGTCGCTTTTATGTGGCCTCTGCTTACACCCTCGTTGTTAACATTATCGCCAAAAAGGTCCTCATGGATGACGAGTCGGCCTCTGATGGTAAGGGCAGTTTGATTTTATAGAAAGGCAATGTTGTTATTATTAATTTGATTGATTTATTTATTTTTGACTGTTCAGTGAATAATCTCCTTCCATTCTCATTCCAAAAACATGCATGGCAGGTTCATTTCATTTCATTTTGTTCATTTATTTCAGGCAATAATCAACATTAACAATATATCAATTTTTCTAGACAATTTTTTCTAAACCTAGCCTGAAAAAGAGTGTGAGGAAGAAAAACTAAAGTCCCACCCCAATATCATTAGTATCAAAAACAAATTTAGCTACTTTCCTACAAACTTGCACTAGCCAACAGCGGTTATCATAATGCTGAAAAACTATGTTTACAAACAATGTGTTAATTAAGTAACATGACATCAACAGCTGATACCAGCAATGGTAATAAAAATTAACAATACCATTAAAGGTTAATTGAACACTCTGAATTGCCCCCAGGTGTGTTGGTGTGGTTGTTTGTCTCTGTATGACCCGCGATTGGCTGTCAACCAGTTCAGGGTGTACCCCGCCTACTGCTCGTAGCCAGCTGGGGATAGGCTCCAGCACCCCCATGACCCTTATGAGGAATGCGCGGTTAAGAAAATGGCTGGATGTTCAGTGACAAATTGACGATTTATGCTTTCATGACAGAGGAAGATGAAGGGATCGGTGACAGGAGCTTCATGTACTACGTCAATGATGGCGTGTATGGATCCTTTAATTGTATTCTCTATGACCACGCTCATTGTCTGCCAACCTTGCACAAGGTAAGCTGAAAATGAACTTGACTACTTGCCAGATGAGACAATAGTGTTAACAGCTCGTCTGCTACGCTTCCATAGAAGCCCAAGCCGGACGAGGCCATGTATGCCTGCAGCATCTGGGGCCCAACATGCGATGGCCTCGATCGTATAGTGGAGCAGTGTAACCTGCCCGACATGCACGTGGGCGACTGGCTGCTCTTTGAGAACATGGGCGCATACACGGTGGCTGCCTCTTCCACCTTCAACGGCTTCCAGAAGCCTGACATTCACTACGTCATTTCGCGGCCAGCCTGGTTCGTACATGTCGTGCAAGAATTTGTTTGAATGCACGTCGGGCTGTGCAGACGCTTATTTGTTCTGTGGCTTTGCTTGCAGGCAACATGTGCAGCAGATCTGCTCGCAGGGGCTGCCGGTTGCTGCGGAGTCCTGCGTGCTTGATGTTCCGGCCTGCTGCGGAAGAGAGAGCAACTTGGAGATTCCGACAAAGCCCACGCAGGCCCGTGTCGTTTAAAGGAAATGTGATAAACAACAGTCGAGCTCGCATTATTCGCCTTTCATTACAGGAGCAGCTTGTTTTGTTTTTTGTTTGTTTGTCTTATGACAAATCTTGGCCAGTTCTTTGGAGAAGAGGAGTATATTGTCTCACACATTTCTCTATTCTATGTGGAAGCTAATAACTTTCAATTAGCTGATTGGCTGGATGCTTTCATTCAATATGGCTGCTATAATGTATTTTGAATGTGTCCGTTGTCTCCATTTCACAATATTAATATTTTCCCATATGTAAAATGTACATCGTATTGTCTGATGGTTCATGAAGTCGTGTCATTCTCAAAGCTAAATATTCATCAGTTACTAGGGAAGTGCCATGTTTCTATCAAGCACCTTGCTAAAATTGCTCATTTTCATTGCTGTGTAGAATTGGTCATGTTATGCTTTCGGTGGCACCTTGTTAAAAACAAATCATAGCAATTACGTATATCCACAGGACTCAAAAGACAATACTGCCTCTCTTCTCATTTAATTTAAATTTTTGTGGTTGTATCCTGGAGAAAGCTGAACGTGTGGGTTGGAAGAGACATGGGATTGCAATTTCATGATGCTTTCCTATGGAAACGTTTGCAAGTTTTGTATTCTTTTTTTTTTTTTTAATAAAGTGGTGCAGAACTGATTGATTTATTGAAAGATTGATCAAACTTGGACTACTTATTAAAGACCAATACGTTCTAACCAGAACCAGTAAGGCATTTGCACAATGCTTCAATAGCGCCATCTCCTTGCTGCAGATGGTGCTACTACTGCATTCCAAGAATCCTGTTCTAGAGTTTCATACTAACATTATTAGTGCATTCACCAGCAAGTCATTTGACAGTATTAAATAATGACGAAATGATTTTTTTGTCCACACACTGCACAATACTTCAATAGGGTTTATCTTGTACAGAAACTAAAACCACGATGATATGTTTGAAATCAAAGTAATTCTCACAAATCAAATTACAACGATCCAAAGTCCAATGCTTTTCACGAGTGGAGAGATTTCTTTCACCGAATTGACCCGTTTTGACTTGTGACATAAGCTCGGAATTACCCCCCGGCTCCCTTTTTATTTATTTAATGTTATTTAATTCATTTTAATGTGTATATTTTTCTTATGTAACAGCATTTAAAACGTAAGCTCGAAATTGTCTTTGAGCAAACATGGTAGTTTGGGGAATGACATTTTGGCGTTGTCACGTGACATTCACAAGACTGGGACAATGAAAAATGCACCCTCGTAATTATTTCTATTTTATTGTCATGGAAAATACTTTTTTGGCAGTCTGTCACAATTTCAATATATTTTTTTTAATTATTTATAAATCCAATTATAATGGGCATGTCATGCCAGTGTATATGTTTTTTTTTTCCTAGAAAGGTTTTATTTTTAGCTTTTATTAATAACAACGTAAAAGCACGCCAAAGGTCAAACTATTCAAGCTAATTCAAATCAAAGAAACAAATCAACAACATCAAACTGATTTATACCGATTTACAACTTTTTGACCAGTTCGATTAGTTTGTGTACGATGCACTTACATCTTGTAAATCCAAACTAATTTTCCGATTAAAATTGTTTTTCATTACACGGAGTTTATTTAAAAAAAATAAAAATGTTTTTGTTGGACCACAACTGAAATGCAATGTCTGATTTCCATCGGTTAATTTTCATGACATTACTTCTGCCAGATGAAATTATTCCTACGACCAATCTGGGCTTTTTTTTTTTTTTTTTTCTATTGACAGATGTGCGTGCATGTGTCTGTATCACTGAACAACAGAGACCCCTTTCCTCTCGTAATGCTTCCTAATATACTCAACGATGGCTTTCTCGTCGTTAATTTCCTTCTTAAACACCATAACGTAACACTTGGGTGCCAAGTGACAGCAGAGGATACTGTAGCTCGAAATGAGAATGGCCGCACTCTCAATGGCTTGTTTGTACGCCCCAAACAAATTGATGTAAATGGGAATGAAGAGAATCCATACGATCAAATACAGCAGCATGCTCACGCTGATTAAACTTGCATTTTTGTACAGATCCGGCAACTGCTTCCCTTTGAACGCAAACAGGAAACAAATGAGAGCCAAGAGCGCATTGTAGGCTAACATCGCGATGAAGAATTCCGTGGAGCCTTTGTGGCACTGCAACAGGACCGTCTTCGCTAAACTCTTCGGTTTTGGAGATGGGGGGTAAAGGCAGAGCCATGGCACGCACACAGCCAGCTGGATCCCAGAAACCGCCGCCACGACGGCCAGCGGCTGGTTGACCTTGTTGAGGCACGACTTGGTCTTCAGATCAAACCGAAAACCCACCAAGATTTGCAGCAGGTTGGCGAGAATGCAGGCGATACATAGCGAAAAAGCCATCCCGAAGAGCGGCATGCCAATCATGCAGGAGGCCGCGGTGGGTTCCCCCGCGAAGCTCAACGCGAGGCAGAAGCACGTCAGCAAAGAAAAAAGCTCCAAAAAGCACAAGTAGCCGCCCACGGCCTTCACGATGGGAGTGCCACGATTGAGAGCGAACAAGGCCGCAAACGCGAGCGTCAGAACGATCCCGAAGGCCTCCAGAAAACTCAACATGATCGCGAAGGGATCCGACCAGGCCAGGAAGTCCACTTTTTTCTTCAAACATTCGTTCCTCTGCGGAGACGAATACTCGTCGTCTTTGCAGCGTTTACACTCCACACCTGAAAGAACCAAAACGTTTTTTTTGTTGAAAAATAAATGCTAATCCTCTTTTTGCAACCAAATACCGAACCTATTTTTAAAGGTGACCATATAACAATCATTTTACCGCATTAAAAAGATTACTACAGTTGCACATACGTATTTGAAAATACATTTGATCGAGTTTGCCAGTCAAAAATGTTTGACACAGTTCCACATCTCTATAATATGTAACATTCATGTTTGTGGAAAGTCATTTTAGTAATGTGCCTTTTCCATAAACTAGCCACACGATACTGTACTTCATCAATAGATAAATAGATATATCATGTAAAAGTTCCCCCTAAAAAAATAACTTGAACATGTATTAAAATTAGTGCTGTCAAACGATTCAAATTTTTAATCTGATTAATCACACTTTTTAATTTTGATTAATCGCGATTAATCTGATTAAATTACTCGCGTATTCGCGTAATATTAAAATAAATACAAAATACTGTAATATTTTGACATTAACGCATTTTATTATTTGCGAACATTGATTGATTAAATGCATGTATAGACATCATATCAATTGGGTGCAATTCAGCAATTATTAATTAATGAAACGCAAATGACTTTTGTTTCATCTAAAGTCCCGTCAGGGTGTTTTTTTTAATTCATCTATTAACGCTTTAACTTTGATAGCCCTAATTAAAATCATAGAAATGTGAAAACAAACATGATATTTACAAACATAAACAAATACTGTATTATTACCTTCTCTTGTGGAATATTCTCCCTCAGCACACGGAACACAATCACTGCAGCACTGCAACTGTGCATTCTGCTTCTTTAACTCTTGTCCAGGTTCGCAAGTTTTAGAGCAATTGTAAGCCGTCAACTGTTTAATAACACACGTGATGCAGACAGCATAATATGGATTCATGATTTTGGCTCATAATAAAAAAAAAAAAATGAGTAAGCTTACCTTCACACTCTGCATTTTTTGCACAATGTCCTGCGGGACCACAATCTTTCCATTTGGCCAATATTCTCCTATGATTTTGATGACATCACGTTGTGTCTCGGCTGCTGTGTCCCAATGCAAAATGTCATATCCTAAACTGGGGTCGCCATTTATATCAAAAAATAAATGGGTCTTGTCCACAGTGAAGTTGACCTTCTTTATTTCCATGAAAAGCTATGGAGACAAGCATGGACACAATTTTGAAGTGGAAGTCAACCAAGAAATTCATGTTCATAATATTTGTACAGGTATGTTCCCCCACTAGTCTAAACATAACATTCTGATTCAAATATTTTGCTAGTGGAATATGAATAAATCAGCAAAATCCACTCGTTTTTCTTCATGTCAAGGGGAGGCCATGTTGGCACTTGCTGTTGACTGAAAATGACATCACAGTTGTTCAGGGCTCAGGTAACGACCAGTTACGGCGCAGCTTCAGAAGACTGGTGAGCCATGATTGGTCATTAGGGTGCGCCCTGTATGCCCCCCCAGGTACCAGGTTTTTTTTGTAGTTGTTTTGTAAGTTTAGAATAAAGTGTAATTGTACATCCACTACAGTAGGTGGCAGTGGCCACCTTTTGAGCTAGTCAAAATATGTGTTATAAAATCAGAGGGAGTGTAATAAAAATAATTGAGAAGCACAAGCTTATGGGTTGAATATTTTGCTGTTAACCTTTGGTCACTTGAATTTAGGTGTAACTATTTTGCTCAATGTTCTTTGGTCAAATTCACTTAAAAGTATTTTTATATTGACCATGCTTCTTCGATGGGGGAAAAAAAAAAAGAGAAGTTAAGACAGTGAAAGTGATGAAAATCGATTATTTTCTCGCCCCCCACATAGGGCCTATTGGTCAAGACCCCCAAAAAGAAACAAAGTCCTGGCACCGTGCCTGATTTAAAGGTGGAAATAGTTCTAAAATGATTGATCATGGCCCCCTTGTCGCATCACAACCACAAACCTAGCAAGAGGTGAGTTTGCCCAACCTGTTTCTATCAACTTTTCCCAAGATGCGAAACAAAACAACTTGTTTCGCATGTTAGATTGAAAAATATGCCGAATTGAAACTTTGATATTACCTCCAGGGCTGTGAAGTTCGTATGCCGTTGACACTTTTGATGGTCACATTCCAGTAAGCGTCTGATCCCCTCAACAATAACTTGTACAGCTAAGTATAAATTGTAACTTTCATCCTCGTCCATGTGACTGGCCAAGCATTTTAAGTCCACGCATTGACCTGTCTCCTGTATGGTATTTGTTAATGTGCAAGTGTCCCCTTTGTCTTTCGGCGGCTCATTGGAGCAAAGTGGGTACTGAGTGAGGTGATGCTCGAGGATTGCATTTGTTGTTCCGTTGAACATGGACATAACATAGTCGTGAAATCCGGGCACCGCATTCCTCTTGGAGTTGAATCCGAACACCCGCCCTGCCGTCTCAATAGCAGGCAAAGTAGCGAGCCTTGTCGCGGTGGACCAGGTATCACTTGCGATCCAAGTTCTGTTCAGCTGGTTTTTAATGGCAGCCTCGATTAGAAGAGCAACGTTGGAACCTTTGGTGAAAATCACAATCGCCTCAGCAGTGGATTTATTGACGTTCTCCACAAAAGCCGCCAGCCTCTTGTGGGTTTTGGAATTGTTCTTGGAAAAGTCACCAGGCAGAACGTCGATGAATTCAACGCAGACATCTTTGATGCTGCCCAAGTAATGTAGGAGGCGATCGGCGCCGTACTTCCCGTATTCGTCGTCGCTTGCGATGATGGCCACCGTTTTCCAGTTGAACAGCTTCACCAGCTCCGCGATGGCCTTTGTCTGATATTCATCACTTGATATCGTTCGCAGGAAAGTGGGGAACTTCAACTTCCTGCTCAGCAGCTCGCTGGTCGATGCGTAGCTAATCTGTATCGTGCAAGAATATGCCTTGTTAGTATTGCTTTGCAATATGCATCCAATTAAGACTCAGCAAATCATGTACGACGACTACCCTAAACTTGAATCAGTACCAAAATGACAAATTGTATTTATTCACTTGTAGGAATGCTGAAATATTTCAAGTTTGTCCAAGACTTCCTGATTTCAAATCTAGATATTGATCAATTAGATGCATATGTGTAATAATATGACAAGGTGATATGGTTTCCCACTTCCAGTCATGTCGGACCAAGTCGAGTCAAAAATTCTCTCATTAGTCTTTAAAAAGTATTCTGATTAATATTGCATTTGTGGAATATAAAGTGATCAGCAAAATCCACCCATTTTTAGTCTCGGGGCGGCCATTTTGCCACTTGCTACTTCCACGAGGAGGATAACAACAAATGCATGTTGGTGCTTACAGTTGCTCAATGTAACAATTTGCCACAAAATATCTTTACAATCGCCTTTTTATTTGACCATTTATGACTCAAACGTCTTGTAATAGTTTTCAGACCGGCTTTGAGTTCAAATTGCCCGCCCTCTGATTGCGGCTGTGACGCCATGTGAACATTGTGTACGTGAAGAAGCGACTGTGCCGCGTGGCTTGACATTTCATTTCCTGCATTGAGCAGCTTTAATTCATAATTCTACAAACACAATATTAATCACTATCAGAATACCGTGCTGGCGACCGGTCCAGGGTGTCCCCCGCCTACTGCCCAGAGCCAGCTGAGATAGGCTCCAGCACCCCCCTTGTGAGGAATAAGAGGTCAAGAAAATGGATGGATGGAGAATACCGTGTTATAGAATAATGGGGCGGCATAGAATGTATTATAAAGAAAATGTTTGACTTGACTTCCCATCCAAAGCCATAAAGTCATGTGATTTCATCCAGTTAATCTCTAAAATAAAATAAAAAAGAAGTAATGATTATGATAACAATAATACTGTATTCTGGGGGGAAAATATTAAATCTTGTACATCAATGCGTACCCGATAAATGGTTTTAAATATAATCCTACATCATTAAAATATACCTTGAGTGTAAAAGTTGTTACATTTGAAACCTATACAACTTTTACTGAAAGATGATGTTTTTGAACAATGTTTTATTTAATAAACACGTGTTAATCAGAATTGACAATGTCATTATCAGGTGTTGTTACTACTTGGTATTGGCGAATAGTTATGTAATGTAAGTATGTGTGCTCATATTCAGTCTGAAAAACAAATCATTAACAAAGTTTAAAAAAAAACAACAACTACAATTAGCTCTCTGATACTTTCTTGATGTTTTCTACCATACCATTATTATTATTATTATTATTATTATTATTATGAGTAAAATGGTTTCATGGGAGACAAAAGCTTTTTTTCTCCAAAATGAAACGACATCATCACCCTGCAGGAGCAGTAATTGCAGAATTTTTGCCAGGTGTTGTTTCGACAAATACATCCAAAGTCAGATTGTGATTTCTCACTCGTTGGAGCGCGATGGTTCCATTTCCAATGAAGACTAACCTGGGTAACCGATGACAGAGTGACAGTCCGTGAAACTGCGATTGAGACCTCCGAGAACCTCTCCCCAATCACTGCCATCACTTCAGGCCGGACGGACGAAGCGTTAGGCGGCAGTAATGAACATCGTTCCGGGTCTGACGAGTACTTGACCAGCTCGAGAGCGGCCCTGATGGCGAAGGTGACGTCCGCGCACGTGTCGTAGATGTGGTAGCCCAGCGTGATGTTCGGGAGAAGCTCGCGTCGGTTGACTTCTCCAATCGCGTAAATCATCGCTTGCGTTTGCAGAAACATTTGATAGCTATAGCTGAAAAGATGTCAGAAGACAGACATGAAACGACGTCCTCGCGCAAGGCAAGTTTATTTGTATAGCACATTTCATACACAAGGCAACTCAATGTGCTTTACACAAGGAAAGACAACACATAAGCATAAAAAAAACAGTAGTTAACATTCAGAGGAAAAATAAAAAATAAAAAAAATAAAATAAAAAAAATAAAATAAAAAAAACAACACTTAATTAAAGCTGTTTAAAAGTCCCAAATCAAAGGTATAAGAAAAAAGCAAAGTTTTTAACCTGGATTTGAAAGCATTTACACTCGGGGCTGACTTCACTTCTGTTGGTAGCCTATTCCATCTATGTGCAGCATAATAGCTAAATGCAGCTTCACCATGTTTGCTTCGAACTCTGGGTTCCACTAGTTGGCCCGAGTCTGTAGATCTCAGAGCCCTGCTGGGTTTGTACTCAATCAGCATTTCTTGGATATATTCAGGACCCAAACCATTTAGCGATTTATAGACGAGTAGCAGAACTTTAAAATCGATTCTACAGCTGACAGGGAGCCAGTGTAAATCCTTAAGTACTGGAGTAATATGTTCTGATCTCCTTGTTTTGGTCAGAACTCGAGCTGCAGCGTTCTGAATGAGCTGCAAGTGTCTCATGTTCTTTTGAGAGAGTCCAGTCAGAAGACCGTTACAGTAATCTAGTCTGCTGGAGATAAAAGCATGGATAAGCTTCTCTTGGTCTGCTTGAAGCATGCAGTCCTTCAGTCTGGATATGTTTTTCAGCTGGTAAAAGGCTGTTTTAGTGATGAATTTAATATGATTACTGAAGGTCAGATCTGAGGCGCAGGTGCCTCTTTTCACTGAGCTCGCTCGTACTTACTGGCTGCAGGAAACAGGTCCCGGTGTCGCCGTTCTGTTAGTTTGTAAGTGAAGCGGGAAAAGTCCTCCAATAATGATGTCACCTGGAAGGTACGCATTCAGCAAGGTGTTCTCTTCTGATGTTAGCGCAGCCATTATACTTACAACAAGTACACTAAAGAACGACATTATCGTGGATAGCTGGAATATATCTTTACATGTGCTTTCCTCTTTGGATTATGAACAGATTTGAGGACAAAAGGCCAACTTATATATATATATATAGCAACTTCCCCTCATGGAAAGTCAGACATGATCTTTTCTATTGTCCGTGTGCTGATGCCATGTAATGCAGAAGTGAAATAACAGGTTTATATTGAAAAAAGAACAATATAAAAAGAAGTTGTATCTTTGCCAATATAACTGTGCATAGATTTGTTTGATCACTGAAAGTTAGGAATTCATTTACTTAATGTATTTATGTGATTGCCACTGACATTAGTTAACTAATGTGTAGTACAGTTACATATGCGAGCTAATTATAATGTTCATATTTACATAACCTTAATGCCACCGTGTGCATTGTAAAATTCAAAAACATTCCTTGTATTAATAGTATGATTTCTATGTATTTATAATGTTGCATATTTTGTATAAGATAATTAGAAGATTTTTGTTTTTTCATCAGCAAATTGTAATAATTTCCCATGTAAATTTTCATATGCATGTCAAAGTGCTTCCTAATCATTGTAATTATAAAGTTCTTATGGCAAAGTGTTGTTGTTGTTGTTGTTTTTTTTGTTTTGTTGCTTTGATTTGATTTGATTTATTGAACATATAAACATACAAAAAAAAGCAATAGAAAAACAAAACAAAAAAAGAAAAAAAAGAAAAGGAGAACCCCATACAATCATCAATCACAGTTTACAAGAAGTTAAAAACTGATGTAGTCCTACCCCTTATACATGATATATTTAGAGTTATTTCATTATTAATACAATACTGGGTTAATATTTTTTATTTTTTTACTCATGCGCATTACACAGTAATGCAGTTTTGCGACTAACAAAAAAAAAAAAATTAAATATGTAGTATGCAATGTAGTGCTTGTAGTTTTGTTCTGCTTTTTGTTTTCTAGAATTGTCTGACACACAATGGGAAGTAACTAAGTACAGATAGCACTGTATGTATTCCTACTTGATTTATAGTACAGTATTTACAGTACAGTATTTTGTTAACACACATTTATACTTATTACTGCTTTGTTAAAATAGGCCTTTTGGTTTATTTTTCTCAACCTGCACAGATGACGTCAGTAAAATGACAGCAGAAGAGGGTAAAAAGTTCACCATGGTTTAGATCTTGTTCCTAATTCCTGGCCAGCTTAAAAAAAGAGCTAGCTAGCACTTGGTTTGGAAAACAGCACCCCCCCCCAATCCATCTCCATTTATCTACTTCTACCTAAGTACAGAGTGTGAGCAGCAGGTTGCAGTAATGACGTCATTTGAGGCTCAAACTTTTCACCCCTCAATTGATCTCAAAAATGTATTTATTTAAGTGTCCACTAGAGGTCACAATTGAAACATCTTTAACTACAGCAATGAAAATCACATTTATTAAACAAAAATAACTTTTACAGTTAATCTTAAATAAATACACCAACATTAGATTTTTTTCTTCATTAATTTAGATGTGTTAAAGAACAGAACAATAATTACTACCTGATGACGTCTGTTCTCTCAATGCAATGGATTGGATTACATTTTTTTGTTTACATGTTTGAATGTTCAGTACAACTTGATTCCTGAGGAATGTAAAATAATCCACAGCAATTTTCCTAATGATGATAACGATGATGAAAAGTGTATTATGAGTATATTGCCCAGTTTCACATTGTATTAATTGATTATTTTGTTCGTTAATTTAACTCATAATTGTTGCGTTAAATGATAACGCTGGAATCAACTTAAAATCCTTCTGATTTTTTTTTTTTTTTTTTTAAATAGTCATATTTCTATAAGGAGTAATTATTAAGGGAAGGTAGGTCTTCTCTCTGTGAGTTTGCACAATTTTGCACCAGCAGTGGTTGGTACCTGCCCTTCCTCCTTCCTCCTTCCTCCTTCCTCCTCCTCATCCTGGATTGGGTCTCAGATTGGCCACGCCCCGTGGACAAAAATCATATAAAAAGGCTACAATCAGCTTTCGTTGCAGAGCGAATTGGTAAGCAGTAAACCAACAGGCAACATGAGCTCGTTCATCATTTGGGGACTGGCCTGTCTTATGAGCATCGTGATCCCGGGAAGTCTGGAATCGCAGTTCGGGCCACACCACCGGCAGACTCGCTTAGGCGCTCGTTCCCTCCCGAAGGTATCGCCACAAGTGTCCCCAAGGGTCCATGGCAGCTTTGAAGACACCCGACCTACCGAACTGGCCTCTGATGAAGTACGAAGCGCTGAAATTTCCCGAGAGGTTCGGAAGGCAGAACGCAGCATTCTCAACTTGCCACAGCAGGATGCAAACGCGGGGAACAACAACTACTACTTAGCGCAGGGACGACGGAACCTCATCTCAGCAAGTAGGTTCTTATCTAGCTATCTATCTATCTATCTATCTATCTATCTAATATGTCTTTCATTTGCTGCTCATTGAAAGTTTCACCCGTTGTTGTTTTTACGACATAGATAATTTGTTTGTGACAATTTGGCACGAAGTAGGCTACACTTACACAAAGTGTGTGGTTTTACATAAATTTGTGATCTTGTATTAGCCTACAGTCAGTTTACCCTAGGCAAGGAATAATTGCCTCCCTTAAAATAATCGACACACAAGTTATTATATCATTCAACTATCTAATCAAACTTGAGATTAATCTGGTATAAAATAAATATAAAAAATCACCAATTTGACAGCAGCTGCAGTGTCTAAACAGATATACTGTCAAAATGAGAATGCTGTACAGCAGTGGAAGCACCAAAGATTTACTAGTTCTTTGGTAGCCTAAAGGATAAGTTGTATATGTGAATGCATGAGTAACAAATATCTATGACTTAAATGGCTTTTCTGTGCCTCATTTTTGTGATATACTGTATATAATATACTGATATACAGTGTTTTACGCTCACAAAAAAGGTTAATAGTGCTGTTCTTTTCTTATCTTCAATTGCTTGAGTCAAACCAGAAGTGCTGCTTCCATACGCTAACGCTCCTTTCCTCTCCCCTTTGCTTCTTTGAAAAGCTCCCGGCGCTAATTCCAGGTTTTATCACTATCAGCGCCCGCTTTCACAGCTGCAACGCAAAGCAGCAAAGCATGCTTCTCCGCTGTATGCTCAACATCCCAATTCTCCTGTCGCCGCCCAAACTGACACAGGTACTGAAACAATAGCAGGAAAAGGCACATTTGCACATTTGCGGTTGCTGTTAAACTGTCCTGTTGTGTACTGACTTCTGAAGCTTTTATTTATTTCTTTCTTTCTTTCTTTATTTAAATAAATAATTATGGGTTTCTCTGTCAAATAAATGTTTTGGTGTGAAGTTAGATGCAGTTAGGATGGCGATTCAATGAAAACAGCAGAGGCCTCAGAACTGAACCTTGTGGAACACCTGATGTTCTATTACACATGTAAATTCATATTGGACATATTTGTGCAACCACTTTTTTTTTGTTTTGTTTTGTTAGTATGCAGGGATTACAAAAATAAAGACATTTCATGACGCACCATCACAGCAGTCAAAGGTCGACTACTGAGTACATCAAATTCCCTGTAGCACAGCTAGGCCAAGCAAATTAACGTGCTCACTTGCAGCCAAAGAGGGCATATCAACACGAACCATTTGAGTCAAACCTTTGGGACTGACTAATCGAACCCTGGTTAAGAACCACTTCGTTAATCTCTCCCAGGGTCTCTGCAAAATGTTTTTTTTTTTTTTTTAAATATGGAGCTTTAACTTATTAGATGCAAGTAAAATTCAATGTTAGCAATAGTATAGCAGCCGTATTTTTCCTTGTTATCATTTGTTGCGAGGCAGAATTATGAGGGATTATTCATTACTGCCCCATATGGGTCAAATGATGCCAGTAATGTGTATGCCAGAATGTGTACTTTCACTTCTCCCTGATACTTTTTTAATCAGTCTGTTTCTTCCCTATTTTCCCCTCCAGTAACATCGTCGTCAAACTGCAAGAATCGTCCAATCGATTTGGTTTTCATCGTGGACAGCTCTCGCAGCGTGCGTCCTGCTGAGTTTGAAAAGGCCAAAGAATTCCTGATAGACATGGTGGACACCCTGGAGATCGGCTCAGATGCCACCCGAGTGGGCCTGGTCAATTACGCCAGCACGGTGAAGATCGAGTTTTATCTGAATACCTATTTTGACAAGCAAGCCTTGAAACAGGCGCTGGCCCGCGTGGAGCCTCTGGCTTCCGGCACCATGACGGGCGTCGCCATTAAGGCCGCCATGGACAAGGCTTTTATTGCAGAGGCAGGGGCCCGACCCAGCTCCATGAACATCGCCAAAGTAGCCATCATAGTGACCGACGGGAGACCCCAGGACCAGGTGGAAGAGGTATCGGCAGCGGCTCGGGCTTCAGGCATTGAAATCTACGCGGTGGGAGTGGACAGAGCAGATCTGATGTCCCTCCGCCTCATGGCCAGCCAGCCCCTCGAAGACCACGTCTTTTACGTGGAGACGTACGGTGTCATAGAGAAGCTCACGGGCAAATTTAGGGAAACCTTATGTGGTAAGGATGATCTGGAGAGCGTGGATATTCCAGTAGGTGGTTTGGGAATCGCGCAAACTGGCAGGGAAGACGGTTATGGGATAAAAAATGAGAATGACGATAGGAGAAAACACGGTATGTCAAATTTATCCCTCTTAATACAAACTGTGATGATTAATGGGCAGCGCCATATTGTACAACCCTCCATTTAAAGGTCAACAATCTTCTTCTTTGTTTGTTTGAAAAGAGCAAAGAAAGCCAAAGTTTCAACCTTGCGTTTGGATTGTCTTACCAAAAATATTCACTAACTGACACATGTGGTATTGTACTGAAATGCACACAGCATGAATAATGTACAATGGCCCCAAGGACTACTAACCATCCTCAAGAAGAAGACTCGGCTTGGATCACCGGTTGATCCGGCAATTTGAAGAACTTTAAAGTGGTCCCAAACTAATATGATGCTGCCCGTTAGTTTTCACGGCGCGCGCCGCTCTTTGCCAGCCGAGCTGCCGGTTTTGCACTTGCTCATGTACGTTGATGTGCTAAGCTGTGCAGGAATTAAACTCGGGCTGCTGCATTTTTTAATCAGCCTTCATGGCTAATCCTGCGAGGCCAAATCTGTGTTTACACAAGGTTTTACTTGAAATTAATCTTTTATAAAATACCACCAAGTCATTTTCCTCCAAGTTCCTTTCATTTACTATTAAAGGGGGAAGTCAACTTTAAACATTTTCTTGACAATGATATGTTATATGTGACCTCACCTCACTAGTCTAAACATGACTTTTTAATTAATATTACATTTGTGGAATATGAGTTATGCAGCAAAATCCAGCCATTTTGGTCCATCTCAGGGGGCGGCCATTTTGTCACTTGCTGTCGACTGAAGATGACATCACAGTTGCTCAGGTCACCTGAGGTCACCATGTCATTTTCAAGAAAGCAGGTATCAAAATGGCCGCCTTTTGAAATTGATAAAAACTGCTGGATTTTGCTGCTTAACTCCTATTCCACTTACATAATATTACTGTATTTAGACAAGTGGGGCTGCATAGAACATTATTGTTAAGAATTTTTTTATTTTTTTTTTAAACATTTAGTCGATATTTAGAAAAATATGACATTACCATTCAGCTTAGGTTCAAGTTTTGGCTATGATTGTTATTTGTTGTGTTTTCTGAGTGTTAAGGCTAATGGATATCTAAAATGGTGATCCATATTGCCATAGATTTAGTTTCTCTAAACATCCATAATCTAATGAACATCAAGTTCTACAACAAGTGGATAGAGCTGTTCATTAATGATATACAACTTTTAAAGTATGCATCTACATTCTCCTAAACGTCTCTTTATGGAACGGAATGTAATGGATGCTTTGACCAGCCCAGCTGCTTATTAGCATATAAACTTATGGGAGTGCTACTACAAATTGTGAAATGGGGAAAAAAAAAAAGTTTTCAGAATGACAGGTTGGATTGTCCTAAAATTGGTTCATAAGAAAAGAGATGAAATATGACAATTGTTACCAATTCTCATTCCCAAATGTAGCACCACTCAAGCTTGGTTGCTCATGCAAATCGTTCAGCTTCCTTTGTGGTCGCCGTATTCGCTTTGCACGGTTTTGCATGAAATATGGGATGGGGGATAATGTCAAACGCTTGTGTGAAATTTGACACTAACTATCAGTCGCATGTTTTTTTTATTCACAACCAAACGACGAATGATGAAATGACAAAACTTTTAACACATCACCATTTTCTTGCACACCTAATCAATCATTAGTCATGAGTGACTAATTTAGAACAAATACTAACTACGCGATTATGTAATCAACTAGATTTAAGCCAATCAGACATTTTTGTTTCAGGAGTGGATGCATGCGCTGGCGGGCATAATTGCCAGCAAGTCTGCGTCAGCAGCGGCAACTCTTACAACTGTCAATGTTGGGATGGTTACGTCTTGAACGCAGACAAGAGGACGTGCTCACGTAAGACTCGTCGTATTTCAATGTCTTTGCTAAAACTGCTTCTTTCTCTTGATTCAAACGCTGACTGGGCAGTTACAATCCGAGATCATCTCTCGTTTTCAGGTGTAGACGCGTGTTCCCGGGGACACGACTGTCAACATATGTGCGTTAACAGTGGTGACTCTTACGTCTGCAAATGTGGACTAGGATACGTCCTGAATGCGGATCGGAAAACATGCTCACGTAAGTACTTATAGTTTCTTTCGATAGATTTTTTTTCATGTTTGTGGCATAATTGCCACATGAATTGATTTTCTATTGACATCATGACATGCAAATAAATCATCGGCGTTGGGCCAATCTGCTGAATGTTTTTTTTTTTTCTCTTTTTTTTTTTCCCAGGTTTAGATCCTTGTGCTGCTGGACATGAGTGCCAGCACATTTGTATTGGCAATGGAGACTCTTACATCTGCAAATGTCATCCTGGATATACGTTGAATCCAGACAAAAAATCATGCTCACGTAAGAACTTTTTGTTTTAAATATGGATATGTCAGAGGTTGGGGCAGTCTAAAATGCTTTAATGTGCGTGTAAAACAAAAATATACAAAAATAAAATAATAATAATAATAATAATAATAATAAAAGCTTAAAGGCACTTAATGTCAAAAAAACTGCTATAAATCATCACCAAAAATCTCAATGCACAGGATTTAGGATTTTATGTGCATCAAGCCGTTTCCTCCCCACAGACATTCATTACAGAGAAAATTTTAACGTCATTTAATGTTAGAAATCTATGCCCAATCGCCACCAAAATTCACATGTCCACCTCTACTTATGCCCAGTAAAAAAGCGACAACCTCCGCAATGCAACTTTAATGTTGCTTTACGTAAGAAAAGTAGGACCGGTCGCCACCGAAATTCATATTCACATCTCTAATTACACCCACATCAATTTTCTGAAAATATCAAAACGATCTTCTCAATATCTTGGCTTTTATGGACATTAAAGCGTTTTCCTATGGAGAGGATGACGGTAATGTCCGTAAAATTTCAGATATTGGTGAGATTATTTTGATATTTTCAGAGATTGATGTGGGCATCGGTCGAGATGTGCACATCATTTTTGATGGTGAATGGTTGTAGTTTTCCAACATAAAACTACGTTAAGCTTATTCTCAAAAGTGAATCTCTATGGTGAGGCAAAAGTTTAATGTCTATAAAATCCAAAATGCTTCAGCGATTGTTTTGATATTTTTAGAGGTTCAAGAAGGCATAAGTAGAGATGTGAATGTGAATTTTGGTGACGATTGGTCATAGTGTTCTAATATTAAGTGACGGTAATCTTTTTTTTCCATCAAGCGTTTTGGACTGTCCCCTCAGGTTTATCTTCATTGACTTTTTTTTTTTTTTTTTTTTTTTACACAATGAAAAACTGTCTGTTACAGGAGTCCAGTGTCAGTTAGTGACACTTTCTTCAACATCTATTCTGTTACATGAACAATTTTTCATTTGTATCAAATCACCGATTTGAAAACGCAATATAGGTTGGAAAGCACCAATGAAATCCTGTACAAAGTGCATATTTGCTTCCCTCCCGTCTTCCTAAAACTGTCACCGAAGCGCACATTTACGTTGCAGGCATCGTAGCAGATGCGTGCGCCCGAGGTAACGACTGCCAACACATCTGTGTCAACAATGGAAATTCCTACTACTGCAGATGTCACGCAGGATACATACTGAATATGGATCAGAAAACATGCTCACGTAAGAAAACGGAATACTCACACGTACGACATCCTCGCCTGAACATTTGAGTTCCTTAGGTCGGCTCATCTTTTTTGCAAGGTCCGGACGCGTGTGCGCTTGGACACAACTGCCAGCACACGTGCGTCAACAGCGGAGATTCGTACATTTGCAAGTGTCATGCGGGATATATCTTGAATGCCGATAAGAGAACGTGCTCACGTAAGAAAACTGAACACTGTCACACAAAATGGCTTCCTCATCTGAGCATGCGAGTTCCTTAGGAGTCGGCTCATCTTTTTCCAGGTCCGGATGCGTGCGCTCTTGGACACAACTGCCAGCACACGTGCGTCAACAGCGGAGATTCGTACATTTGCAAGTGTCATGCGGGATATATTTTGAATGCCGATAAGAGAACGTGCTCACGTAAGAAACTGTGAAGACTGTCACACATAAGGACTTCCTCATCTGAGCATGTGAGTTCTTTAGGAGTTGGCTCATCTTTTTCTAGGTCCAGACGCGTGCGCTCTTGGACACAACTGCCAGCACACGTGTGTCAACAGCGGAGATTCGTACATTTGCAAGTGTCATGCGGGATATATTTTGAATGCCGATAAGAGAACGTGCTCACGTAAGAAAACTGAACACTGTCACACATAAGGACTTCCTCAACTGAGCACGTGAGCTCCTTAGAAGTCGGCTCATCTCTTTCCAGGTCCGGACGCGTGCGCTCTTGGACACAACTGCCAGCATATTTGTGTCAACAGCGGAGATTCGTACATTTGCAAGTGCCACACGGGATATATTTTGAACACTGACAAGAGAACGTGCTCACGTAAGAAATTGTGATCACAGTCACACAGTGTTTCCTTAACTTAGTTTACTAAGTTTCCTTAACTGAGCATGTGAGTTCCTTAGAAGTCGGCGCATCTCGTTCCAGGTCCGGACGCTTGTGCTCTTGGACACAACTGCCAGCACACGTGTGTCAACAGCGGAGATTCGTACATTTGCAAGTGCCACACGGGATATATTTTGAATGCAGACCGGAGAACATGCTCACGTGAGAATGTTTGTTTTCTTTTTCAACATGCAGTATATACAAAACACGCAGTAGTATTTTGTTGCTGGATCTCGACTTTCATACACGCTCACAACCACAGAATTTGTTCAACAGATTGTACAGAATCTGATTAAATACAAGAGAACAAAATGGCTTAAACCAATAAAGCTACTGGTAATTGTTTATTATTACTGTTTGTATTTTTGCAGTGGTCCGGAACTGCATTGCATCATATTGAAAGTTTCTAACATAATGTTTCTATTCTTAAGATCCACATCAGTGGCAAACAATTTGACAGTGTTTGTCTTTTTGCATTCTGCAGTCATGAAGAAGTGAGCAGTTTCCCGAAGCCATGACTACAAAGTCCAACGTCAAGCATACGCCACTTAACGGTCATTTATGGACGTTTGATCCCGTCTCCATAAATGAATGGACACTAGCAAGCTTGGTTCAGTTTAGCGTTAGATGAACTTTCTTTTTGTCTGACGTATGTGATGAACTGCATCTTTAAATGATCTTAAATCACAATCACTAATCTAATGGACAAAGACATGATTGTGCCTTGCCGATTTAATCCAAAATGATTTTTAACATGTGGAACAATTTCTGATAACTCGTCATTTGTCAGCTCCATTTTGTTTGCAACAGGCTCATAAAGAAGCGGGCTGTGTCATTTGTGTCCCTTTCACGCGGCTGCAATGAGGCATGACAAGAAAACGCAACTTTGACCGCTCATATTTTTTCCAATTCTTTCAGAGGAAATGAGAAGTGAAATAACGCAAGATGCCTGCAAGTGTGAAGCTCAGATTCTGTTCCAGAAAAAAGTGCAGTCAACCCTTCAAGACTTGAGCAGAAGACATATCCTTTTCCCTTTTAATAAATATAGCAACATAAATGTGATAGAGTCATCACACAGTTTTAAGAATATTCTGCACGAATCAAACAGAAGTACAGTTGATTTTGGGTGTACTTTCTTAACTGCTAATCCACTCGATGACCTTTCAGACCGAGTGAACCAGATTGAGGACCAGCAGCAGTATTAGGAGCAGTGATGAGGTCACAAGACCAGCGCTTTTTTTTTTCTTTTTTTTTTTTTTTTAAATAGTTAATCATTTTGTAAATTTCCCATGGAACTATTTTAAATAATAGAAAAAAAGATGTCGGACACTAATAGCACTTTGGTTTTATATTAAAACCCCTATATTGCATTCAAAACTCATACATGTATGTAGTTATTCATTCATTGTATTCATTGTTCTTTGAGCATGTATATTCTCCGAGGTCCGCATCAACGAACATAAAACTGTCACCGTTTTTGCAACAGGATGATTGTTCTAACCTATTGGATTCCATCCATAGTTGGCAGTGTAAAGGTCATAATAAAGTCGGATGCAGTAGGCCTGCATGTGGCTCGGTTAACAGAATACTGTATGTTGCACTTATTGTAACAGTTCTCAACTTAGAATGAATTTCAGGAAAGTTTTTTTTTGCTTTATTTATGGCTGGTGTTGTAGTGAATATAAATTTTTTTTAAAGAGAACGGCTGAAAATGTACGTACCATCAGTCCTCTTCAATTGTTCATGTAACCTTTTCAAAGTGTACTCACTGTAAGTACTGTATTTTTTGCTTTTGTTTGGTTTGGTTGCGAAGATTATAGGATTTTGTACTGATTCTGTATAAACCGATGACAATATATAAGAAATATTTTAGTGACTGTCTCTTTTATGTGGACATGATATTGGTGCTTGCTGAATAAATATTCTGATACCATTGATCTCATGTATTTCTTGTGAGTACTTACCAAAACAAACTAGAGAGAAAAAAAAAAGATTTCAGAACAATTTAGTCAGCAGAATTGCAGTAATTAATTTAAGAGATGCAGACATTATGTTTCATTCAGTATATGAAAAGTCACACCCCCCCGCCCCCCCAAAAAACATGTTGCATCATCTGAACAATCTTTGAATTTCTGAATTATCAGGAGGTTCCCATTTTTTTCAAATGTTGTGTAACTTAAATAGTTAACAGCCACGTAAATGCAATTATTAATATCACTGTAGCCTATATTATCCAGAAAAACGGTATAATTGATGTTCAAAATCCCGAGCAACTACTGTATCCAATTTTGTGACGTCAGGTGTTTTCCACGAAAAACTACAACTGCAAGCAACATTCAAAATAAGAAAAACTACAACTACCAGAAATCCACACCACGGTGTTCAGTTGCCAGGGGCGACTGTAACAAGCTACATCCTCCGTACTACACTGGGTAAAACGCAACAAAACAGTTGAGTTTGAACTGGTTTCCAATACATTAGCAGTAACGTCATAAATGTAATTGTTGCCGTTGGTCAGTTTATCGCTTTTGTGCTACGTAAACGCTCATTTTGTTCGCAGATAGTTGCGTCGTGCTAGCTTAGCTAGCAAAGTAGCTGCTAAATCATCCACGACTACGGGGATGTCTATCTATTTCGATTTAGCTATTTTCACAAATGTTATGTTGTATATTCCGCAGCTTTCTGTGGTCCTCTGTTCGACTGAATGACGAAATGTCAGTACCGTCTTGCTCTTTTGCTAAATAAGCAGCTAGTTATATTGGTCACTATTTGCACTGACCAGCCACAATATTTATGAACACTTCTACATAAAAAATGTTCTTTTAAAATCCCAATTCAATACACGTGATAATAAAATATGAAACAACACTGTATGGTGTATTAGAGTTGATATCTAGACCAGTGCAAAATTCAACCATAATAATAAACATGTTTCATAAATAATATTCTGAAATTCTTAACTATAACTGAATATTGTACCAATACGGTGCAGTTCATGTATTGGATGTCATTATATTGTGCAAATGGCCATAAAGCTGCGCCTAATCAGTGTTGTGTACTTATGATTTATTACTGTGGAATATTTCTCATATAATTTACATCCATGGTTTTATATGTTTTTTTTTTTGATGCCCCACGCTAGATTTAAAGAGACATCACACAAACCATGTTTATCTACCTCAGCAAGAAGGTGAGCACCCTGCAAAATGAACTTCACTATGACAGTTTAACAAATAAAGCACAGGCTTATGTAACTGTTCTCTTGTCTTTTAGATTGCCATCCCCAATGGCGTTCACTTGAAATGTGTCTCCTGGAACAGATATCAGGGCTTCATTGCCTGTGGAGGGGATGACGGCCTCTTAAAAGTGCTCAAACTTGAAACTCAAACAGGTATGTTTGTGATTTGTAGACAACAACATGCAGTAGTACATTTTGAGGCCCTTTTTGTTTTGCCTGCTAAAGCTTGTTAGAGCTGCCATCGTACTAGTTCTTGAACAATGCGCAAGATTTGAAATGACAAAATAATGATTTTCACATATTATTATGCTACACTTTTACCTTACAGCACCGGCACATGATAAGTTCTAAGAATAGGGATATGTGCTTCTTTGTGGTCACTGCCATCAGACTTCACAATAGCAGACAGAATATGGGCTACATCACATCACTACACCCATCTCACCATCAATTTTAACTTAATGTCTTCTCCATAGCCTCAATGGCTGTGTTCAGTCGGCCACAGTTGAAACATTTGTGACTATATTTTGCAGGGGAAAAAAAAATAAAACAAAAACCATTGTATACAACAATTTTTATTCAAATTTTTTATCCTAGGCACAACTGGCTCAGCAGTTAGCACATCAGTCTCACAGTTAAGAAGTTTAGGGTTCAAATCTGGGCTCTAGCCTGTGTGGATTTTGCATGTTCTCCCAGTGATTGTGCTGCTTTTCTCCTTATACTCCAGCATCCTCACACATGTTTATTTATACGTGCTCTGACTGGCACAGGTAATTGGTATAGAAGATGGATATATGGATGGGATGGATTTATTGTAAATGTTAGTAAGAATCTGTTCTGTTCAGTATACCGCTTTACTTCACACTGCTGTAAAACTAATTTCCACTGTGGAGACCAAATAAAGGATGGTCTTTTTCTAGCTTACATGAGTTTCACAAAGAAACTTTGATTGGCAACAGGCAGGTGGCAACGTGACCGTGTTCAGATTGTTGTTCACTTGCACATTGCAAATCAACATTTAACATGTGTTTAAGTTGGTTATTGAGACTGTTATGTAAGATCCATGTGATTGAGATTTTAGATTTTGCGAAACAATAGTTCACACAGTGTGTAAGAAATCTTTTAAAACTCACCGAAAGCCTTTCCGTGCTTCCCGGGTACCTCTGTATCAGTCCCTGTAAGTAGAACTGGTACCACCTCGTCCACACCAAATAGGGAAACAATAGGGAGACTCAATTAAGAAACGATTTAATTCAAAGTATTGATGTTGATTTTTTTTTAATAGATGACGCCAAACTTAAAGGACTCGCCGCACCCAGTAATTTGTCAATGAACCAGACGTTAGGGGGGCACAGTGGTGAGTTAACGTTTGACCCTTTTGTCAATCAACAAAAGAAAGATCAGATTGTGAGAGGTGAGTGGAAACAATAACGCTTTACAAATCATTGATACATTTTCAGGTGCGGTACAAGTCGTTACATGGAACGAACAGTACGAAAAACTGACCACCAGCGACCAGAATGGACTCATCATCGTGTGGATGCTCTACAAAGGTGCTTGCGCCCTAACTGATTATTGCATTGTAATCAATCATCTTTTATTAATGTTGCCTTGTGTTTTTTTTTTTTTCCCCAAGGTGCATGGTACGAGGAAATGATCAATAATAGGAATAAGTCTGTCGTGAGGAGTATGAGTTGGAATGCTGATGGTCAAAAGATTTGCATTGTGTATGAAGATGGGGCAGTCATTGTTGGATCTGTAGATGGTAAATCGTTTTGATTATTGAAATTGAACTAGCCAGGATGAGGGCTGGACAATTAAATAAAAGTTTAATTGTGTTTTTGATTTTGGCTTCTCCCAATTATAAAATTGAAGAAAAACAATATGTGTCCATTGGCTCTGTGTATGTATGCAAATTACTGTTGTGAAAGCAGCCTGAATTGCCGCTCCATGGCTTGCAACAAGCATGTAAACATGCCATTCTGCCACCCCTGAGCGTGCTTTAAGATTTGTGTGTGTTTTTTTGACAGCCTAGATGGATTTTACTGTAAAACTAAACACCCAACAACAAGAATTACACACATTGCATATTTAAATACGGTTCAGAAAAATCACTGTAGCATAAAATCCCAATTTGTCACTTGACAGGGATTACTTTGTTCACACACGTGTGTGTGTGTGTGTGTGTGTGTGTGTGTGTGTGTGTGTGTGTGTGTGTGTGTGTGTGTGCGTGTGAATATGAGTTTGGATAAAGGCCGTTTTTTTTTTTTTTTTTTTTGTAGGTAACCGGATTTGGGGAAAGGAGCTGAAGGGAAATCAGCTTGCACATGTGGCATGGTCTCCAGACAGCAAGATCCTGCTCTTCGGCATGGCCAACGGCGAAGTGCAAATCTTTGATAACCATGGCAATTTCATAGTGAGTATACAAGCACAGGATACAACTCGAATGAGCAAAAGTAAAACAGAAGCAAAACAGGAGGACAGACTCGTGTACCCGACAGAAGAATCTCGTATTGGAAGCCCTCTCGGGGTTTTACGTTTCTCAGTGTAAAGAAAGTTCATGCGGAAGATGTAATCTTAACATGGCCTTGTGAATCCAGCTCACCAGTTAACACAAGAGGAAGAGTAAATATTAAGGTCAAACAAGATTTTGCACAGGAGTTGATTTTTGTTGATATTGTCACTCCACCCAAAATATGAAAATAACAAACTGTTTGAAAAAATCTGCAATTAAAAAAAAAGTCTTTATCACACATTGTTGTCCAATTGGATTGAACCATCTGAAAAACAGAAGCAATTTACTTTTTGCTGCAACTGTTTTGACACCAGGTGCCCTTCATGACACAACCCACCCCATCTGCCCTGACCAGGATTTGAACCCCTACCACATGTTAAAAGTCAGCGGTTTTAGAGGCATCCAGTTATGACAAACGTTTTCTAAGAGTTTTAGGTGATGTTTGCTTCAACTTAAGTACACAGTCTTTCCAAAAAAATGGCAACAAGCGTCAGCTCTTCACCCCACCCAATATACCGGTAATCTTCAAGCCAATCTGCCGAGTCAAAAGAATGAAGCCATGTGGGTAGAAGTAACCCATCTGTTCCCCAGTGAGTGGGTTACGATCATGAGATGTCATGTGCAATGTTTTTCAGATGAAATTGACCATCAGCTGCCTGAATAATGTGGCGGGAGCCATCAGGATCGCAGGTATCCACTGGTACTCAGGAACAGGCGGTTATGTAGAACCCGACTGCCCGTGTCTCGCTATCTGTTTTCAAAACGGACGATGTCAGATTATGCGCTACGAGACTGATGAAAGTAAGGCACTCAAGCGCAAAGACTGCAGACTTTCCCAGTTTACTTTCACTTGTGACGATGAGGTATACTACTTCTCCCCCCCCCCCCCCCCCCCCCCCCCCCCCCCCCCCCTGCAGACCCAGTGTGTATTGACACCACGATGAATGTGGTCAGTGTTCAGTGGAACCATTGTGGTAGCGTGCTGGCAGTGGCTGGTTCCCTCAGAGCTTTCAACTCAGATGTCGAAATCAACGTGGTACAGTTTTATACACCTTTTGGAGAGGTGAGGGCAACATGTTATTTCCTTCACTAGCCTTTTATCTGAAATGATACTGCACCTACCCACAAATAGCTTTGATAGAGGGAAGTATCAGAGGAAGGTGGACCTGTACACATAGTCATCAAGTTTCTGTTGTCTAGACATTTGCTGGACAAATTCTAATAAGCTTAGACGTCCCCGACGTGTTAAATTCCCAATATTAGAGGATCTAAATGATCAAAATACTGATACCTCGATTATAGTTTGGCTACACATTAGTTTTACGTCCCTTAGGGTTTTGTTTTTATTAACTGTTAATGGTTAATGCTGTAAAAAGATTTAGTAACTTTAACCTTAAATTGTTTTTATACCTAATCACTTAAACAGGAAGTTAAGTTAAATGACATGTTCTATGCAGCCCCACTAATCTAAACACTGCATTCTGATTAATATCATATTTCTGGAATATGAATTAAGTAACAAAATCCATGTGTTTTTTTTTTAATTCATTTCTGGGGGCTGACATTCTACCACTTGATTGTCTCATTAGACAATGTCATGTCATATTCAATCGACAGCAATTGGCAAAATGGCCGCCCCCTTGAGATGGATGAAAACAGGTGCATTTTGATGCTTAATTCATGTTCCATGAATGGAATATTAATCAAAATGTTGTGTTTATACTAGTGGGGGCACACAGAACATAATATTATAAAGAATAATTTGGACTTGACTTCCCCTGGACGTATAATTTACAGCCTCATCACTAAAAACTATCTGTGAAAACTATACTACATTCAATGTTCAATATGTGTTGAAATAAAAATCCAATGTCACATTGATTTCTACATTATTTTACACAGCACCTGCGAAACTTGAAAGTGCCTGGAAAACAAATGACAGGAGTTGCCTGGGAAGGAGGAGGCCTGCGGATCAGCCTGGCTGTCGATTCCTACATCTATTTTGCTAATATCCGACCAGATTACAAGGTAAACGACAGCACAGCACTTTATAGTAAATGATGTGATATCTCCGAATTGTTATTTGCTTTTATGACAACATTTTTTTCAAAATCTTTTGCGTATTTTATTTAATTCTGCACATTGTCAAATTGTTTGGGCTTCTCAGGGTTCTGCAATCTCAAACGAAAATTACAACTCAGCGTCTCATTGATTTTTCTTCCCAGTGGGGATACTGTTGCAGCACAGTCGTGTACGCCTTCACAAAGCCAGAGCGCCAAGATTACTGCGTGATCTTCTGGGACACTAAAAACAATGAAAAATTTGTCAAGTATGTCAAGAGCCTCATGTCCATCACCACATCGGGGGACTTCTGCACCCTGGCTAGCAAGGCCGACGACACCCAGCTGCAGGTACAGAATTTGTTCACATTCTGGGTTCCAAAATGACCAATGTGTGATGATTTGTTGAGCAGTTTCGTTGTTATTCTCATCGCTCTATATCGAGGTAACTCAAAACTTGACGTTGATTTCTCATTAAACACAATTATCTTCAGGATTTCTATGATGATTGCACTCATGTCACTTTGCAGCATAAATTAATTGGTTGGATAATTTAATTTTTTGTGTATGCACATTGACTAAGCTCATTTACAATCAATTGCCCACAACCGTTGGTAGTATTTTGTTGTAAATGCCACAGCAAATGTTGATTCTGAAAGGAAAGGTTGTTTAGCTAATCTGTTTGGGTGTACTCATTTATGTTGAGCACTGTATATTCTTAAGCAGCTTTTACTCATTCTTTGGCACGCAGGAAAATGCTGAGTCAGAATCTGAGAGTCATGCAAAGGTAATGTCACATTATTTAAAGCATAGTTCATGTAGAATAAGAATCCTCAATCTAACCTTTAATAAGCGTTCCTGTTTTTCAGTACGTCCTGATTCTGTGCAACTCAATTGGGACTCCATTGGACTCAAAGTATATCGACATATGTGAGTTGGAATTCAAAATGAAATAGTCATACAGTACATCATATTTATTCACAGTGTGCTTTGTAACTTGAAATTCCTAAAAGACCAGGATGTTGATTAATGACCTCAAGTCAATGTTAAAGCTCACACCTTGCATATGGAAAAATAGTGGCCGGCGTTCCGTCTGCTGCCACCCACAGTCACAACTCTCACAGGCTCGCAGCAGTCTGGAGCCAATAGACAGTCAGTAGTGGGTGGGCGTTTAGACATCCCAAATATTCAGCATTCCGTTTCTGCATGGCACAGCTGACAGTTTGCTGATGAACTCATGCCAAAATAGTTCAAAAAGTCTGCAGGTTTGAAAGGCTGTTATCGAAAATAGGCTTAAAGTATGGCAAGCTTAACAGGAGAATCTGGTCAACTGTCTGTGAGGCATTTTCCTTTTTTTTTTTTTTTTTTTGCACCAGCAAAAAAAAATAAAATCACCAAATAAATCTGCCTACTTATCCTAACTTTTCATCGGTTAGGTCCATTGTTTGTCACCATGACCAGGACACATGTGATAGCTGCATCTAAAGAGGCTTTCTACTTGTGGCAGTACAGAGTGGCAAATAAATTAACTGCCTTGGAGATCAACCAAGTAACCAGAACTAAGAAGGAGGGAAGGGAAAGGTGAGTTTATTTCTATCATTATTTATTTATTTATTTATTTTGCAGCACAGTCGTGGTGTATCTTGACAGGATCGCCTAAAGTTTACCCAGTACACCCATGCCAAGACTGACAGTACACACCAAGCTAGTCATGGAAAATTACAGGGAGGCAAGATAACCACACATCTCTAGTCTGGGAGTCGGTGTCTGAAATCTGAATAGAATTCATTCATCTGCTTCCACTGCCACCGAGACTCCAGACAGCCCGCGCTAAAAGTCACCCCAGTGCAACCGTCTGATTTGCTCTCACTTCCTGTCTTTGTAGGGTATATCACGTTGACAGCAGTCCAACTGGAGTCAATGACAATGGAGAGGACTTTGCAAAGGCCTTCACAGTAAGTGACATTCGGCCTCATTCATCAACAAATCATTGTTCTTTGAAACAAAAGTCGCTGTTCAAAAATATTCACGCATTGAATATAAAAGTTTCATATACAATACTGTGTAAAGTATAGAAATGTGAACTTGTCCGTTCATTTCAAGGCAACAAGAGATCCTATCTGTTGTATCACAGCAACAGATACAACACTGATTGTGGTAGGTACATCTCTGATTTTGTTACAAATTAATTCGTGCAATCACAATAATAAATAGAGCATTCAGTGCTCAGGAAAAGTTAGTGATGAAATTTCAGGAGGAACCTAAAATGCACTATAACCTTTACCAATGAGCTTAAATTTGACCTTCTCTATAACCTTTTTAATTCATTTATTCATCCTTTCGGACAAGACATATGTTCGTTACATTCGAAAAGAAAAAGGGCTGATGGGATGTGAATCCAAAGCTTATTAATTCCCGTCCCTTAGAATACATTTAGGATGCATAATTATCAAGATGTTGATTCATTCATTGTTATAGCAGTTATGTCCTTCCTCGATCAGGTCAGGAATGCACATGTCCAATTTTTCCGTGTTTACTACTTTTCTTTTTACACAACTTAGTGTTTGTTATCTATAAGGAGTTGAAAGCAAAATTCACAAGTGTTGGATCCATGATTCCACCACTACATTTTCCTGCTTTAACTAGAATTGTTCTTCCAACAATCATCAACATGCTGTTCATCATAAGACCAAGGGTGACGCCTAACATTTGATTAATATTACCTTGCCATCGAAAGGTTTCCAACAGGTTGTTCTGCCAGGGAAGTGGCCACTGAACTAAGAGTGTCATGAGCAGGTTGCAACAGAGACACTGGAAGAGTCACAGAAAGGCATAGAACTGAATGTTATCGATTTTTCGGTTCACCTCCTAGTTAGAAACCAGCAAGCATTGAAACTGAACTAAACGTGTACATTTAACAGTTTAGAGGAGGTACAGTTAAGCTCTCCTGTAAATGTTGCAGTGCATTTTAAGTTTGTCCTAAAATTTGACCAGAAAGCTGAATATCCCAAACTCAGTGAGTAATATAAATGTAAATAATGTTTACATCTGTGTTCCAGGGCCGTGAATCGGGTATTATTCACAGATATAGCCTGCCAAATGTCGTTCTCATCCAGAAATATTCTCTCAACCGAGCCCATCATCTCTCTTTAAACTGCAACTCCAGGCAAGCTCTGATTTTGCAGTTATCGAGCATCCGTCTAAATGTGTAGACTGCACCTCTTTCGCCAGGACTGGCGGCTGAATGTTTGAATCTGTTTCCTGCAGTCGGCTGGCCGTTATTGACATCTCAGGCGTGCTAACTTTGCTGGATGTGGAGCATCACGCCTCCTCAGGTGATGCCCCTGGCGGTCAGGTGTCAATAGGGGATGCATCGAAGCTTGAACGTAAGGATGTTTGGGACATGAAGTGGGCAAAGGACAATCCTGATCTGTTTGCCATGATGGAAAAGACCAGGATGTATGTCTTCAGGAACCTGGACCCAGAGGTGAGTAAATTACATCATCTTACTTCCACTTCTAATGTTATCTCAGTCTGCCAGTTTGATCTTTGGCTCAGATAATGTACACGGTTCGAGTACATGATTCTACTGCCTCATAGTGAGGTGTGTGACATCCATTATGACTTTAATTTCTGTTGCAAAATATGATTCCCTGCCCTCTAAACAGCTACTGTGTTTTTCTAAGATTATGGTTCAGCATAACATCTGTACTTTATGTCGTTTGGGAGCACAGGAACCCATCCAAACATCAGGATATATCTGCAGCTTCGAGGACCTTGAAATCAAATCTGTCCTGCTTGATGAAATCATGAAGGTAAAAAAAACAAACAACAACAAACATTTGTCTTTCTCCTTAAATATTCTAAATCTGAAGTTTTAAAAGTAAATATACAACTTTTTTTGATTCATACTATTATACTCTAAAGTTGTTAAAAGTAAGAATATCTGGACTTAAAAATAGTGTCAGTCGGAGATGTTTTTATGTGATATGATGCTGTACAGGACCCAGAGAGGCCGAACAAAGACAATCTCATCAACTTTGAAATCCGTTCTTTGAGAGACAGCCGCGCTCTCATTGAAAAAGTGGGAATCGCAGATGCCTCACAGTTCATTGAGGATAATCCACACCCAAGACTCTGGTAAATACAACCTCCATTCAATCTAAATGTTAAATCTATATAACATACATGACTGCTGACTTCACATTTTCACAAAAAAAGTATAAATCTATTAAAAATAATAGTGATGAAACATCTCATCTGTCTTTCATTGACATCATAAAATGACATGCTAGGCGTCTGCTGGCTGAGGCGGCCCTCCAACAACTGGACTTGAAGACTGCTGAGCAGGCATTTGTCCGCTGCAAAGACAACCAGGGCATCGAGTTTGTCAAGCGCTTGGGGAACCTGCAGAGTGAGCCCATGAAACAGGCGGAGGTGGCGGCTTACTTCAGCAGCTTTGAGGAAGCCGAGCGCATGTATTTGGACATGGACCGCAGGTACGGTATTTGTTGGAGTACGACAGATCGTTGTTGTTTTTTTTCCCCCCTTCTTCTTCTTGAATAATATTGACTGATGTCGTCATATAATTTTTCAGGGACCTCGCTATTAGCCTTCGGATGAAATTGGGAGACTGGTTCAGGGTGCTCCAGCTTCTTAAAACTGGCTCTGGGGACTGTGATGATGCTCTACTGGAACAAGCCTACAATGCAATAGGAGACTACTTTGCTGACAGACAGAAGTGGTAATTATATTAGAATTCATTTTTGATTTATTATGGAGTATTTAGAGGCATTTGACGTGCATTCCATTTTTTATTTTTTTTTACTTTGCAAAATTCCAGTGCTGCATCATGTCTGAGTAATTATGTTAAGAGTTCATCAACATAATTTTATCCACTTCAAGTTATTTCCTTCCTCTCTGAAGGGTCAATGCAGTGCAGTACTACCTCCAAGGCCGCCACCAGGAGAAGTTGGCAGAATGCTACTACATGTTGGAGGACTATGATAACCTTGAGAAGTTGACCAATTCACTACCAGAAAACCATAAACTTCTGCCGGTAAGACGAATCTGAAAATTTCAGACTGCACTGCCTCTGAATATCTGCAGTGATAACGACTCAACTCCTGACGTTTCCCACCCGTGTGCTGTAGGAGATTGGCCAGATGTTTACCACCGTAGGCATGTGCCAACAGGCTGTGAACGCTTACCTTAAATGCAACCAGGCCAAGGCTGCCGTCGACACGTGTGTCCATCTGAACCAGGTGAGAGACGCCCACTGTGGCACCATGCTGTCCTCTCACATATGTCCACTTCATGAGTGATATTTAGCTTGGACGTGCGAATGCTGCCTTTGCACTTTGCTGTTACAATGTCTAACTTTTGATCGATGAAGGGTGGATGGATTTTAAACGTAAGTGTTGCAAATTTAAAGTTAAGTTCAAGCTTTCTTAAATGATGTATATTTTGAGCTGTCAAGTCAGATTCCCTTTTTCATTACACTGTCGTGTGTGTTACTCTGCTTGCTTTCATTTTCTGTTTTGTTTCTGATATATCAGTGGAACAAAGCAGTGGAACTTGCCAGAACCCACAACATGAAGGAGATTAAACCTCTTCTGTCCAAATATGCTTCACATCTCCTTGAGAAGAACAAAATACTAGAGGCGGTGGAATTGTATCAGAACGCTCACCATTTTCTGGATGCAGCCAAACTCATGTTTAAGGTACGTCACTTGCACTGTTATGTGGACTATGTGCATATTTTAAAACAGTTCTGTGAAGGAGACGGCAACAATTCCTCCACGGGGTCTTAAAAGACCATCACCAATCATCACAACCCCTCATTTCAATTATTGCTGACAAGCAGTTATTTGGTTCAGGGGGCAAGTACTTTTTCCACATAGAGTTAGAGAGAGATTATTTTTGCTTTTGTGATAGGTACCCTTATACCAAATATTAGCAATCTCAAAACTGACTTGATGATCCCAAACATTAAAATATTATCAAAATACAGAAACCCTGAATGGCTAAATATTATTATTTTTTTTTCATGACACTAGCATCCATTTTCTACAGCGCTTGTCCTCATTAGGGTCGCAAGTGATGTGGAGCCAATCCCGTCTGACTTTGGGCAAGAGGTGGAAAGGTCGCAAGCCACGCACAGGACACATAACATATAGACAAACGATTGTTTGCACTCATATTCACAGTCGTGTACACCTATGGACAATTTGGAGTCTTTAATTTACTGAACATGCACATTTTTGGAATGTACAAGCAAACGCCACAGAGACGAAAATTCAAAACTTGAATTTTAAAATTGTGTGGCAGACTTTTTTATTTTATTTTTTTAAATCATGTAAAAAAAAAAAAAAGAAAACGTTCTGTTAGTGTCGCCATCTAATGGTGAGAATCAGCCTAATAATAAGTTTATAGTCAATTACAATATAAAAATGCTGGAAACAGATGATTCCCGCTTGTATTTATTGTGGCCGTCTCTCAATATTGCATTTGCTTTGGTTGTTCCCAGATTGCAGATGAGGAGGCCAAGAAAAGGACTCGCCCGCTGCGGGTGAAGAAGCTGTATGTGCTGGCTGCTCGGCTGGTCGAAAAACATCACAAGCAGAAGAAGTTGTTGCAACAGAGCAAAGCAAAAGGGAAGACGTCAGAGGTAGATAATAAATACACTTCACTCATACTCATAGTCCTTTTATGATATTTCATTTTTTTTTAAAGCCATGCAAAAACGTGGTCCCATCGCTTTTTATTAGGCGACATTTGCACTCGCTGGACTCCTCGAGGAAGACACGAACTCTTCGGACAGTCGCGTTCTAGACAATGCGTGGCGAGGAGCGGAAGCGTATCACTTCTTCCTGCTCGCTCAAAGGCAGCTGTATGCAGGCTACATGGAAAATGCCATGCACACGGGTAAGCGACCCCCCCACAGCAGCACGCCAAAACACGTTGTCAGGGATGTCCAAACGTTTTCCTCTAAAAAACATCCACGCACAAAAATAGGAGGAAGTTATGAAAAGACGAATAGCAATTCAGTGCGCTCTGAGTCACAATATGCAAACCAGTTAAACATGATTATTTACCAATCACTATAACGCAAAGCGGCATACTCGATTTTCAAAGCCCTTCACCTCCGCGAATACGAGGACATCATCCCTGCGGTGGAGATCTACTCCCTCCTCGCCGTCTGCTCGTCGGCCTGCGGGGCCTTCGGCACGTGCTCGCAGGCCTTCATCAAGCTGGAGGCCCTGGAGAACGTGGATCCGGAACAGCGGCAGCTCTATGAGGACTTGGCCTTGGAGATCTTCACCAAACACGTGCCAAAAGATAGCCACACGCTGGAGCTCGAAGCTTCATCAGAAGGGTGAGAAAAGCAAAGGTTCAAGTCCAACTATTTCATGCCTGTGGAGAAAATCCGCTTTTACATTTTCTTTTTGTTACTGTTTTGTTTTAAGCTCTCTCCACCATGTTCCTTGAAATCACACCTTTCCCCCCCACTTCCTCTTTCTTTTCAGGGCGGCAGAAAAGTTACCCATTTGCATAGTGAGCGGCCTGCCCATTGAGGAGGCCTTCCACTTGTGGATGTGCAGCGTGTGCAAGCACTGTGCTGCAAACAACGAGATCAGCAAATATAAGTACTGCCCGCTTTGTCACAGTAGTAGAAGCTGAAGCTCATTTCGTAACCTTATATATATATATATATATATATATATATATATATATATATATATATATATATTGTATGCATTGCACCACATGAAGGAGCAATTCACGCAATTCTATATATTGCGTGCAGATAAGACTTTTCAGTACTTTTCAATAAACTTTTCTACATTTAAGCTTCAAACAAAAATCTTTTTTTTTTTTTTTTTTTTTTTAAGCATTTCACGACTTACTTTCAAATTGTACAGTGACATTGACTTTTTGATCCACAGTTCATGATGTGTCAGGCAGGAATGACAATATCAGGTACTGTGAGTAAACAGGACAGAAATTCATTGTAAATATGCTGTAATCAAAGCTAAAGGCCAGTCATTGACATTTTAATGTTACCTTAATTCTGAATTATATACTTGAATGTAAATGCTTTGGTAGCTGTTTTATACATAAAATAAAAGGATGAGATTTTATTTTTTTTTTCGATTAGATTTTATTTCACTTGGTCTGATCTTCCTGTTGTTTGCTCAAACTAAATTATGACTGCAATAAATTATCACTAAACAATTACTTTATCTATTATCTTAATAAAATAAAACACTAGAAAAGAGAAAAACAGCTGAGTTCAGAAAGTCCTCATGATTCCAGAAGACTTCACTCTCCTGTACGGTCATGAACAGTGTAGCTTCCGTCTCATTCGGCCCTTGGCTGCCATCTGCTGGTGTGAGAAGGTAAGTACTGTACATTCACTACCAAACGTCACTTTCAAGCGTTTGTCTAGAATTGTAACCTAAATTGGATAATTATTTATTAGAACCAGGCCTCGGTATGATGCACTTCAGTTGTCTACTAAATGAGAGCTATATGGAAAATTGACGTTTTATTTACTTAGTAGTTTGACCTCTGGAAGGACTTCAAGTGTGTGCCCATGCACCGCGATTGCACTGTGTCGTCACTGCTGCCTCTGTGAATTAAAATGCTACAGTAAACCATCGCATATTGGCGGTTCAGCATTTGCAAATTCACCTATATAACAGATTTATTTATTTATTTATGAAGAGTCAAGCAGATTCAGTGAGGAGGAAAAAAAAAAAAAGTTTGCTGCCATCTTGTGGCGGGATATTGGAGAGATCAATTACTGTACTTGATGATTTGATGCTATTCATGGCAGTCCTCCGTCCCTATCTCCAGAGGTAGAGCCATAAAGAGAAAGACGAGAAGCTTCTAACACTGCTCGCTATTTCAAACTGTGCCTCCGTCTTGATGAAGGCCCACTTGAAGAAAAAGAGCCCCAAAGCGTCAGAGTGCCACCATCATGCTTCAATTTCTTCTGAGAGGACCAGTTGAATGTGAGAGGATAACCCTTTGCTCATAAAAGTTGGCTTACTACTACTAATAATAATAATTAGCCCATATTGCACCCTCACACATACACTTCTGACATGATGGCTTCGCCCCTGCGGATGTTTGACAATCATGCGTCATAGTTCTTGGGGCTGGGATGGAGCACAAATATCCTCATTCATTCACAAAGTTACAACTTGTGACTACAGCATTGTGAAATCACCAGCACTCGGATGTGAGCTCCCTTTAAATTAATAAACGCACTTGATGCTGTGCCCTTCATTTTGTCTCAAAGTCACAATGCAATGCATTTAACTTTGTATCCATTTAGAAGACCAAAAGACCACATCAGCAAAACCGGTGGCCATATTGGTGTTCAAGGACCGAAAACAAAAACAAAGCACATAAATAATGAATATAGTGGGCCTAATGGCTAGCTTCACAGTCAAAAGGTCAGTTTGGAATCTCAGCTGGCTCCATTGGAACCGTAACACATTTTTTCCACATGCGTTTGGAAGTCATCAAATGTGTTTTCCCAAAATTCTGAAACCAGTGTTAAGCCTTTTAGCCAAATTCGAAAAGGTATGATTGGCACAAAAACAGCACTGCTCATCATCAAACGAACGTCATATTGTGAGCAGTGACGCATGACGGTGCAGGGGCTGCTTTTCTTCTGCTGGGGCTTGAGAGAAAAGTTGGAAGCCTGGAAGGAATTCGGAACGATTCCAAAGAGCCAGCAGGCAAAATAAAGCCAGGAAAAGAAAAGCTACGAGAAACACCAAAGATGGCCGACTTTGCGCGTCAATTGCTAATGCTAAATGCTACCTGGGTTGACAGTTCAACAACACTCAACAAGACAACACACCATCATCCAACCTTTTTTTTTTGCTCGATCTAGACAGCTAATTGGAAGATTGTAACATTGGAAATATACCAATATACAACTATAAAGCTCAGCTTGCTTTGTTTAACTAGCAACTGCTGACTGCAGTGGATAGTAGGACTACATTTCCCATGAGTCTTAGCTGCAAAAGCAGGCATTTAGAAGGAATCAGTTGTGACAACTGTGATTGACATACACGTGGAAGAAAAAAAAAAAACCTTGGATAATTAAAAATAATAACCCTAATAGTTTGACATGAACAACTATTCAGAATATTTATTATATGCTGTACTTCAATGTATGTAGTTATGTTTATTGCTCAATCACAACCTGTTATCTTTAACATAACCATCCGCTGTCAGCGAAAAGATCATGTGTGGTCAAAAATTAATAGAGCGATTAATTTGTGTTAATACATGATTAAAGCAATCATTTTTTTGTAATTAATTAATTAACACCAACTTTTACAGCACTAATATGTATATACAGTAATGCACGTTTTTTAAGTTTCTTTTAATTACATTTTTATTATACTTGCATTAGATTGAATTCCCTATTGTAGTTTGGCAAATACTGTGTAATATTGATTTTTGACACATAAATGTATACAATGCGTTCATCCTTTCGATTACTGGTCACATTCAAGAGTGACTCAAATGTGTGTAAACTTTAGCATCCAGAAATGACAAATATACATTTACATCATCTTATCATGTATCAGTTTGCCTTCATGTTAAGAAAGGATTAAAAAAAAAATGACTGCAAGGGACAAAAAGTTTATTGTAACCCTACAAAAGACACAGGGTGAGAAAAATACAAAAACAAAATAACATTATAAGAAATGGAAAACAACCAAAAATATTCTCAATCTTACACAAGTCTCAAAATTATCCACCGTACACAGACCACAGTTTATTAATCAAATTTTTTAATATATATATATATATTTTTTTTGTAATGCTGTGTACATACAAAATATAGCAAACTAAATAAGGCAAATAAATAGAGGTACAATTTACAGGAAAATGCAACAATCCTCAACGTTTTTATGGTGTTTTAGTTTGATCGCAAACATCAAGAATGGTGTACAAAATACTTTTTTTTCTTTTCTTCCAACTGTACATCTTTTTCGGTGAAGGGTACTTAATTTCAACAATATAAAATACTGACTCCTCACAATTATACAGCCTCCAAAAAGTGGGTGCGACATTTCTCAGGCAGTACAAAGTGAAGTATAACTTTAAGAAGTGTTTTTTCTTTCTTTCTCTTTTTTGTTTATTAATAGCGCAAGCAACTTCCTATTGAAAGGTTAAATTCAATACATCACGCTGTGTGCACACTTCTTTGGGCATGTTTGGACAGAAAACTCAACGTTCCCTCATTTTTATTTACTTTTTCTTTTTCTTTTTTTTAACATGCCAAAAACAATGACACAGTCATGAACGACCTGTGACCTCCAAAAATCCCCTCTCTCACCCACGTTTTTTTTTTTTTTTTTTCTCCAGCGGCCCAGCCGGACGACCAATCACTTGCCCTTGTCCTCTTTTGACATTTTACAACATTTTTTTTTTTTTTTTTTTTTGCAGCACCCTTTCGCAGTTCAAAGAAGTCGAAACCCTCAAAATAACATTGCAAATGGAAATGTCCCGTAATAAAAGTGCATTGGAAAAAAAAAAAAAAAAAAAAAAAAACTACTAAAGTAGTTGAGTTCCTTCTGTTACACTCCAAAATCAGCCAGTCAATGGCCTGTAATAAAACATCCAAACGTGGAACGAAAGACACGCGTAGTAATACTGACAAGGTAGCAGGAAATAGTTTTCCCTAAAATATGAGGTTAAAGCGCCACAATAGGGACAAAGTTTGATATAGTAACTGGAAAGGTAAAGAAGTAGCACGGGAAGACCAGCTGAAAAAAACAAAAACAACAAAAAAAAAAACAAAGAAGATGCTGGTTAATTAAAGTGGTTAAAGTTGCTTGATTTCGAGGTGGGCCACACATTCAACGACTTGAAAAACGAAAGATGAACGGGAGGGCCGGGAGACCAAACATCCCCTTTAAGACTCCTTTTGGGACACAAACGTGAATCTCGACTTTCTTGGGGTCCAGCTACAAAGCTGCTTTTTATTTATTATTGACTGCACAGGAACGCAAGCAGGCGCCGATGCGTTCAGATATGCCCGATATCAGCTGCAGTTTTTTATACTGTACATCCATTAGCAGCACCACGCGGAAAGAGGAATGGTACTTGTGCGCAAACGAGGGTCCGAGGCACTTGAAGGCGAGTGAGACACGGTGAAGGACGACAAATATACAAGCGAGAAGCTTCAGCTCCTCATCTCAAAACTTTAGAATGGATTAACACCAAGTGCTTGCTGAGTCAAGTGCATCGGGAAAGCAGGATTGCAATACATGGTTGGTATGTAATAACAACGTTATTACACCGTCATTAGCTGTTGGTGCTTTAAAATAATAAGTTGTGCAAATTATATTAGACATCTATGTCAAACTAAATATTTTATGTCGAGGATGGTCAAACTTGTGGCAAATAAAGGCGGCCATCTTGCATTCGGTGTCATTTTCTATTCTTCAACGTTAGCGTTCCTTTGTTCTCCCACTTGTATGAACATGTTGCCATCTAGTGGTAACGTACCAAACTACAATGTGCTTGCACTGAGCCCACCACATACGTTGCAGCATTGATAACGTTTACTAAGATTTCACAAATGCATATCTTAAATTCTTTCTCACTCCCGTGTTTGTGTCTCGGCTGTTGCTCGACAATTGCCGCGCGCTCCATTTCGAGACGATCGAAGAATCGGTTCAAGGCCAGCGGCAGCATGACTGGAGGCTATTTGGAATTGTGCCGCTTATTGAAGGCCCGTTAGCAAACGTGGCTGGCAGCTGCGCATGGGAACCAACGCCCGTGTGGCGTTTGTTGTTGCGAGGGAACGGACGCACATGAAGCGCAGGCTGGCGAGACGAGAGAAACTGCAGTGCCAAATTGACTTGACAACCCCAAAAATGCACCAAAAACAAGGCTAATTATGATTTTTTTTAGATGTAAATACAAAGTTTTGTGAATACATGGACATGTTTCTTCTGCTTTGGCACCGCTCGCCGCCACAGAACATTGTTGTGGATATTTGACACGCTGACGCCGCAGAGGAGAACAAAGAAGTCATGTGACCAGCAGCTGCATCATTCCTCGCTGGCATTTTGAAGACGCGATGGTTTCCAGATGTGAGCTTCGTCCCCCGATCCGTTGTCGTCTTTTCGTCTGTGATGGCGACCAAGCGGTGAGAAACAGGAAGTGGCAGACGGCGAGGAGATGGTCAACGTCACGTGAAGATGTGTCACAGTGTCCCGCCCGGCCAATGCGTCCGGATCGGGAGATCGCGTGACGTCCGAGGGGGGGCGGGGCCAGGTCGTGCACGTACGGACAGTTGGAGATCCACATCAGGGCCGTTTTTTGTTGTTGTTGTTGTTGTTTTTTTTCCTCCTCGCCTCCTAGTAGTTGACTTTGGTGACGGCTCGTTCCCGCCCACTGCCGCCGCCCTCTTCCGTCAGCTGGTTGACGGAGCGCTTGCGGTTGCGCTTGAATTTGTTCAGGTCCTTGTCAAAAACCTCGCCGGAACGCAGCGCCGACACCAGGTCGTCAAATTCGCCGCCCACCTCGTCGGAGGCGCCGCTCTTCTTGGAGCGCCGTTCCCGCTCGCGCTGCTCCTTCAGCTGCAAGAGCCAGAAGACGCGGATCGTTCAAAAACGAGGAAATTGTTCGGAAATGCAGAATGTGAGTTGGAATGAAGGAATACGGAAGGATGACGTAAAGATTTAACACGTGTCTTAATATGGTCACATTTTGGAATATGATAAATTAGATTGCAAAATATCCTGAATTTGGGAAATAGTTCCCACATGTCCTCAATGAGATCAATGTTTTTATTTTGAAATTGGAAAGATTCTAATCGGAGGAAACGGTGCATAACTTTTATTGTGACGTCAACATTTTCAGATGTCCTGACTGAGCCGAATATTTTCAAGTTGCAATGCTTTGAACGGATCAAGAAATGTACACGGACGGATGAGGTCAATTTGGGAGCTTTTATGGAAATTTTGGTACAGAATTCCCAAAGTGTCCTCAATGAGCTGAATATTTGTATTTTGAAATCGGAAACATTTGAATCGGTTAAGAAATGTGAGGTGAAAAATGCACAAAATATATATATATAATAAAATTTGTAATAGTTGAGCTGAGAATTCAGCTCCGAGATGATACGCCAAAGACGTACAACTAATTTGGAATTTGGCTTTGTAAAGTGCACAAAAATGACTTCAGATTTCTCCAACAGGCGTCAAGTCAAACTACTACAGTCCGTGTTTGTCCCATTTTGGTCATAGGCCGGAACAGGAAGTAAATACACTTGAGCAGAACATTGAAGTCAGCTCGGGCTCTCACCATGGCCTCCATGCGCGCTCGCCTCTCCTCCTCGTCCTTGCGCCTCTGCATGTTGTCCAGGTCTTGCCGGGCCTCGCCAAATGACTGCAAGAACGTGTCGAAGATTCCAAAGAACTCGTCGGGCTGCATCCTCCCTTCGTCCTCGCCAAAGTGCTTCAGAGATTTGGTGAACTGCGCACAGAGGAGACGCACGCCCGTCATTTCGCGCTCCATTTTTGAGAGCTCGTTTCTTGTGACCGAGTTCAACGACCTCAGATGACCCTCAATGTTTTGCGCAGCTCTTTTTTGTTTACAAAGATGGAAGAAGCACTTCCTCTCTGTTCAAGCCTCATGTCGTTCATGTCGTTCATGCGGTCGTCACGGCAAACATGTTCAAAAGCAAAATTGTGTAATTTGGCAATTACTAATTTCCCTTTGACGTCATTTACATCCTAAAAGAGTGAAATCAGTGAAAATGTGCCGATGAACTGCTTGTCATATTTGGTGTGATCGTTGGGCTTCTTTTCCAGTCGTGTCCAAGCGTCCTGTTATTATGGGCTGCTCATATAGCAACCAAAACATCAACTTCCCTCCTCTAATTAAGATTCGGTTTCCTGCGCTCGACATGGCTGCAACCAGAATTAGGAGATAAAAACACGCTAAGGCAAAATGGAACTCATGTGACAAGAAACACACATCTGTATTGCTTAAAATGAGTTGCCAATTACGTCATTTCCATCCTTAACTCCTAACCTGACGTACGCGTTTTCCAAGATTATTTCATGATCTAATAATACTGGAGATTCAAACCCAGAACCCATTTTGTGATTGTGAGGCAGATTCTGCAAAACTCTGCTCCAACATGCTTGGTTAGTTTTTTTGTTTTTCTTTTTTTGCTACCGTGTGCAATTAACTGCAAGCAGAATCTGAATGCAAGATAAGTTAACGTACACAAACAAGACGCTGATTTTCCTGGACAGCATTTCAGCACTTCAAGTCAAGCTCGCTGTGAATTCAATTCATTGCACGCAAAATTGCCTGCAAGCACTTCAACAGATGGATGAATAATGCTTTCGGTGTTACAACTCAAACTATAGCAGCTAACAACCCGAGCCCGCCATTTGTAACACTCAGAATGTTTTTTTTTTAATAGCATGTCATACACACACAATATGCAGTTTGAAAATGAAAATCAGTCGTGTGTGTGTGCACGTGCTGCAAAAGGATAAACCAAACAAATCTCTCTTGATGAGAGGGAAAAATCTCTCGATCCTCTCACTCAAAAGTGTGGCGGAGCGTAAAACAATTTCAACAATTTGCAGTCAGACGTGCATAAAGTCGTGCACGTTTGGAGTGCGGCCCAGCGAACAGAAGTTCTTTTCTTCCCCTCATCTGTAACTGGTGTCCTGCTCCCCCGTTTCCTTACCGCCGACATGCCAACAGGCTCGTTTTCCCTCCAAATCCCCCACTGACAAATAACGAATCTCCCCCTCCTCGTTTATCACACGCCGATCTTCGGAAAATCCAAAGGCGGATTCAAATAATTGATTGCAGAAAACGGCAGCATTAAAGTGGTGCAAAGTCTGCAAACTTTTTTTTATTATTTGCAAATTTCAATCAATCAGTAAACGAGCCAGCCGACTTTAAAAGCGTTTGTCCCGGTTCACTAAAAGATGGAAAGAGGAAATGTCAAAGAGGAGACAATGGAGGAATCCAAGCTGACAATTCAGTGTTGGCTTTCCTCATCATTGGAGACAAAGAAACTTTGAGAGTTTCTCCCTTGAGAGTCTCGTCGTCTTTCATCATCCCTATCAAACACGAAAGGTTCGTCAATAACGAAACAAAACTTTCCAGCCACCCACGCGGGCTGTCAGACACTTTTTTTTTTTTTTTTTTGCGGTTACCTTGTCCTTGGCCTCGCTCAACTGATCGTCCAGTTCAGAGAAGCTGAAGCCGGCCACCGTGATGAAGTCGCCAATCACAGCCACAAACTTATCGCCGCGTTCCCTCGTCCTGCTCTGCTGGTATTGCAGCTCCTGAAGCAAAAACAGACAACGAAACACGTCGCAACGAAACATCATGTGTGATGCACTTTATTAGTACGTTAAAGGTATAAAGTGCCTTTTCTCCCCAAATAAACAAGACATTTGGTGTATTTTTGGGCCATCGCCGCATTAAAAATTGCTGTTAATTTGCGCCCTGCCCAAAAACCTAATTACAGGGACGATAAAAACCAGGAGGAGGAAACACAACAAACTCACCGCCTCAAGGGCCTTCAGTCCACTTTTTATACTGTGCACCTCTTTTTCCAACTCTGCCAAACTGAGAAGCAAAAAAGAAAAAGAAAAAAAGAAACGCACAAAAGTGGGAACATGTCAGACTCCGTTTTTGTTGTTGTTGCTTCTTGTGACCTTTGGAGATTTTTTGTAAGCGTCTTTTCAGCGACATGCTGAACTCACTTGACTTTTGCGGCCTCTGGTATGCTGCCGAGGTCCAGATGGACGTGCAGCGTGTCCGGGTAGTTCTTTTCGAAGATCATGATCAGGTAGTGCAACATGGTGATGTTCCTGGCAGATCGGCAACGGAAAAAACTCACAATTGAGATTCGAGCGCAAACAAACCTGCACTCAACATAGGAGATGAAAAATGGTTCCTTTGGGATTTTGTTTTTATTATTATTATTATTACCAATGAACTGGTGATATTTACAAGTTTTGAGGTCACTTATGTGGATGAGAGCGCCACCACATATGATGTTTGATGCTATTATGATGATGCGTCTTCATAAACTGGAAGCGTACGATTGCCCAAAACATCTTTGAGAGAACACATGAAAAATGTCGAGCCTATCTCCAAATTGATTTAAAAACAAACAAACAAACAAACATTTAGTCATATGACTGTATGAGTTGTGTTCTGTGCAGGAAACTTGATCTGAACTACTTGCACTTCTATGCGTGGCGGCCATCTTGCGCTGCCGCCCGCTAAAGGAACCTAACTTGAAAACATCGACTTCTCAAGGTGTTTTCATGTTCTTTTCTGTTTCTATTAAGAAAATGGCTCACTGTGTGTATATCAGTCTGCACATCTGGCGCACAACAAAGCGCAAATACACAGCAAAGGTCAAGAAAAATGTCGAAACATGCTGACAGGACCTAAACTCACTTTTGGAAACTGACTGACCACTTTTTTAGTGCAGTAAATAACATGAAAATAATATCTTTTATTGGGCATTCAAGTAAAAATCAGAAATGCCGTCTACTTGCGTAATGATGTCCGTGCATCGTGTTTTATAAACGTGTTTTGCGTACGCAATCTATCTGTTGATTCGACGAAGTCACCTGTCTATGCTGGACTTGGTGTCCGCAATCTTGTTGAGGCTGGAGACCTTGAAGCCAAAAGCATTTCCGCGCTGGCCCTTGTTCATGAAGTTGCCGAAGGCGAGAACCACCTCCAGGATCTGAGTCAGCCTTTTGCTCCGGACCGCCTCCTTGGAAGCATTCAGAAGGGCTGCCAGAGGAAATGGAGTCATGAGTGACAAGCATGAAATTAACACTTCTCCTCAATGCAAATGTCTTCCACTTGTGGAACTCGACTGATACTGTCCAGTTTCTAGAAACGTCCATCACAATCATTGATCAACAAGGCTTTTACAAAGATGAAAATGGGGAAGCCCATCAAGTTATTATATCCGCTTCTATAAATAACAGCAAGGAGAAGAACGCTGAGCGGTCAGCATTTTCCCCCCACAGAGAACAAACCTTGCTGGCAAAGAGCAGGTGCTTCCTTCTCTCCGCAGAGGAAAACCTCAGCGTGAACGTTAAAAGCATTACAAATCAATACTGTTATTGTTCCAGTTCATCGTGCAACGAATCATTCGTGGCTCTCTGCTGGCAATATTTGGGATGATGCGCAACAGCCTGGATGAACTTGAAATCAAAAATATAAAAAAAAATCTTCTCTTAAACATGCTGGGTGGTCCACAAAATGGACAACGCAACGCAACGTGATTGAAAAGTTTGCATGTGCGGCTTTGGGAACGTTTGGATCCGACAACAAAGATTTGAAGCGGCTTGGATCCCAACCCGATCCTTGCAGGATTAAGCTTCTGTTTTCTTTCCAATCCTGACGGCCAGAAACGTCACAAGATATTTTCGGTTTCATCTCGTTCCAGAACAAATGCTGCAGCGCACACAATTAAACGATCGGCTAAAAAAAACAAAAAACAAGCATGGGAGCGCACATGACCAGGGACCTCAAGTCCCCCCCGCCCCCTTTCAGGTTTTTGAGCTGAGCTGCATGTTTACGAGCTTTTCCCTCTCAACCTGCAAGCCTGCTCGCAAAGGACGACCTCGGTGACCCACGCGCACACAATGGCGACAATCTTACTGCATTACATTGTTAGCTTATCCTAAAAAAAAAAAGAAAAAAAAAAGCTCTAATAAGTGGAAACTTTTGCTCCATTTGTGCTGCAAAGCAACCGAAGTGCAACACATCATTTTGGACTTTACAGCTGCTTGGATGAGGTTGTTTTAAGAGAAAGACAAGTCAAGTTTTCTTTACAAAGTGTTGCATGTGCCCCCGCTCGTCTCAACACGACATTCTGTTGGTGGAATATGAATTAAGAAGCAACATCAACCCATTTTGCCACTTTCCAGTGAGTGTAAATGACATCCGAGTTGCTGGGCTGCTTGGATTCTCTCCCGGAAGAGATGATGTGGGACACTTTCCTTCACCTCCCCCGACATCCTGCGTCCTTCGACTGAAGACATCAGCTGGGACACTTGAGACGTCAACGCCTCTGCGAAATTCGCCTTGTGCCGGGCTGTGGAGTGCTACGATATCGAGCTGCATACCAGCTGGGTAACTCCTCCCCCTGAAAAACGCCTCGCTTGCCGTCTCCTACATGTTAATGTCTAAAGATTTGTTGTATTGTCCATATATATATTTTTTTTTTTACCATAGTGTTAGTGTTTTGACTTTTTTTCCTTCCTACTTTTCTCTCCCATCTCAATTTTCACTCTAAGATCTCGGAGCAAATACTGACAAGGCCTCCCGTCCTGTCTCCCTCTGTGTGGGATTTTTATTATTTTTTTTTTCCGTTTATGAGCGGTGTTATGTACTTTGAAATATAAGTGAATACATGCGCAATATATCGACGTCCTCACCTTCCACCTTTGGCTTGGTTTCAGCGAGGCGCTCTGCAAACTTCTTCTTAAAGAAAAGAGCCTGCAGTCTTTGCTGGTAGTGGTCGATTCTAATGAGAGGGAGAAAAAACAAACATTCAAACCTCAACCAATGACTTTGTTTGATCAATGTGTTTTAAAATGAGTGAGTGGGTGGGTAGGACTGATCTGGCAATATTAAACAGTAGACTGAAATATATTCCACAGCCTGAAACAGCTGCGGTCCAATGGAAAAGCAGTGGGCCGGATAATCGTGCACAAAAGCAAGTCAGCGGCTTTCATCATCTTGTCGAAAGAGTTCGACAACAGCAAAGCGGCCGCCGTTTGTTTGTCACCCCGTCAGTGTCGTCCCCTTGATGCTCGTCCTGCTTCCTCCATTTATGCGTGCGTGCGTGTGGTGCTTAGGAGATTGTTTGTTTGTGTGATGTATTGCATGGAAAATGTGAAACTTTGCAATGAGAAATCATGTAATTACAATCTAGTATCACCCACAACCAAACTAGGCTGGTTTGGCCACTGACTCTTCTTTATGAGGCATGTTTTCATTTCGCAGAACACAGGAAAAAAACAAACTTTGATTCAAGTCTTGACTGAATGAAAAGCTTTGCACGATGCCATTTGTGTACCTGCTCATTTCAAACAGGAAGCGATCCGCTCGGGCCATTCGCTCCAGCTCATGTCTGTGCTCCTCAAGGAGATCAATGTCGCTCTTCTCTGGGATGAACTTCAACAACTTGAAAAACACATGCAAGCAACTGTGAATGGATGCCTCTTTTTTGTTTTTCTTTTTTATAGCAGCTAGTATAAAAGTCATGTTGGAACCAATGTCACCTCTTATCTAGCTCATTAAACGTTTTATGCGTCGTGCAGATCTGTTGCCAAAAACAATCCTGCTTTATGACTTGTTGTACTTTGCTGTTCTTAGGAAATGACATCAGAATAAGAAATGACATGGAAACAAATGAAGTAGTAAAATAGTGGCACACATCAAACAATATCAGTGATTCACAGATTAAAATACTCCTTAAAAAAAAATCATTGACAGTATAACACCCGTCACTTTCACGAGTCTGATGTTCATATTTTCAGTGACGGCTCACCTGCTCCAGCATATCTTTGGCCAACTCTTCTCGCTCATCCATCTCAAGGATTGCCCTCTTGATCTCCTCGTTGCTCATTTTTAATCTTTACAAAAAGAGACAAAAATGTGTGGTTAATCGTTACAAAATACACTCACCATGTGCATGTTTTCCACTTCCGGTCATCATCTGACAAAGTGCAAATATGAATCGTTTTGAACAGCACTTTGACCACTGCCAGCTGCCCCCGACGCCCCTGAGCAGTGTTAAGTGTTGTGGGTTGTGATCAATAACAGCATCGGCAGCCTTATTGACTGACCGCTGACCTTATTTGAGGTCAGCTTCGGACCCGTGACTCATTCAATATTGACACACAATTGAGTCAAGGGACCCTCACACAAAGACGGACTCGAGGAAGCCGATGCTTATTGATCTGGAAAGTGGGAGGGGTCAGGGATCAAAGTCCCCAGACGGCTTCGAGGAAGTGCAACGAGAAGACAAAACGGAAAACATTTTTTTTGCTGAGTGGATCTTGAAGGATGACAATTGATCCCCATTCGGATGGAATGGGGCTTGTTTACATTTGAATCAATTACTACTGAATTTACTGAGATGCTTGTTATTGTCCATTTAGAACAGACACACGATTTTCCACAGGCACCTCTGACCTCTGACCCAAATACTGCGCTGTCATAGTTTGTTGCTGGCGTGATGATGTCGTGCGGACGATCGAGCACCTACTTGGAAAGGAGGATGACACAGTTCTGCGCACGGCGGCCATCAATGACTGACAGCTCTTTGACCTTCCGCGTGCTGACGTAGATGTCGTCCATCGAACCCGTCTCCTTCTGCACAAACAAAAAGGCAACCGAAGAGATGATTTGATGTCACGACATGTATTTTTTTGTCACACAAATGCAAAATGAGTTAAGGAAGAATAAAATGGATGTCTGGGAAAATGTTAAATGTTCAACAGTCTATTGAGTGTGCAAGAGTTTCCTGCTTGCTGGGAAGAGCGCACCCTTGAGGTTGCTGCGTGCGACGCGTATCAATCAGATGAAGCTTGTAAAGAAAATGTCTTCTTTCCATGCTTGCATTGAAAGTTGCACGCTGCAAGTTGGCACTGAAGGATGACGACTTTCACTCCTCTTTGCTGAGATTAAAGATTCGTTTGCTCAATGCTGTTAAATGGGGGAAATCTTTTTACAACTTTTAACTGGCAGTCACCGAAATGTACAGTAGTGGAGTTTCAACATTATGTTCTTTATATATTTTTTTTTCTTGACCGATTTGATGTGTCATCGGTAGTCAACGTTTCATGAAACGGCGACGTCAAGTGATGAAAATATTACATTATTGATTACATTGCATCAAGCCATTTCAATGCTTTTCCACTAAATCCCACATTGCATGTCAGTCCGCCCTGATGCAAGAATGTTTAACAACCGCATAATTGACACGGATTGAGTTCATAAGTACATTACATGGAAAGTATAAATAGACTCGTTAAAGAACTGCCGATCAAATTTGCGCGACAAATATTTGCGGACGTTGGTATCCCATGACGACAGCAAAGTGTTGTCGACCTTCCGTCGTTATGCAACACGATCGTTCGTGCGTCTTGCTTCTGCTTGATTTCCTGTTGGAGGGTCATGTTTTGTGTATTTGGACTTTTATTGGTTGCTATGACCATTTGTATAAATCATTTGTGAAGTGACGTTAAAGACGAGGAACGCCGGGTTTGCCGGCTATTTACTCATTGTCGATTAATTACTTATTTTCATACACATCAAGTGCAATTTTAACCTTCAGGAGAGTATTTTATGAAAAAAGAAATCTCAAAATCGACATTACCCGATCTATTTTTGTGAGGATAGGTCACTTACCTGTCGTATATTACCCAAACAAGTCTAAAATAGTTATGTGACCATAACAAATACTGTAACAGCTATGAAGGCTTTCCTTATTTTATTAGAAACAAATGACAGCTGCCCCAAAAAAAAAAAAGAGAAAAAAAGAGAAAAAAAGCATTTTGCGGCCACTTGCATCGCAAGAAGAGAATGCGCCAAGCAGCTCCATTGAAAGTGTCTTGAAGAAGCCTTGAACTCACCTGCTTGAAGGATTGGTTAGTGAGCAGGTCCTGCCCAGGCGGCCGGCGAGCGCAGAGACACAAAACACATGCAAAGATTAGCACTTGAAGCAGCGACACCGTGTTGGCTTACAGAGCAGACGACTTACGACTGCGCACGCGACAAGCGCAAGCTGACAAGCCCGATCAGAGCAAAAAAATGAAATTAAATACACAGTCTAGCGCCAAGTACTTTTTCTTAATAAAACAACGATTGTTACTATGTATTCTTGATTGAAACATCAAACACCTGCTTTGACATGGAAAACAGGAACATGACAAATGAGCAAAGCGCGTGAAATAAATCTACACGCGGCGTGAGAAGCTTTTCCAACATTGGTCATATGAATTCACTGGGAATAAAATGTCATACCAATTAAGATCACTGGCTTTTATATGGCAATACCCAACATACATTTACATTCAACTGGTGGTTGAAGCCAGTTCTAATAACTTACTCTGTATCAATGAATGCATGTAATGCATCACTGTCACCGATTTCCAACGACTCTTTAACCTCTAAAAGAAGTCTGCACATGTGGCCGGGCTGTCACAGTGAAGAAAATGGCCGTTGTTTAAATGGAAAGTTATTAAAAGGATGCTTTCACCTTTCTTTCTTCAGCTTTCTTTTGTTGTCATCACTTGTGAAAGTGTCCGTAAAAGTTGACGGATCAGGATGCCGTTTGGAATTAAACATTAGATAATTAAATAAACATTGCACTGCACTAAAACAGAATGGACCTTATTCACTTCTTACATCAGTAAATTGTGCAAAACGTTACCTAACGAAGTATCTGGTTCATTTGTACACAAAAGAATGATTTCTTTCTTTTATAGTTCTCGTTTTTGTCTGGAGTATAACTGACTGTATTGAATGTCTTGGCTGATCCAAGAGCCTGTTAAACCACAACAAGACAGACTGCACGATTGCACGATTGCACGATTGTCGTCTCTCTGCTCCAACTCGACAATGTGTCGTTCAGCTGGGATCTTGGCGGTGTCACACACGCGTTAAATAATCAAGAAAAATTAGCGCTATGAATGGAAGGATATTTGTTACGACAGGATCCGATTAAAAATGCGTCTCTCCGCGGTATGCTAACAGCGCACAACATGAACACGCGCGCAGGCCGTTAACGTGCAAATGATTTCATTATGCGGGGTGGAAAATACAAACCTGCTGTCTCTGATAGGCAGAAAACATCTTCTCGATGTCCTTGAGGTCAAGAATCTTGAAAGCGTTCAGGTCATCAATTTCATTCCAGATGGTGCCGTCGATCATATGCTAACAAAGACAAACAAATGACGCTCGCTACTCACGTCCAACTTTTGTAACAGAGTGGAAGTCCACCTTAAACATTTCTTGACAATAATATGTTCGATGTGTATTGAGATGTTGCCGGTCACGTCTCACCTCTCCGAGCTTGGCCCAGTTGAAAGATTTCAGCGGATGCGAAGGCTGAGGGATGGACTTGGAGCGCAGCGTGCTCGTCGAACTGAACGAAGAGGGAATGGGGGGGGGCGGGATTCCAAAAATGGGAGGGGCTCCCGGTGGAGGCGGCGGCCCGCCAGGTGGCGGAGGAGGCGGCGGCGGCGGCGGAGGCGGAGGCGGGCAGCTGATGGGCAGCGGAGGAGGAGGTGGAGGAAAGCCACCCGTCGTCGGTGGTGGAGGTGGCGGCATGGGAGCTCCTGGTGGTGGGAAAGACGCGTTGCCCACCTGTGGGAGATGCGTAAAAAAAAAATAAAAAAAAAGTTTCATTCATTCAAACCCAAAAACGTGTAAAAACGTTTTTTTAATACTTGCTCCTTCACTCCCAAAAACATTTATATGTGTTTTGTTTTTGTTTGTTTAGCATACAGAAGCCTTTGATACAGCTTCTGACGTGAAGAGGTGGCTTAAGGCAATGGTAGTTATTCCAAAAAACGTCCAGAAGGTGGCAGAAGAGTATAAGAGCCAGGGCCATGTTGCAACAAAGCTTCTTTTGACGGTGTTTGAATGGAGGAATGTGAACATTGATGAAACTTGGCTATATTCTAATGCTAATTGTTGCAAAACGGAAAACGATACAAATATACTTGTTTTTCTTCATGAAAGTATTTTTTGCAAATTCCGTCCAAATCCAGTAAAACAGCGAAGGGGGTTGCTTCAGTGAAAATGGCTGAGAGTGACTCACTTAATTGTGTGATTAATCCTTTGACGTGCTTTTAGTAAATAATTAGAAATTGACGCATTTAAGGACTTTTGTTTCGAATTTGTAAATGTCAACCAAATTAATGAATGATACCACAACAACTTTTGTTTTTTCACCAAGTTGAGTTCACCTACAAACGTTTGGTTCACCTACAAATGAAATGAAAGCGATTTGGCTTGACTTTCCACTGAAGTGTAAGCCATAGCCATGTCGAGGGTTAACATGAAACTGCACTGCTCGAAGGAAACGTGGCCGAGAGCTGACAAAAATGATTTTCCCTCGAGTAGAAGAAGCGCGACGTCATACCGAAATGCAGTCGTTGATGCGCGTCGATAGATCCACGACTTGTTCCCTGGCTGAGCGCAGCTCAACGCCCTCACGCTGGAGTTTATCCTTCATCTTGTTCAGAGTCTTCATCATGTCCTCTTTTTCTTGGGTCTTGGTCTCACACTCTCGCTCCTTCCTCTCCAGTTTGCCAAGCAGCTCGGCATGATCTGAAGGGAGGACGGCAACAAAAACAAGTTACATATACAGCTACATCATCATCATCATCATACATGGCGTCGGCGTGGTTTCTTGGTCTTACCTTTCCGGAACTTTTCAGCCTGGTCTCTCCACTGTTTCACCTCATTCTCATTGACCAGCCTGTGAAGCCGGAAGACCACATGAGAAACGATGCGCATCGACGGACCCAGTTTGGACTCAAATTTTGCAGTCAAACTGAGACAAGCCTGGGCATTTTTTTTCTTCCTTTTATTATTCGGACAAATGTCATTTCCAATGTGTCAACGAATGACGATGTGCTGCAATCAATTATTTGCCCAGCTTTGACCAGCTTCCTGCAGGTTGCACTGCCAAGTATGTTAGAGGTCAACGAAATCTTGCGGGATTTGAATCAGTTCAAGTAAATATTTTACAATTTGGGTATTTTTGTTGTAAATTAGTACATTAGAAAATTGAAAATAATAAAGCTGGGAAAACTGCAGGAGTGGGATAAGTTCATGTAGGTAAAAATAAATAAAATAAAAATAAATAAATAATGAACGAGAAGCAAAAAGTTGATAATTGTTAATATAGGAAGCATAATTTGAAGGGGAAAAAAGACTTGAGTAAAACCTTGAGTATCGAGAGGAGCCTTGGCTGGAGTTGAAAGAATAAAAAAAGAAATGTCACTAACATAATGGAAAACAGTTTAAGCTACAAACTGTCACAAATGCTGGTTATTCTATACTATTGCATATTATTAAAGAGGAAGTCAACGCCACTGTTCTATGCATGTGGCCGGGCTGGTTAATATTGTGTTCGTGCCAGAGTTAAGCAGCAAAATCCATCACTTTTTCTCAATATCAGATTATATTTTGCCACTTGCTGTTGGATGAAAATGACATCGCAGTTGCTCAGTCTCAGGTAACAACCAATCACAGCGCAGGTTCAGAAAACAGGTGAGCTGTGATTGGTCGTCGTCTGAGCAACAACCAATCACAAGTCGACAGTAAGCGGCAAAATGGCTGCCCCCGAGATGGATGAAAAGTGCTGGATTTTGCAGCATAACTCATATTCCACAAATGTAATATGAACCACCAGAATGTCATGTTTAGACTACCGAGGTCACATAAAACACATTATTGTCAAGAAATGTTTCAGGTCGACTTCCACTTTAAAATTCCACACCAATTTTTTTTTTTTTTTTTTTTTTTTTTTTTTTTTTAAGCCTGTATGTTTTCGAGGATCCAACATACCCCCCCCAAAAAAAGACAAAAGCTACACTGTTGAACAACTTTACATAGCAGTGGAAAAGAGGCTGCTGTACACTTGTTGAGGTGTGGGTCACATGTCGTCATGGTGACCACATCTGATGAATGACTACATTGCTTTTGCAGTTGATTTAACCTCTGCAACCCCCATCAAAAAGAAAAAAAAAACCACAGCAGCACAAGACATGCGTTCAGCCATCAACTACGGGGGCCTGTGGCACTCTGCCAACCTCGTGTGGAAATCTCACTTTTCCAGGTCTAATTTACTTTTAAGATCATTTATGGAAACGCAACACGACTTTGGCAGGAGGGATCATGTTGCCTCCCGGTGATGGACCAACGGTGGTTTTTAATGAACGGCTGAGCTTACACGCCGCATCCAAGTTTGCCGTTGAGGCGCTACTGGAAAGAATTACGCTCAAGCGCTCTAATAGAACAAAAATAGTGACTGAGTGACTCGACAGTGGCCAAGGTTTTAACACACTGCATGTTTTATGCTTCTTTCACCGACATGACTGAGCGTACACATCGTTGATCTGCAATAGAAATAAACTGATTATGAGCTTATTGTAAATTCTGTAGGTCCATGTTGCCACAGCAGTAATTATGTGCAGCGCTTATCGAACATGATTCAAGAGTAGAATCAAGGCCATAATACATCCTAATGTCGAGTTAATATGACAGTCCCGTTTTGAGATTTTTGAGATTTTGCCAGCCCCATTTTCTGTCATACCGGAACTGGAACTATTTCCTGCTGACGTGTCTTAAGAATCATGGGAAATGTAGTCTTACTAGCCTAATGCTGCAGTGACTTATGAACATACTTATGAACGTGAAATGAGCGTTTCGAGGCAGCACAACCAACATTCAATAACTGCGGGAACCAAGCAAAAAAAAAAAAGTTGGAAAATGGTGAGTGCATTGACTTGTTCGGCACTGTTGAACTATCAAGCAAGTTAGCATTTAGCACTGACTAAAGTAATACACAACCACCAGTCACCAGATTGACTAATTATTAAATGTGTTAAAGTAATTCCTGGTGAAAATGTATTGTAGAGAATTCGGTTTAAATTGCATCACCTTCTTTAGTGTCTCGCTCGAATGCGGGCGCGATATTTGAATATTGTCGCTTACGTAAGTGCAGTCCGTCAAGGCAGGTAAAGGAAAGCACACAGTTTGTTTGGATAATGCGCTGAGATCTGCCAGTGGCCGTTAATGCCATGAAGACTAAAAAGCAAACATCCCATGTAAGTACATGAGCAAAACCGCTGACATGAAGCCAAGTGGCTGCGTGGCAGCACCTCAACATGGCTCCCTTGGCTGGCCTGCCGAACACGATTAGAGTCTTTTTCTTTTGATCTCAGGTTTCCTCTTTGGTGCCCGTTGACGCACGGAGCGCCGCTTCCTCACATTTCGCCCAAGACCCCCTGCTGCTGCCACCTTCACTTTGCCTCACCTTCCTGAGGAATTGCACTTCATTCTCTCTTTTTTTTTTTAAAAGGGCCGCCTGGCATGTACAAATAATAAGAGTAGTGATTGCTATGCATGTTTGTGTAACAAAGACTCTGCAGTACTTGATTTGACTTACATGCGAATGATGTTTTTGACGTGGAAGTTGTCCAGAGGGGAAAGGTCGGGGTCCTCCCCTTTGTCGTCCTGCAGGACGATTTGCTGGAGGATCCTGTCGAGAAGCTGCCAGTGATGCATGCTGCTACCACCGCGCTTATCTGAAAATTCAAGCACAAAGTTCAAATCTTTCATTTGAGATTTAGATTTTGGACCTCATGATTCAGATCAATCACATTATTGATTTAGATCAGGGGTGTCAAACTCACGTTAGCTTAGGGGCCGCATGGAGGAAAATATATTATCAAGTGGGCCGCATCGGAAAAATAACGGTATATAACTTAAAAACAATTGCTGTCATTTATACGCAGATTTTCGTGGACCAGACCTAAATTACGGAGCTCAATTGTAATCATATTGTTCGGAAAAATAACACAAATGCAAATAGAACACAGCAACACTTTGCCGGTATATATTCTGGACGTGTGAAATCGACCTGTTTTGCATATATATTGTTCCCAGAATGCATTGCATGGCGCAGTTAATGATGTTATAAGGACGTTTATCCTTGTCATATCTATTTGTGTTACCAGTAATTGAATTTGTGTCGTATTTAACACATTTATGTTGGTGTATGATTCCCAAAAAAAAATAATAATAATTAAACAAACTGTAGTTAAAGTTGTGTGTAAAATAATGACATCCCGGACGACGATTCCCTGGACAAGTTGCATTGGTCATCTGAGGACTGCTTGTGAAATTACAAAGTTATATGTTTTGATTGTGGCTGGCTGATTAATTAGTCGGACATTACAAATTTTTAAGTTTTTTTTTTTTTTTTTTTTTACTTTACCCAAATCATCTCGCGGGCCGGATTAAACCCATTTGCGGGCCTGATCCGGCCCGCGGGCCGTATGTTTGACACCCCTGATTTAGATATTGCGGGCGAGATGACATCCAGCACAGGCTCTTTTTTTTGGGTGAATTACTGCCGTTTTGACAGAGCAACAAGTCAAAACGGCAAACAAGCAAACAAGATTTTGAATGACAGTACAAGCGAAACAATATCTAAGAATTTTGAGGTAACGTTGATGTCTGAAAACTGCACAATGTTGTCTGCTAATAATTGTTGTTGCCTTTTCCAGTTTTATGATGCAACTGTCGATCAACAACTTTCAGCCATTTGTCAAAGCGATTTTCTATTTTCGAATATAACATGTAGCAACTCACATGGCATCTGCAGGCAGTGCTGGAGGATGGAGAGGAGGTGCGGGTAGGCGTCCGAGTGGCTCAGTTTCTTTTTAACCAGCTCAAACATGGCGCTGGCACTTTTGGTGTCTATATGGGTCTGTTGAGTAGAAGAACGCTCGCATTATTGTCTCGACATCACAATCCGACATCGCCCTGCATTACTTACCATGTCAAACCTTTTGGCCAATTCAGAGTCATCCTCATTGCGCACCATCTCAAAAAAGTCCAAATGCCTGATGAAGAAACAAATGAGGATTTTTTTTTTTCCCATATTTTGCCATAATTTCCTGGTAAGATGCCTTTTCCCTTGCTTGATTGACACTCACCGATCTAAAGTGGCATTTTCATGCTCTCGAAGCTTGTCAATGACTGGTTGGATGCCCAACATCAAGAATTCATACCTCAGGTGGAGACGGAACTCAAGGTTGTCCTGGAGATGGCGGAATGAAAAGTAAAAAAAAAAATACACAAGATTCAGATTAGACTTGGGCATATGCTAGATCGCTGTTAAAACGCTGTGACATTGGCAGATTTGGTTTGATTAAAAAGCAAATTGATCCCTGTTAGCGTTGAAAAGAAACCAAACGAACGTCATTGAAAATGTAGGATCTTCTCAGGATCAATATCAAGAATCGTACTTGTGTGTTTTCACTTCTTCAAAGGACTAAAATTGAGATTTACAGCAAACGCGCTACGTTTCTTATGTGACGTTTTGGATGAATGCCAAAAAAAATCCGCACGATGTCAAACGCTGCTCGTACGTCAGTCTGCACCGCGAGGCTCAAACGACAAGCAACAATAAGCAAATCACATTTTTGGAGTGGAGGGGGGAGATGAATGCCCGTGCCAGAAGACCACATAGATCAAATTGTCATTGATTAGGGAGTAAAGTATGTGCAGTCCAGATGGGATCAGGGCACAATCCAACATCCACAAAAGGAAGTGATGTCATTAAAAATGCTGAAAACATCTATGCTAATTTGAATGTACACAACATGTTTTTTAAAACGGTTTCCAACTATTGAAACATTGTTGACGAAAGCGACTGTTTGTCGAATATGTCGTGTTGCTGCTGACCTCCCCTGCGCCGGCGTTGAGCACAGCGTTGATGAAGGACATAATTGCAGTCTTCAAGTTGACCTCGTCTCTGTAGCGTCCCGTGCTTCTGTCCAGCTCATTCAGCAGCGTCTACAAACACATGGGAGAGTTTGGCGCTCGTGTTGTGAAGCAGATGTCACACGTATGACGGATGTCTTCATAAATCACACACAACAGTGTTGAAATCACAGTGGTGGGATCAGATAACACAAGAGGTCACTCACTCGTTTGTAAATAAAGCACTACAGATTAGGGATAGACCGATTATCGGCCGGCCGATTATCGGTGCCGATATTTGACAAATATCGGCATCGGCCATTTTACGAATTTGAAGGGCAATAAAGCTGGAATCATGTCATTAAATAATAAAAAAAAAAATACATTTAGAAATTATGTTGAAATTTTGGAAAACTTTATTTACCGTAGAAAACTATTTAGTTATTTATTTATTTGCTTGCTTAGTTTTGAATTAACACATGCTGATGACCCTGGAAGTTCCCTACATTTTCTACAATTTCTGTGAAAATTTTTAATTAATAAAACTGTCTATTGTTTATATGTTTTAAAATTAAAAAGGTTTATTTTATTTTATTTACACAATTATTTGCTCTATTACTGCAAATGATATCGGCTTGAAATATCGGTTATCGGCCTCCTTAACGACGAATAATCGGTATCGGCATCGGTCCTGAAAAAAACGTATCGGTCTATCACTACTACAGATTCCTGACCTCCATAACTCTAAGATATCTTCACCCAACGTTATGCTCTTCACATGTGTCGTTTTGATTTGCTGCCGGGCTCTCAGAAGACATCAGCACGTGTGAAGCGAGAACGAAAAAGATGCGAGTTTGCCGCACCTGAAAACGAGCGCGCTCGGCGGCGTATTTCTGGTAGTGGGCCATGGCCTGCAGGACTTTCTTGTGTCCGTCGGGCACCAGGCACACCGCCCCAAGAATCTCCAGGACGGCCACTTTGGTCTTGACGTTCTCCGTCCGCAGGCTCTGCGAGATGGTGTTGATGCTCTGCGGGTGGGCGAGCACGTGCGCGCGCCCCTGAGAGTTGTTCATCAGGGCCTTGATGCAGCCGATGACGGAGGTGTGGACGCGGCTCTCCGAGGTTTCGTAGTCCATGCTGCGCAGGAAGTTGAGGAGGCAGGTGAGGCCGTCCAGCTCGATGAAGCGCGTCACAAACCTGACAAGGGGAAGGGCCGAATTTTACTGGCGTGGCGATACAAAAAAAAAAAAGCTGCCACCGGTTTAAATACATCGATGAAGTGTCACCTTTATTCATTCATTCGAGCACAAAACCACTGAATATGATGAAAGACCTTGACGAACGTAATTAATGCATGGTTGTCAAATATTGCAAAGGGGTAGCGGCTCCCTTGTGATTTGTAGAAGCAGAATGTGACATTAAACCAGGGACACTAATTACTTAAGCTCATTCCTGACTTTAATATAATCAGTTCCACTCCTACTGTACATCCAATTCAAAAAAATAAAAAATAAAAAATTCCAAGCCTCGGACACGTTTGCAAGCACAATATGCAATGCGCCGGCTGCCCAAAGCCAGCTGAGATAGGCTCCAGCACCCCCCGTGACTCTTGTGAGGAATACGCGGACAAGAAAATGGATGGATGGATAATTCATTAAGTTATTTGAAGTTAAAAATATATACAGTTAAAAGGAGTGTGAAACATTGACTCGTAGATTTATGTTTTTGTAATTTTCTGCCACTAGGTGATATTAGTGTTTCATGGTGGATGTTGGTGACAGGAACATTACATTTTTCTCTTCAACTTCAGAACAATTGGTGTTTGAAACATGAAACAACTCATGGACTACAGGCCATTTTGATCATTGTAAACTAGTCACCAGTCACCACGAATTATTATTATTATTTTTTTAATCACATTTATTATTGCTAAATTGTGCGATAGTGCCTCCTTTGCAGTGTTGTATGCAAAATAAAACATGATCAGCAATGTTTGTACAATAATTCTATTTACATGTTTAATGCCTGTAGACATCGCATTTAATAATAATAATAATAATAATAATAATAAAAATAATAATGATGATAATAATAATACATCAGATCTCAATAGCACTTTTCTGAACACTCAAAGATGCTTTACAATGGATACATTATTCATTCATTCATATTCACACTGTGCAGAACTATACCCTGTAAGCGAGAAAATCTGAGAATTGGTTGAATCCAATTTGACTTTACTCAATAAATATCGGTTACAAGCTTTGAAGAAAAAAGTAGAAGCAGAAATGGAAAATTGTGATTAATCGTGATAAATTACAGAAAATTGTGTGATATATATATATATATATATATATATATATATATATATATATATATGAATGTATAAGACCATCTTGAAGTATCTTAATATGAGACACGTGTCTCGTCTAAACAGAAGAGCAGCTCGCTATTAACCATCAAGCTGACAAGCTGAATGACAGGAAATGTAAACTTGGAGTGACGCCACAGTCAGCATACAAATTAGCTTCTCGTTCCTCCATTGTCAGATTCCTGATGATCGTGATGTATTAATTCCAAACAGCAAATTGCAAGAGGGTGAGAAAGAGGACACAAACTGGAAGGGGAAAAAACGCAGATGGGGACGATTTGCAGCCATGTATTGTTTTGACGCCATCAGAAGAACACAACCAACCTCTTCCACATTTTGACTTTTTATAGGCACGGAAAAAACCACAAAACATGGAAATTAATATTGCACCTACATTGAGGCCAGCTGTTTTGACTTAAATGCAATCGGTTCCAGATTTCCAACAAAAGCGCACACACACACTTTACCTGGCACGATCAACAAATTCCTCAACGATATAAAACAATTTGACAACGCGTTTGGCTGACAAAATCTATCAGCAAACAAAGTGCTTCTTGTGCGTTTCCCCCAGGAGCTACGATAAAGTCGCCATCTATAAATAAATGCAACATATTGGACACGGTATGGCAGCCGCTCGGTGGAACACATTCTGCACCTTCTTCCAGCTCACCGGTGTCAAGTGAGGCCAAGTACGATATACTATTAGCCATATTCGTCTCCAGGAATTGTAAGACCACCTTAGAGGAAGATCCTTTATCCTGACTGAAGCTGCACAGGAAGCAGAAGGTGAAAGATGCTCTTCTTAGGAGTTCGAAAAGGTGAAAGCAATTCAGTCTGGCATTTTTCTGTGCTTTCAGAGATGTCAGAGACATCTTGTGCAGTTCAACACATACACATATTTTAACTCATTCACTCGCCGCCATTTTCACATTTCGCAATCCCGTTCGCTCCCGGCTGTTTTACTGGATTTTGACTGATTTTGCAAGGCCACAGAATATTGTGTTCAATTGCTATAAAAGCATGGAACCTATCAAAAGAAAGATTAAAGTCTCTTCTTTCATCAGGAAAAAAAAAAAGTATGTTTCTATCTGTTTCCAATTAGCATTAGAAGAGAGCTAGGTTTAATCAGTTTTCACAAATCTATTCAAAATTGGAAGTAATTGAGCTTTTTATCTAGATGGCCCTGGTTGATCTCCTTTGCTCTGCTGCCACCTGCTGGCCGTTTGTGTAATAACTACCATTTCTGCAACCGTTCTTCGCAGCTGAAAGGCTGCATCAAAGCCTTCTGTATGCTCTGGCATTAAAAAAAAAAAAAAAAAAAAAAACACCTCCCAAAAAACGTATAAATACGTCTTTGGGACACCTAAGACATAAAAAAGAAAACGTATTTACACGTTATTGGGAGTAAATGAGTTAATGGGCTAGCAAATGATGTGTGAGCAATGCATTGTGTTTGTATAACATTGCAGAGCACAGATGTCCTCGTCATCTTGCTCTTCCTCTACGGTTAGTAGTAGCCAACCTTCTCTGACTTTGGAGTGTCCTTTGACTGTCTCCGCTCAAGTTCACGCTCAAGTGGCTTGCGGACCAATCATTCGCTCCTCTTTAGAAGAAGAACAACCACACGCATACTTGAAAACCCACGAGGATCGTCTTCAATTCAAAGACGCAACCGCTGCATACGATATGCACGCAGGCGGCGCTAAACACTAGCGGGGAAAAGCCAACAACGCACACACGCACAAGAAAGAAAGAAAAAAAAAGAAGAGCATAATATAACTTGGAATGTAATGGCACGAACCAAAAATGACAGATGAGCACACCACAGTGTGTGTTGAGGCAGGGCCAATGACAGTCAAAGGCAACATTATGTGCGGCAGCATTTCAGATGATTATCTTAAGGAAATGATCATAAAGCAAGAAAAAGGATGAGTTTGGATTTCAATGGAATCAAGAACTGTTGATCAAAAACTCATTTGGATCCGAGCCAAAGAGTAAACCTTTACACAGACCGTCAGACCTTATGCCGAAAGTTTGTTCGATACTATTTAGATTATGGCTCAATAATGGCCACTTCAGAATAGTCCGATGTTTTGTTCGGAGTCATTCTAAACAGTTTTAGCTCTTTATTTTTGGGTAACCCTGTTGGAGGACCAAAGAATTTTCATTGGTTGTTCAATTGGTATTCGCTCGTTAATGTATAGTTTCTAAGTTTTAGTTCTTTCTGTCCCCTTTCATTTCTTTTATTTTAAAGAGTGAAATAAAGTGATTTGATTTGATTTGATTTGATTAAAGGCTAGACTTTTCCTTAAAAAAATAAATAAATACAAAATAATGTGAACATGAATAGCAGATTTTGGCGAGTCCGAGCGCCTACTTGCTAATCTTGACATTTTTAATTTTTTTTTTTTTTTTTTTTACTTATTTTGATTTCCTGTACAGATTCCCAGACAACCTGTGCCAGATGCAGCAAAACAGTCCCAGAACAAAACCAAGTCTTATCTATGTTTTTGTCCAGACCAGATTCTGGCTCACATGGCCGTGGTTGTCACTTTAAGTGCTGCACACTTGCACAAGAAATGTTTAAATCTCATAACAGCCCTCGAACAACCTCGAATGTTTTTGATGTCAACTTGTGCCGGGAATGTGCAAAGAGTGTGGGCTTATCATAACAGGAAATGCCACTGCGGACACAATCATATACAATCAATCTAGCAATGCATTTACTTAGTTTAGTTGAGGAAACGATGATGTACTGGTTGAGAATGTGTTGGTTTATTTAAATCAACTAACACTATGCGAATAACGTACACAATAACCCACTTTTGTCACAATACTCAGAAGCTGTTTTAAATTAGAGAAAGGGTCTACAAAAAAAAAAAAAAAAAAAATCTAAAACAAGCACAAACATTAAGCAAAGGCGGATTTGTGTTAGAGGTGTTCATTTGTGGAACGATGACGGAAATGAATTAAAAAGTTGTGAATCAGCTACAATCAAGTACAAAAATGTATATGGATTAGGTATAAGTAGCTGAAATTGCAGAAATGTTGGAAATGTATGAAAATTATATGTGCATGTACGAGGGTATAATTATTTAGAAATGTTCTTATGTGCTTATGTATCTACATAGTTGAAGGTATATGTGTGCATGCCATCGGATATATACACAAGTATGTTGAGCGTCACTATGTGATCTTTCCATAGTGCGTGTTTTTTGTCTTTCATTTGGGATACACTATATGAAAAATCGGTTATTGTATTAACATCAAATAAGTCAAAAATAGGGTAGCACAAGCCAATTTTTTTTTTTTTTACTACTTCCTTTAGAACAGAAACTGTTCTTAACGTTGACTATTGATACGCTACGTTTATTTCTCGCAAGTTCCTGTGTTTTTTTTTCTCTCTCGCAAATCTGCTACTTTATAAAGTTGCAAATTTGTTGCTTTATAATCTCACAAATTTCTTGCTTTAAACTTGCAAATTTACATGTTTTTTTTCTCGGAATATTACCACCTGTCTAAAAAAAAAAATATATATATATATTTATACGTAGCCCTAATACACCGTATCTTCTCTTCTTTTAAATACTTGTTTTGTTTTTTTAAACTCTAGTCGTCCCTTTTCAAAATGATTTCATGAAGAAAACAAGTGTCAGCAGCTTTTAACAGGTGTGCCTAATGTAGCTACCCACCATCATTATGCTAATCGTGTGACCAAGGTGGGGAAAATGTGTCCTCTTAGTCATAATCACGCTACTCAAGTCCCCCCCCCCCCAAAAAAAATAAAAAAAATAAAAAATGTGGTGCTCTGTTCCACAGCTAATGTCGCTAACGTATTTAGTAAGACAGAACGTGAAAATTGAAAATTGATGATGGGCCCACGCTTTATGAAGTGGAACCATTCAGAGCAGCAGCTAATAGTCGAAAGCAATATTGACACGGTCACGCTTGAGAAGTTTGGAGAAGAAGCTGTAGTGGAAACACATTCGGGTCTCTGTGATGCTCTTCCAGACGAGAGCCAGTGAGAAAGCATGGCCGTTAGAACCTGTAGAAAATGTCACTTTGTGCAGTCGTTATTTTTGCCAGGGAAATGACAGTGAGGAACGGGACACCTCGAATCCCATGTAACTTACACCTCCCACCAACTGGTGTAGTTGAGGTGTGGTTTGGATTGGTAAAAACAGATCAGTCGCACATTTCTAATGCAGTGTGTGCTCTTTTTTTTCCCCATCTCCATTTTTGCCTTAGGAGGAACTCTTATTACCCCCTTCGGTTTACAATTTCATGCATAACTAGTCACTGATGAGCTCCATTCTTTGCTATTTGTTGCCACTGTACTGGATCGTTATTGGATCTTGGATTAGCACTCAAGTCGATGCAATCAACTTAGTGAGAGGACCAGTTAAAATCAGGTAATATGTCAGGATAAAGTTCAAACTATTCTTTGTGACCATTTCTCTTGACAGATTAGCAAAAATTGTAATTTTGTTTCATAAACCTTCTCCAGGGAAATGAAGATCGAGACAGATGATTCATTTGGTGGTAAAAAAAAAAAAAAAATGATAGTTTTTTTTTTGTTTTTGTTTTTGTAGGTACAGAATATCAGAAAAGTGAACCAGGTTGCATGCTGTCCCTTCTCAAAAGCATCTGGTGTGAAGATGAGATTTTAAAGACAACAAGATGGACATGCTTGCATCCAGCTGTTAAGTTTTGAAGTGGCAGTTTGCGAGCAATGTTGCGTCTGTCCTTGGCACCTGCCTCCCTGCATGCTCACCGTGTGCTTTTGCTCTGTGACCAAGCAAAAAAAAAAAAAAAAAAAAAAAAGGACAGGAGAGCCTTGTCATGCTACACAGCAGCTGCCTTTCTGAACCGCCGGAGGGAAGGCGGGACTTGAGCCAATCCCGGCAGTGACCCAACAAAGTAATGAATTGGTGCACAGACAGAACGAGATGTTGCCATGAAAGTGTCACAAATACGAGGTGTCATGATGAAACTGAAGTCCTCGGTCACATTTGACACAAATAATCCCTTCAGACATTATCAGATGCAACATCAAGAATAAAACTATGAAAGTGAAAAAAAAAAAAAAACAGGGGTCAATATACTTATGATTTATACACAAACTAGCATATCCCTCATTACCGTAATCACAGAATTTCCCTCACCACCCAATCTATGGAACCCACACCACTGCTGAGCATAAAATGGCTCTGACTTAATGAGTAACGACCCGTCTCTGATAATCACATTTTGAGTAATGGAGACTCACTACAATCACAATCAGTCACTACAATTTTATGAGCTTAGTTAAATGTAAGAATGAAAAACGGGAACACGTCAAGCTTTTCCAACATAGTACAAAAATGATAATAATAATAATAATAATAATATTTTTTTTTTTTTTTTAAACCATCGCTTTGAGAATTGAACTTTTGTCTAAAGGAGAGAATTTGTTCACAGGTTACCTCATTGGCTGAGTCCGCAGCGCCGTCTTCAGATCTTCCACCACCTTGTTCCTCATTTCCATTTCCTCCTCGTCAAAGGCAAACAGGGTCTGCATCTGGCCAGAAAATGGAAAAACGCTGACTAAGAGCTGGTGAACCATTTCAACACCACAAAGACACCAGTCTTGCCTTGGTGCTACGTTGTTCCAGCATGCTATTGCTAATAGGTGAAATCTGGATGGCAGAAAATAGCAGCTCCTCTTCCTGCCATACGATCAAACTGCTGCTCTGTTGACATCCAACAGGATCTTCTGTTTAATCTTGTGGTCGTTTTCCATTGAAGCTACACGTCAAGTGTAAGCGTTCAAGAGCGTGTTTTACCAGTAAGCAAGTTACAGTGGTTGCCTATTAATTGACTGAAGAGATATTTATTTAAAAGAGGGCTCCGTTTTCTTAAACATAAGCCATTACCGGGATATCTAGATGTAAGACGGGTGTAAATATTCCACGGCGAGAACCGAAATCTGACCTAACAATAGCCGCCGAGCCTCCACGTTTGACTACTTTACAACACTTCTTGTCTGTCCAAATGTGCGAATGTTTAATCGAGAAACAGCTCAGTCAAAACAACCGTTGTGTCGACTAAGCCCGACGTCCAGATGCTTGAAACGCTCAACGCCAAGAAGCTCTGGCAATGAGCACTTTGTGAGTCAACAGGAAGTCGGACGCACAAATGTCGGGAGACGAACTGCATGCTAAGTTCACCCTGTGTACACGTCTTGCCAAACATTTCGACATCTGTTATTTGTAAGCGCATTCTACCCCGAGTCTAGTTTGCACATGGTGATTTTATTAAAAGCAGTTGGTACACCAGCAGAGGGTATTCTCCTGAATGTGGATTTGTGCAAATAACCCCCTTTGAGCCAAAAAGAAGCCCTTCAGCGTGAATGCTTCATTAACTGAGTGAGCAATGAGTACAACTAATCTCGTTCTTAATTGGAACCACGTTTGTGTAGATGATATGTTCATGAAGTCTATTGATTTCAGTAAACATTTTCAAATGGAGGACGACTGGACGTCTTGGTTGAAGAAAAAATTTGGAGCACGAGCTAGTTCGGGATATTGTTAATATAAATACCGTTTTCCCACTGTCGTTATCCTCCGATGCTAAACTGGGTTAACAGAAACCCTCATCACGTTTACCACAACAACGTTTGAAATACTCTATCAATCGGTGGTGGCCAATAAGCGATTGCAGGGATGTGATTGTGACACGATTTTATGAATGAACACCAAGACGCTGGCTTGTTCGGTAATCTTGCCGGGTCTCGAAGCAAAAATGAGCTCATCCAATAACTCGGCTACTGTGGAAAGGAGAATTTTTCCCTGGTGAGCTCGAACGGGAGCCAAGATGTGAAGTCATTGTCAAACAAATCAACTCCAAATTATTTAAACACTCACTTGTCAAGATGCTGCAAGGAGTACTGTGGAGGAGGAATAACGGGAGGGAGTAAAAAAAAAAATAGATTGCGGAAGGGGAAGAAATACTGCGGATCCACGATGAGTGAGCTGACATACAACATTAAGGTGGATAATTTCTCGTCACAGTTAACTTTTAATAGAATACAGGAATGAGTTTTATATGCATATATATATATATATATATATATATATATATATATATATATGCATATATATATATGCATATATATATATATATGCATATATATATATATATATATATATATATATATATATATATATATATATATATATATATATATATATATATATATATATATATATAGTCAAAATTTGACTAAAGCTCTAAAATTCTATGTGTACAGCATATGTATACATACATACATATATATACATAGATACAGAGGTGGGCATTGTCATTGACTGGAATTGATGATTGATGATTGATGGAAGTGCCCACCTTTTTGGCACTTGCTTCAGCACTTTCAGCGAATGGTTGATCATGCGAAGCCTCAGAAAAAAAAAAAAAAAAAAAAACGCATTGAGAAGGACCGTGTGTACTCGACAGAAGTCATCCTGCTTCACTAGGTGCTCAGTCGATGCATTTTTTTCAAGGCCTTGCATGATCAAGCATTCGGTGAAAGTGCTGAAGCACACGCCAAAAGGTGGGCACTTCCAACAATGATCAATTCTAGTCAATGACGATGCGGACCACTGCATATAAATACATACATATATATTTTTTTTTGTTTGCAATCAGTCCAGCCACATGGTTTCCAGCTGACGGGTCCATGGCGCAAATTGGTCAGCAGCCTAATGTACAATGAGACACAACAACTATAGCAGCAGTTGTGCTTAAAATAACACAGAGAGCATGGCTGACTACTTGTTTTCATTGGCAGCCAAAAAAAAAAAAAAAGTCACTGCGAGAAGTAATGAGCAGTTCCATCTTGGCCTCTGACTGCCATTCCCACTGACTCTTGCGTGTAAAACTGGCCTGCTTATCATCACAGTGTGGGAGAATGTTGGGGTCGCACTGATGGAATTTGGTCATGTCGTCGGCAGGGGCACGATAAACCACCCCAGCAACAAATGAATAGGAACCTCTTAGTCCCATACTTGGACATGGAGGAAACTGAAGATGTAGTGGGACAGCTGGGATTTATGAGGAATATCATTTATTTTGGAATTCCATTGAAAAGGAAGTCAAGACTTACAGCAGCCATGGAGTTGATTCGGTCAATGTAGTAGTCAGGCCAGCTTGTTGCCAGCTTGTTCGGGTCCTCTTGTTCCTGTCCAGGGACACAAACAAACCGTCAAATATTGATTTATAGATTTGAAAACGCAAATCAAATCTTCTAAATGCTCCACCTAAGGCTGATAACTGGTAGAAGAAGACGACCAAACAGCCCAAAATGCTCATTAAAATCTGAGATCTTTACTACTATCAGTTTGGCACAGATACTTTTAAGGATTTTGGTGTTGTCTGCCGTAACGAAGAAGCAGCTTAAACAAAGACAGCTATTTCTGTTGAAAAAAATAATAAAACAAGATATCTAGGTCACGAGAAATTCAGGCTCAAGCATGATGGTTGTAAGGCTTTTCAAACAGAGATCAATTTGTCCTGGACAATTGCAGCTTTTGTGATGCCATCAGAAAACCAGAGACCATGTTGCTCATTTACATCTGGTCTTGCTTAGCCTCGGCTAGGAACATTGGTAGAACACTGTTATTCTTGTCAGGCTTTGCAATTCAATAAAACCTGGAAAATAAATCCTAACTCCCTATTGAAAAATGACATTTAGAGGGGGGAAAAAAAAAAGAATGCGTTTGCTTGTGCTTGATGTATATTTTTAGATTATTGACTAGAAGATTAGATATATGAGATGATATTTGTATTTTATTGTATTAAAAATGCTGTTCCAGTTGCATGCTCAGCTGAGACATCGCAGCAGCTCGTCCTTCATTCAACGGCAGCAACTCACTCACATTCCACGTGTCCGTTGACATTAAAAAACGATTTACATTCAAAGCTGGAGCAGAAGTGGACACGAATCCCCAACAGACTGGGAACTATTCTAATTCTGTACTATATTCCTCTCCATACAACTACATTTTGTTGGCTCTACTGCTTACTGGGAAGAGAAATAGATGGCTGAAGTTCGAGTCCAAATATTTTACTATGTGTGTGTTCCTATCTGGCTGTAGCTGAGATCAGAAGTGCCGATATGGACAGCTAATGTAAATGCAAGATGTACCACTGTAATTTGTCCATATTTATGCTAATTTCCTGACACAACTTATGACAAGAATGAACACATGAGCAGAGAATATGTGAGATGAAGGAATAATGTTTGTTAGCGGAAAGAGCAGTTTGATGACAAGCATTATTGTAATCATCTTTGACATTGCAGTTTCTGTGATAAAAATGCAGAGAGCGATTTTATTGATCAGGCTAACTAAGTCATCAGGCAGAGGGACATTTCTTGGCAAAGGGATATGATTCATGCTTGTCATAAACACGTCTGTTTAATCATGATTTTGGTAAATACCAGACCAGCAAATAGTACAAGTTTAAATTAATTTTAAGAAAATGAAGGAAAAGATGCCTCCCAAAGTGGCAAATCAACACATCACACTTGAACCACTGTAAAATTATATCTTACAGGAGCTCAATTTAACAAGCATCACAAAGTGGTTTTAAGCGATTAAAAAAAACCAGAAACTACATCAGGTTAAGTGGACTCACATTGGAAGTAATAAGACCACATCATCACTGCACCCGTCGCCTCGCCAAATGTCATCAAAGTGAATGTCGGGTGATTTATTTTTACAGTCCATTTGCGGTAATTAACTTCTTAAAAATGTATTTGCATTGCAACTGATTGTCATTTCATCTTTGTTATATCGAGATGCTTCAATGTTTTCATGTTGTAAACATTCTAATGCTCTTTTGAAAGTTTTAGGACTTCCCTGCTCCACTCAAGGAAACCATTGAAGTCAAGCTCCTCACATTAGTGTCTAAATTGTTTAATGACGCCATCTTATAGCCACAAAGAAACCTTTTACTTTGACTTGGCCTGTTGATCTGAAAGCATACAAACCACCGGACTTGGAACAAATGAATTTAACTTGACAGCAATGAAACACAACTGGCATTCCTTCAGGGGTAGCGACATTAGCCATTAGCTTGTTTTGGAGGTGAATAAAAGTGAAGTCTCTCAGTCACGGTGTTATTCAACCACAACAACTGACGACGTCGCCAAGCAAGAGGAAGACAAGGGAAGCAGTGTTTGTCACAGACAGGAACGACTGAGCAACATTTTGTGGTCAAATGGCTGCTACACTGTAATTCCAAAGTAGACAGAGCACGACTGTGTCGTCTGCTCGGCTAAACAACCGTCCGTATAACACTCTAAATTTGCGGGACTTCGTAGATAATATACATGGACTCCGTGAATGAAGGATTTGTTGAGCCCTTCCTCCAACTTTCGGACGTGGACAACCACAGTTTGGCTCTTCATTTTCTTTTTTTTGTTTCACCTCTAGCCTGAATAGTGGCAATGATGTCAAACTATAACGTAGGGAAGATCAAAAGTCAGAGCTCAGTTTTGGATCAAATATAGCTTTGGATGTTCTATGAATGGGTGACTGTGCTTTAATAATGTGAACGTGTGTAGGCGCTTCACAAAACAGATTTGCTGCAGAACGATTGAATTTGGGGCTTTCGAGTTAATGTGAAAATAATCATTGTGCTATTTGAACAATACTGAAAGGACGACTGTGTGCATTCTTGCCCTAATATCTCTTTTAAAAAAGGGTATAGGAAACTTTTTTTTTTTTCCCAGCTCATGACCCACATTAGAAATGTTGGCCATCCCAGTCTCTTAATGCACTGCATTGTGCAGTTCCATCACATCAAAATATTCATAGAAACTAATGAGAATGAATACAAAACATGTATGAAAACGCTTTGCCAAGAAATATTCCGCGCAACCTTCACTCCACCATCAGACCTGTACAGGCCACAAATCGCTTTCTTCTTCACAGTAACTCAAAAGTATGCTGCACCTAACCCGCCCACAAAACAGCCTTTGTTTACAACTCCGCCTCCATCAGATCAGCTAAGCCTGCAAGCTTTAATGGAGAAAGGAAAGGAAGGCTTCAATTGTCATTCTACTTTCCAGACAAAAACCTTGGCTGTATTTACGAAGAGGCACAAGCGAAGGTTTGAGATTATCTATTCGATTTTTGATGGAGAGAGAATAAGGAGCCGAGTTACACTTCTTCTTCAAGCACAATGTCATTTCCTGCTGAATATTTGACCACAAAGTCAGGCTGGAATTTTTTGGAAGGGGATATTAAGAAAACGGGAGATGCTTTGGAGAGGGAAACGGGGTGAAATACAGGGCGAACCAGAATTTCAAGTGGCGTTTTCGTGGTATGCTTGCTGACTATCTTACAGCACCACAACACAGATAGGACGTACAATTAACTACCAAGTCACCTCCAAAAATACGAGAACAACAAGGTCAATGTCATTGTTTTTGTTATATATTGCAAATATTTTGGCTTCAGGGCAAAATATGAATGAAAAATAAAAAGACTGGTCAGTCAGTCATCAGACCTTAACCCAATAGCGCCTGCAATGTTGGTTTCAATACTTTTGAGGGTGGGTGGCTTCAAACAAATGGTGCTCTGTCCTGCATTGATCAACGTATAGATGTAAACGCAATGAAATAAAAGCTGAAATCTTTTAATCTCATATTCATCTGAAACCCAAATATCATGTATCTGCAAGCTGATCAATACTTAAATGCGCATCAATTGCGTGCATGCAGCTTGCAGACGTCAGAGAGCGACAATGTTTTTGCCAAAGCAGAAATGAGAAGTTGGATTTGGGCTGAGCTGATTTAAAACCGGCTCGGGTGAAAGCTGCCCTTCAATAACTTTCATGTCTGACACAGAGGCATTGTGGGAGGAGTTAGTGGCCTCGTCTACAGAGGGACAGCCAGAGTTTTCAGACAAAACAAAAAAAAAAAAAGGACCAATGAACTCACCTTCTTTTTACTGCAGTAGATCTGCCATTTCTTCTCATCAGGTAAAGCGAACATGGCCTCTCTATTCTTATCAGTCAAATCCAACTCGTCCTGCAACAAGGGAAGAATTCATTTCCTTTGAACAATTGTACAAACTTATAACTCAAATAACTCATTTTTATTGATATTTCCTGGTATAATCATCTATAGAATAAATGCACCCAATCATACAAATCGGTTAACACGAATTCGCAGTGTGACATTTGATTATTCAACACTCTCCACACCACGGAAGCGTATTTACAATATTGGCTCCGCTCAATTCCTCGGCCGTGCTCCTTTTGAAATGCATATGAGCCCAGGAAATGAGTTCATGTTTGCCAGAACGGAAAAGAACAGTTCTGAGAGGCTGAATGTGCAACAGGGGACAGAACAAGAAATTGCCTTGACTGACAAAAAAGGAATGTGACGAATCAAGAAAAATGATGGACGACAAAAACATTGAGGATACGATGAGATGCTTTTGAACTAAGTCTTTGTGCTCAAGTGGTGCTAATCTAATAATACTAGTTTTGGTACCATGACGTCAACCAGAAATACCACAACCCCCAACGCCCCAGCAGAGTGAAGATGGCCGACAGTGCCAGGGGTGGGGGCGGGCCCCTTGAGGCCAGCCCAATAGCTTCACAAGTTTTTTTGTTTTTTTTCTAATTCCATTGAGCCTGGGTGAGTGGGTGAGGTGCACACTGCGAGCCTGACATGTTAAAGACTGACATCATCACTTATTCAGAGCTTTCCAAAGCAGAACCAATTATAGAGAGTTTTGAATAACATAAAAAGGAACCCGCTGAATGGTGCCAACTTGAAGGACATGTAATACAGACAAAGGAGCTTTCCAATCACAGCTCCAAGCATTTTTCATCTCAATGGCATCATTTCACTGACTAACGGTGACTCGAACTCCAAGTTGGTCCCCTCGGGGTCAGTACCCGCCACAATAAAAGAATAAAAGCACAGGTCCTCCCTTTCCTCAATATTTATTGATTTTCATTTAAATCACAAACTACTCCCCAACATCCTCTTACGAAGAAACGAAGTCCGAGAAGTCGGCTTGTCTTCGCAGTCGCCTCTTCGCCGGGTCAAAGCCCTTCTGTCCAAACTGCGGCGATTTCGAAGACGTGACACTGGGGAGCTTCTGGGGAAATCCGTGAGAATGAGACCCTCGGATTTGAACCAGATGGGAGCCGAGCCCGACAGTTGATCTTTGGGCTACTTCACTTTGCACAGCGTGCCTGAGGCCGCTCAATTTAGCGTCCGATATGGAAGAGCGATACGGTACGTGAGAGGAGGGCGCACGCGATGAAAAACAGGATTTAAGTATCTGCGGAATGCAGATTCGACAGGGGATGTTTATGTTTACTTAAGGCTTTTACGTAACACTTAAACGGCCGAGTGCTTGAAATTGCAGAGTAGCAAGAGGAGGAAACCAGAAGGGGAGCAAGCAGGGAAAGTTGTGAGGGCTTAAGCATCTTCTAAGCACCAATCTCGTTTTTTTTCAGTGAGTTATTAGCCCCTTTTACATACAAGAATGTTACACCACTGTCAAGTGTATCTAAATTTTACTGTAAAAATGGACAAAGACAAGAAATGAAATGTTCCATTTAGTTGAGCATACACGTAGCGCAGAGATGATGTTGAAATTGGGTGGTTGAAGGAATTTTTTGTTACAACAGCCAAAAGATTTTTTTCCCTCTTACGCAACAGTCTACGGTTTGGAATAAAAGTCGACTAAAACCAGTCAACACAAAAATCCATGCGTCAAAGCTATTTTAATAATTTTAAAAAACATATTAGGAACCGATATTTCGTGTTCCGCACGGACACTTATTGCTGACGGACTCCGATTCGCCACTACTAACTAAGATGCTTTTTCAGGGTTTGTTTGTGGTCTCTTTAAGACTGAAAAGGGAGAAAATTAACGTCGCTATATGACGTACTTGTGACAAAACAATCTGCATCAAAATCACTGATTAAATAAAAGAACTTTAATGAATTTATTGCCGCCTCCCTTCATGCTCAAAATGTGTTCTTATAGCAGGTCTGCGTCACATGACCCTCCCCTTATGACCTGATAGCAATACCACAAAACATTGCGGTCTTCTCGCACTCCAAATTCCAAACCAAACTAAATAACATTCCGCCTTGGCTGTGCAGAACGTGCCCCCCCCCCCCCCCCCACACACACACACACACACACACACATCTCCGCCAACACGCTCCAGTTGGGAATTCATATAAACCAAAGCTAATATTGTTACACCTGCTGCTCAAAAGGGGGAAATGCATACCTGAGGCAATTGAGACCTTCTTTCATATTTTCAACAGCCTATCGAGTAATGTTACAAATTAAAACGGGTGTCACGGTGGTCATGTGCGCAGCAGACTGACGGACAGGCCTGATCATTCAATTTCCTGTTTCGCGAGGCCAGTGGGCTTCTCAAATGTGCTCAATAATAACGAATAGTGAGAGAATATGAAAAAAAAAAAAAAAAAAAAAAAAAAAAACAGAGCTAAAGTCCAGAGAGCATTGACATTGTTGGCCTGGATGAATAAATACATGCATTCTATGCTGCTATGCCCTAAACAAGGATATTGGAAAGCATATGATGAAAAAGTATTAATAGACAATTTTACCACGTAAATAAAGCCGATTTAGTCAGCTGTCATGATTTACAGTACAGCAAAGTAGTGATGTTGTACGATACACACTTAAAGCCATGGAAGATTATTGACATTAACATATCAACTCTCGTTATATTATTATCTGCCCACACAAATGACTCGGAATGTAATGATATCCAAACATCACAATATGAACCTCACGATACGATAATTATCACGATTTGTGTGGAGGTTGGCGATATAAAAAAAAAAAAAGCTTACAATAATGTGTAAAAAATCATGTTTGTTTTTTAAAGCTCATACGAGGGAGAAAAAAAAAGCACACTATTGTGGTTTTGTATATTATAACAGCAATGATGATCATATGCGCCTACTGGCTCAGCAGCGCAAAGCAACATGGCCGACAATGTTGGGTTTGGCTGAAGCGGGCCAAAAGCAATGCATTTTTTTCACAGAGATGCTGAAAAATATTTGCTGGTGGTATGACTGATTTATAGGCGTGATAACCGCTACAGTGGCCAAAACATTCCTTATTAAAATTAAACTGCACTAATTAACTAACCATCAGAGGGTGCTAGAACTGCACAAATGCAGCTTTACATATAACCGCGCCTTTTTAACAGCTGTGCTGCTTTTTAATATCGTGACATGACGACGACGATATTGTGGCACTTTCAATATCGCGATATTGATGTTATACTTTACTTGCTACAAATGACGGCAGGAAGATGCCGAAATTTTCATGATCAGCATAATGCAGAAGGAAACCCAGTAAAATGCAAGTAAAGTCGGGAAGACAACATGACTAATATTGAGCTGATATTTGTTTCATCCACACACCCTCTAAAACAATCAGGAAAATGAGAGCGAAACGACGCAAGTAAAATGGCGTTAGCAGCAAGAAATGCGCCGACAGAAAAAGTGTGTAAATTGTCTGAATATGTCGAAAGGAAGAGACGAGGATGACGGAGTGTGAATGTGTGGGATAGAAAAGGGAGTGAGGTTATTACTGTGTGACCGCTGACTTCGAATGTGTCCGACTCCACCTAAATGGGAATCGTGTGGTCCAAGAATGACATCCTGCCTCGTTTGAAAAAGTTTTACGCTGTGTCCCGCGGAGGTACGCAAGTACGTCCTGCAGCCGTCCTAAGCAAGACAGGAAGCCCGGCGAAAGACAGGGCACATATCAGGAGGTCATGTGAGGCCTCGGAGGTCATTGCAGGAAGCCGTCAATGCTGCCAAGTATTTCATTGTTTTGAAATTACATCACACACGTTTCAAGTTATTAGTATTACTTTTTCATACTTATGTGCGTAAATGTAATTTGAATATGTACCCCAAAGGCAAAAACTTACTTCACTTAATTAATAAAAGCAAGACAATACCTTCTTATTCGTAGTCAAAATGTCTGAAACGACGTTATTTTCCTTTGCAGCTGCTTCAATAAATGTGCACTGATTGAAAGCTGAATAGTGTGGACAGTTACCCAAACATGGGAGATACATAATGTCTTTTTTTGTTTGTTTGTTTGTTATTGATTACTCATTTATGGCCTCAGTCAATATGGTTGAAATAAAACGAGGGGCGGAGGAGGAGGAGTTGGTCATCGGGTTACGTGAAGGCCCATGCTGAAGCGTCCTTGAGGCTCAGCCATGAGTTTATGAATGAACGCGTGTGTGCGTGTGGCAGAGGTTGGATTGACTAGAAAATGAATAAATGACATAATTAGCATTCCATCTCAAGTGTTGAGTGGAAAAGTGCGCATTTCTCAAGTGCCTCCTGACTGGGATGATTTTCAAATCAGTCAGTCTGAAATGAATAAATGATGGTGTGCGTGTGGGCCGTCTTTTGGAATTGGCTTGTGAACTTGATATTGGACCTGTTGCAGAACTACGGACATTTTATTGGTGAGCCACTCAGCACTCAAAAGTTCCAGAATAATCAAATGTGCAGCATCCTGACTTTGACATCTCTCCACTGGGGTGTGGACAGGGGATGACGACTTTACACTGGGACAATATTAACTCATTCACTCGCTGCCATTTTCACATTTCGCAATCCCGTTCGCTCCCGGCTGTTTTACTGGATTTTGACTGATTTTGCAAGGCCCACAGAATATTGTGTTCAATTGCTATAAAAACATGGAACCTACCAAAAGAAAGATTAAAGTCTCTTCTTTCATCAGGAAAAAAAGTATGTTTCTATCTGTTTCCGTTTTGCAGCAATTAGCATTAGAAGAGAGCTAAGTTTCATCAGTTTTCACAAATCTATTCAAAATTCAAAGTAATTGAGCTTTTTTTCGAGATGGCCCTGGTTGATCTCCTTTGCTCTGCTGCCACCTGCTGGCCGTTTGTGTAATAACTACCATTTCTGCAACCGTTCTTTGCAGTTGAGAGGCTGCATCAAAGCCTTCTGTATGAACTAGGATCAAAAATAAAAAAAACACACACACAAAAACGTATAAATACGTCTTTGGGACACTTACATTAAAAAAAAAAAACGTAGTGTTATTGGGAGCAAATGAGTTAATTGGAAGCACCACGATTATGGGTCCCAAGAAGAAGAAGAAGAAGAAAAAAAAAAAAAAAAGTACAAAATGTCAACTGAAGTCAGGTAGTTTTACTTAGCTTAGCAAGAATTTTCATGCATTCATGTAGTTAATAATACTACTAATAATAATAATAGAGGATGCAACATTAAACCAAATTTTCTCACTTGAAATTGGTGCCATCATCTACAATCTGGAAGTCTATATGTGACCTTGTTTCTTTCCGTTGATTCATATGTTGTTTTTGGTCAAATTGTAATGCGTTTACACTTGACAATCTGCGTGGAATCTATTAGGATAAAAACATGTTCATTTAACCCCCAAGAATATAATCAAAGAGTTTGCAATCATATTTATCATCTGTCAGTAGGTGGATGATGTGATACAAAGAAGCTAACTTCCCATTATGTTGGTGAAGTTAATTTTTTGTCAGAATATTATTTTTGACAGTGCGGCTGGAGCTCCCATTCTTGCACTGGGAGTTGAGCTTGCGCTCTGCTCAGTTTCTGGACGCAGTGGAAGATCCCATTATGGATGTGAAGACTCTGGAGGTGGTTTACTCCTACAGTTGGCCCAGATCTGTCGCTCCCACTCCAGAGGCTCCATTCAGTCTTATTCACCTCATCAAGAGAGCCTTTCATAGCAATAATCCCCGACTGCCGTTACCAAGGAAACGCGCTATTATGTTTCTCCATTTTGCCCGGTGATGCAAAGCGCGCTTCTTGTGTTACAAATATTATCGTCCAGAACATGTGACTTGGTCAATCTAAATACGGGTCGTTGGACACGTGGTCAAATATGTCGGCATGTTGGCGGTCGCTGGATCACGAAGGCAGACGTGGAGGGCCAATGACTTAACCAGATTGTCAGGTAGAAGCATTTTGTGTATTGCTCATCAGCATCCAGTCTAAGCAAACGTGAATCAAGCTGTCACAGTAAAACATTTTGTCCGCCTTTCATGAAAAAAAAATATATAATCAGCTTCAGCTGCTCCATCCACTGCTGTGATGCTTCACAAAATCAAAAACAGAGAAATGGCCCCGAACGCTGAACATCCGAGCTTGTGAAAAACAAAGTACCCATCCAACCATCTCAACAATAATCTATTCACAATATGTAGAAGGGACCCGATCCAATGAGATGGGAGAAAGCCAGATCCTTTTTTTTTTTTTTTTTTTTTTTTCTTTCCCCCCCCTCAAAAGGTCAAAATGTTGCGAGAGGTTTTGATATCAAGCGCGACTCCCGACTGTTTTGATGGCTCTTCCTCTCAGGCTCATCAACGGAAGCTGAAGATAAAATATTTAGTCCAAAATAAGCAGCAGATCCTCCAGTCCTAAGTTGGGACATGGGAAAGTGCTCCCATATGAAAGGCAGACTGAAACATGCCAGCCCGCTTTCCCTGTAAAACGTGGCTGTCACTCACAAATCTAGAAGGAGTTTGAATCAACAGACGGATGACAAACGAAAACCTTCAACATGTGAAAACGCAGCAAAGCAGACGCTTCGGAATCACTTCTGGGAAACTTCTGCCTTGATAACAATGAATTATTTTGTCATGTCAAAGGAATTTCTCTTTCCTCGGCTTCTTGTGAATTGATCTGGACAGCTGCAGTAATCGATCCTGTTGGTGGTGAAGTTGAGCATTCCAAGACAAAGATTTGCGTATGCCGCTCGCCAAGACGCTGAAAACATATTTGGAAACGAGCAGAGTGGAAGCGGGACAATAAATAAGAAGCTAAGAAGGCGGCAGGTCGAATTGTGACCTTACAAAGGTAAGCGTAAAAAGTCTTGTTTTGTGTTTCGTCACTATCGAATATATTTTTAGAATCGATTCATCTATTGATTATTCAACTGACTAATTGGATTAATTTCAATTTTGCATTAAAGTGTATTACAAAAGCAAATATTACAAGGGCGGACTGTTGTTGTACTGTTACTGGTTCAGTCATTATTTTCCAAATTAATAACAGATGTTTGCAAATGTCTTATTTTGATTAAACACGGAAGATAATCACTTCGTTCATGACAGACTACAGAAATCAGTGAACAATTACCGTTGATATGCTGAAATCAGAGGAATTTGACAATTTTCAATAAAAAAAATAAATAGCTCCAAACAATTACTCAATATTTAAAATAGTGGTTGATTAATTTGATAATCAATTAATTTGTCAATTAATTAATTAATTAATAAGTCTTGTTCACCCATTGGCGCAACATCAACAGCATACTTGGACACATTCAGCTAAACCAATAAACTTCATATGGACTCGGGGTGGGATGTTATAAGCGGTTTAGAAAATGGATGAATGGATAATATATTTGATTATTTATTAGGCTACTATTCATTATAGTAACATAAAAAAAGCTATCAATCCTAAAATCGTACAGTATATCTAGAATCCCTGTTGAATTCCCGTTTCAACATTTCTTTTGAAAATTGGCCCAATAATTTCTGAGATATTGGGGCGTAAATGTTGGCTTCCATTTTTGCCCCCCCAAAAAAAATGTATCTCGCAAACAGCATGTGCGGTGTCCGGAAAATAGTATATTTGTTTTTTTATAACGAACAAACAAACCACATTTTGTCCAAATTCTGACATAGTTGGGTTAACTCCATCAGGTAAATTGAAAGTAGTACCCGACGATTCGATTCGTATCACGATTCACAGGTCACGATTCGATCCGATACCGATTAATCCCGATACGAATTTATAAGTCGATTGTTGCGATTTTTTTTCATTCAAATTTAGAAAATACTAATTAGTACGCTTGTAGAGTGTAAGATTTATATGAAAATGTATTATTTATTTATCTGAAATGTCAGTCTTATAGAGGTTGTAATCTGTTTCATGTTTGAACAGCATTAAAATAAAATATTAAGGCTTAATGTTCCGTTCATATAACATTCTTCCATGCTCAAGGTGTGAATCCTAAAAAAAAAAAATAAAAAAAAAAATAAAAATCGATTCTGCCGATTATTGAATCGCTTCGAGAATCGCGCGATGTAGTATCGCGATATATCGCCGAATCGATTATTTTTTTTTTAACACCCCTATAGCGTAATGCCAAATCCAGTCAAAATATGTACAGCAACACTTACCACCAGCTCCGAGAAGCGAGCATGCAGCTCCTCAGCGGGCGGCATGGGGGCACTGAATTCCAGCAGCTGCAAGGGCACGCTGTCCTTCAGGTTGATCTCCAGCGGCTCGCTGCTGCCGAAGCAGCAGAGAAAGCCCAGGCCCGCCCTTGTCCTCTTCCTGGGGGGCATGGCGGGTCGCGCTAACACGCGTGGCAGTGGTGGAGTCGGAGCCGAACTATCGAGGAAGGGACCCGGGGGGAGGGGGAGGGGGGGTGAAGAGGACAATGCTGCTATCTAGGTGGCATGATCTGAAAGAAGAAAAAAAAAAAAAAAAAGACAGAGATCATTCAAAATGGGTACTACAAAATGACGAAACTTGTACTTTTGCATAAAATAAAGGACAAGCATCTTCCATGTGATTATGCAATTGATCGCAATACAGTAAACCACGATCAAAGTTCTTCGGAGGTTCGATACTTTATTGATTGCACAAGCTGAATACAAAAACATCCTCAAATGTTATCAAGTTTCCATTTAAATGTTGAAAACAAAAAGTGTGCAAAAGGGGAGCACAGATATGTCAAGTTTTCAGTTTGGGTGATACTCGAGTATTTTTACAGCCAAACAACAATGGCGGACTCCTGAAACGAGATCTGGGAAGACAAGTTGACGTGTACGCGTAAAGTTTGTGTTTAATGACATCGCTATAACTACTCGGGATGTAACGATATCCAAACATCACGATATGACGTTCACGATACGATAATGATCACGATATCGTGGGGGCGTTGGCGATATTTAAAAAAAGATCACAATATTGTAAAAAAGAGCTTATACAAGAAAAAAAAACATGTTATTGTGCTTTTGTACATAACAGCAATGCCTATAAACCACCTACAATTGCTAATAACAATATTGAGGCACTTATTTGCTAATGCAAGCACACGTTGATCGCTTCACAAGCAAATTCGGTTCCCTCTCATCTGACCATTAACATAGATTTTAAACATAGAAGGCCAAAACATCCCCAATGAAAATGAAATTGCACTAATAAATTAGCCACTAGAGGTTGCTAGAACTGCACAAATGGAAACCAACCTGACTTTTTTTTTTTTTTTTTTAAACAAATGTGTTCCTTTTAAATATTGTGAACATGACGACGACGATATTGTGGCAGTTTTAATATCACGATATTGCCCGTATCGTGACATCCCTACTAACTACTAGCCTGGCATGCATATGACATTGCGGTCGGCCATCTGCTCTTTCAATGAATGAATGAATGAATGAATGCTTTATTTCAAACGTGTGAGAATGTCCAAAGAAAAGAACAGCTAAGCGGACAAAATTAAACTAAAAATAAAGTTGAATTGTACTAATTTACTAGCTACCCTTTTCTCACTACCGTGTATAAATATGACTTACTTTATATGGAAAGGTAAGAAATGCTTATTTTAAGTTGTTATATTAAGTTGTATACAGTAAATTTATACAGTAACACAAACGACTATGTTTGCATTTTTACTTTCTCAGATATTCTAAGAACAAAATGTTTGTTTGAATGGCTTTTTCGTATAAGCATAACGTAGCATCAAAAAGGCCTCACTCGCACTGACAAAAACCAAAGCTGAAACTGCTCATCTTCAGTTTATGGAAGACGACGTGCGCAGATCCGCGCACAGTGACAACAAAGACAGCAAGCGGCCGCGATGATTCGTTCAGCTTTCACTTTGCAATTCAACAAAGGCGGCTCTTGTCCGTGAGGTACAATCGCGCCTCGGCAGCGCGTCCGTCTGTCAGTCGTCGTTCGGACACCGAGCTGCCGGCCCTCACTGCGCCCTTTCACTTTTCAAAAAGAGCAGACGGCGTGCGTGCGAAACGACAACACGGCACTCTCGAGTCCAGCAATGAATAGGACACGTCGACCCCAGAGGATTTCCTCAGTGCGACAAAAAGGAAACGGCTGGTGAGCGAAGAAAGGAATCATGCGCAGTTTACACGCTATTATCGCCTTTCAGAAATCACCACACTGCATTTCAGTTTACCACCATTTTGCGGCTGAAGGCATTTCGAGCCTGTTATGTAATGCGATTAAAAGCAAATCTAGCAGAAATGTTTGGCCAAGAGGTTCGTTTTGGGAGTAAAGCAAACATTACTTTCGACCAATAACAAGAAAGGTTTTTCTTACCATAAAATCTTATCATCACTCTCACATTTGATACATGTTCTAATGTTTATGCAGAAGGGCTGACGAGAAACGGTAGTACTTTAAAATGTCTTTACTGAGGACGACTCGTCGCCATTTCTCTTTCCACTCTCGCATTCGCCGAGCAGAGGCGTTCTCATTTCGTTGACTAAAAATAGCTGGCTGGTAAATTTTTTATGAACGCAGCAGGCCTTCAACGTGAGCTTGAAGGGGAAATAAAGAGAGAAAGAAAAAAAAAACATTTGAAATGGGGCCTTCAAACATTGCTCATTTGTGTCTTCTGCTTCCTTGCATGCGCCTTGCGTAGGCGACAGACGAGCTGTGCAACTGCTGGAAAGAAACTTTGTTCTTTTTTCCTCCTTCATTTGGAGAACACGTCACTTGTGGGTTGCTTACTTTGAGACACATTTTCTTCCATTATTCTCTATGATCATCATCAAATGTCATGACAATAGCGATTCATGTTCATGAAGTTCCTGACCGCCCCCATTCAGGACAAACTTGACTTTTTGGTTGGATTAAAGCAAAGCAGACTGTGGCGATTATTGATCGTTAATTCACAACTGTCAAAAAACTCAAATGTTTCTTTCAAGACAGCGTTAACGCAACAAGAAGAAGACTCATCTGCATTGCTTATCTTTTCAATCTATAATTATGGGGCTTTGCTTTTCAATTTCCTGACATTGATTGAATAAGTTAATAGCGTTGGATTCAAATTAATTGAATTAGCACAAATCAGATCATGATGTTTGGATACTCGAAAGGGTTCGGCCGAGTTGGTTACTTGCATATCTTAATGGAGCTAAAGCAAAACACACGTTTGTGAGGCGTTTTAAATATGTTGGTCTTCAAAAAAAAGAAAACAAAAAAAAAAACTGGATTTACAAAATCAACAAGTAACGTATGTGAAGTCAAGAAATCCAACATTACAAAGTACTGCATGCCAACCGATACTATGACATTCCCCTATGCAAAGGTATCAAAATCTATTTTGTGTGAGAGTGTTTTCCTTCTTGCACAGAGCCCCCGTGTGCGGTCAGTCGTCACTCTGCACTTGTGCTGCTGGCCTGCTTGCAGCCTCGGCAAAGTAGGCCGGGGACAAATATGTACACAGCAGATTGTGTATAGCAGCAAACAGGAATATAATATGCCGTTATAATATATGAGGAGATTGAAGCAAACATGCACGCTGATGTCCAGTAGAGTCTTGATCCAAAGGCACCAAGTGACCAGAACTTCTGACAAACATTTGGAAGGATTTGAATGTAAACCCGTTGGAATAATCTGGATTTCTGCATGAATTGGTTTTGATGCTGGTGGTCCATTCTTGTTTATAATGTTTTACATTTTGTCCATTTGTCAACAGAGATGTGAAATGGCCATCAACTCTTTTTTTTTATAGCACAGTAGACCAGGAAACAACTTCAATTTCATGTGCATTTCATATGCACAACACGTCACAGCAATGATGTGGACTGGACAAAAATGCACAATATGGCAGCATAAGCTACAGGTGGTATGTCATCATTTTGATATTTAATCTGCTTCAACCTTTTTTCAGAGTATCAGATGCCATTGATATTTGCACTTTTAATGTTCATACACTGCCTCATAAAATGAAAAAATGAATTTTCAGTCGTGTTTTTCTTTAACGTTGTTTTGTGCACTTTACGTTCACGACTGCAGTGGGTTAAATGCCGAGGGCAAAATGATGCGAATCTACGTGCAAAAATGGAATCATGACTACAACAAAGAGGAGCAGCCAACAAACTTTAGTTGCTATGATAAGAACAAGAGATGATAGTTATAAATAGATTCACATTCCTTTTACATGTGGCAAGTCATGTTAAAAACAAAAAAAGATTTCTGTGGATGACATGTTAAATCTTTGCATTACCCCTTCTACATTAAAGCCAGATTTGATTTGATTTTTTACCTTGTCTATACAATCACTTATAATTATTCTGATTATTTCCATTATTTGCAATGGTAGACCCCCGTGACCCTTGTGAGGAAAAGCGGCTAAGAAAATGGATGGATGGCAATGCTGGATTTATTTCCAAATTTAATACATGAGAGGTCGACCAGCATTCTGGAATCATTTTTATTCGACGTCCGTAGTTATACAAAAATCTAAAGTTGATTTTTTTACAAAACAGTGTAATCAATACAAACTATGGAGAACTCTGAGGACATTTGAGACTGACTGAAAAAAAGTCAGTCAGTCTTTGGCTTTCAAAACACGAGCGCTAATTGGAACCATCTCAGCGTGTGTCAAATTCTCCGCTGCTGCTAATAACGGACATCAAATTGTGCAAGTGTGCAAGCGTGAAACCGCAGAAGCACTTTGATGAAGTCCTTGTTCATACTGCGATACAGTCACATGTTCGCACGTTGGGAAAAAAAAAACAATACAAATAAAAATCACACCCTCCCACTGGAGACTCCGATGTGAGCGCATTTTGCGTACTCACACATCGTGAGTACCTGACGCAGAGAGACGAGACGAGACGAGACGAGCCTGCCGGCAACTGCGAGTCTTGCTCTGGACTGTGGCCAAGCATAGCGAGAGAAAGTGATGTGAGGAAGGTGACGGAAGGAGCGAGCGAGCTTTGAAGGGAGATGCTGCTGCCACTTCTCATTCAACCGACGGTCTCGCTGCGTTGGTCCCCAGTGCCTGGCTGGATGGAAGTAGGTCAGTGCAGGAGGAGCGAGCAGCAGTGACGACAACGAGAGAGAGAATGTTGTGTTGTGTTGTGTTGTGTTGTGTTGTGTGTGTTCGGGCAAGATAGAAGAGTTCGACATCCGTGCATGGATCAGTCCATCAAATTGCGCTGGATGATTTCAGTTCCTCTCCATAACATTCATCACATCACCATAATTCTACAAGTAAAAACATATAGAGGTGTCAAAATTTATCAATTATCAAATTCACCGACAACTATTTTAAAAGTCGAGTAATTGGTTGAAGCCATTTTTTAATTTCAAATTGTCCACAGCCTCTGATTTTAGCATATCAACAGTCATTTTTCACTGGTTTCTGTCGTCCTTCATCAAAGAAGACTGATTATCATCTGTGTTTCATCAAAATAAGACATTTACAAACATCTGTTTTTACTTTGGAAAACAACGACCGAAACAGTAACATGACAGAAAATCACCCCCCCCACCTTTTTTTTTTAATTGCTATAAAAATACCAAGTACGAAATTAACACCAATCACTGGTTAATAAGCAGTATTTAAGTAAATAAGTAAGCATTTGTAATACACTAAGGCAAAATTAAAATGAATCTGAAGAGTTGATTAATGGATGAATAATCAACAGATTAATCGATTCTAAAAAACACATTTGACAGTGACAGCACTAGTACGTCAAGGCAAGCTCCTGTTTTTTTTTCCATAACTTCCATGACATAGCAAATATGCTTTATCATATCTCCTGCAACTACATTTGTTGCAAGATGCTTCTCATGCATGACGTGGCTTGCTTATTTTCCCTTCACATTATTGCTAATCCAATCAAATTGTACACTGTCCATGTGGAAACGACTGTAACGTCATCAAGACAACCACTGTTACACTTTTAATCGCTTTTTTGAACCAACAGCTAGAAAATACAGTAAACGCCTCAATTGTCACTCGACACGGTGGCTAACGGTTCGGCCACTCAGCAGGCCGGTGGCCTCATTTATCAACGTTCCATACGCACAAAACCGTATGGGCCTGAAATATGCGTACACAGCTTCCTGAACAAAATATGTGACCTATCAATGAAGAAGAAAAAAAAAAAAAAAAAGCCTATGGGGAAAAGTGCACTAATGTACCGTACGGAAAACTTTCACCCATGCACACTTTTTGGAGACAAGGACATTTAACAACATATTTTGATTGAAAAATTATGCACAGTTTGTTTGAAATGCTTCATCTCATTTTCAAGGGGGCCCTCATAGAGTGTTGATGGCATTTCATCACATTTGGATAGAGGAAAGACGAAAAGAGGAAAACATTCTCATACTCGTTAATTTGTCATGAAGCAAAACATCCAACTGTGTTTACTTGAGCAATACGAGCAACGCCCACCGGATGCTCGTGCCCCAGACATGCCCTGAAATATTCCCTCCCTTGTGTCCGCTTGTCTGTCCAAGTCTCAATTTCTGATCCCCTTACAAAGCAATTGACTCGAAGCCAAATCACCTTAGACACAGAGAACTCGTTCTCTCAGGGAGACCCCTGGCCCACCCACGGCTACCGATTCAGACCAGTGGGGGGGACAACATTAGTCTAACCTTACTGTGGTCAGAGGTCAGATTGTGTGAAAATCGGTTGGAGCATACGTGGCCATTAGAACAAGGATGGAATTCCTCCTATTCGACATGCATTTAAATGTATGATGTTGATGATGTGATTCAACAGCCCAAAACGTGCGAACCAATGAACAAAAGAATGGAAACGTGTGAAATGCGATTCCTGAGGGCTGACATCACTCAACTATTCTGGTACGCAGGGAGCGACCACCTAAAAGGACAAATGACTAATGAAGAAAGATGATTTCACAGTATATTTACATGCAATGCATTCTCGTGCTCGTTCTGAAAGTGTAACATTGGCTCTGGAGTTCATGTTGGCACTCAATCTCAATCTCAAATGGGTCAAAACGATGCGACTGAGGACTTGGTTTGGCCAATCCCATCTTGAAGCTTTGTCAAATCTGGAATTCTTTGTGTCTTGTATCAGTACCAGGGGCAGCAGCAGCAAAAAGACGGCTTGTGGCTCACCTACAAACTTACTAACACGGAATACAGGCTAGCGAGAGTTTGGCCTGACTGCAGTTAAGTGTCGTCTTTGCCGATTTTGTGCCTACGTGCATCCTCCAGGAAGTTTCCAAGAATCAGAAACCCGCCCTTTCCTTTAAGCCCCCCTTTGCCATTCTTTGTAACCACCATAATTCCTGTGCCTCTTTCAATTGCTTCCTCTTTGCAATTCTGCCATCAGATATGGGAAGCTCCGAAGATGAGACGCTGCTATGGAAGACGTGTCCTGCAACACGGTCGCTAAAGGGATTCACTCGTGTTTCTTCAGTTTCAATCAATCCACGTGTAACTCCAGTTTAACAGTAACATTTAGAGGAACAAAACTACACGTGGCATTAAAAACAAAAGTATCAGGGATACTTGGCGTTGCGAAATCACTCACACACACACCATTGTAAACAATAGCACACTTTCAAAATATGTGGCCGGGTATTTTCAACTATTTTACAGTATAATGCACATCCCGAATTGCTTGTTCTATATTTCTTTCTCTTTTGTTTCTTTAATGTAAATAAGGATATAATGTTATGTAGCGGTGTACTTACAACAAATTTATAGTCACGGCGGACAGTTGTGGGCGGAGATATAATATAATTGAGAAGCACTAACCTAAAAGTGTGAATCAATCTTATGACTACAATATTGTTAGCAGTCATATCGTCAACAAACTGACTCTTTGCCCATGCGACATCGCCTCAACCATGGATGTCGGGTATGTACTAAGTTCTCATTTTGAAAATACTTCAAGTCCTGAGGACCTCACTAAAGTGTTTATGAATTCAGTCAATAAAAAGATTACCTCCTCCTCCTTATATGTGCTGAAAGCAATTATAATTAATTCCCAAACTAATCCCGTTGCTTATACTGGATTGCCAGACTCGTTCAGAGACATTTCTCATCTTCTTTGTATACAGTCAGCTATTTGCAGGCAACCAATGGGAACACATACTTCCTGCAAGTGTACAGGAAGTAGTTAATGCTTTTCACAGGTAGTGAAAGCTCTTCAAGATGACCATAATTTAATTTCAAACGGACTTCTTTCTTGCTTATTACCTGGGATTTGCTTTCAATATCAAGCCCCAAGTCATTTCACTGTCTGTTTCACAGCCAACTTTAGAGAATCCTCCGAGGTCTTGTCGGCTTCCAGCGCACATGAAAACAAACAAGCACTGCTGGTTTTAACAGGGCCAAGAGGCACACGAACCCACTCCTGTAAAAAAGGAAATGCCTATACCAAACCACTGGAAAAAAAAATAAGAGGGTGGATATAGGTTTCTAATTCTCAAGGGATGTCTTTAATAGTCGTCTCATTTGGTTTGATTCATGAAACAAGAAAAAAAAGAAGCAATTTCCTGGTGTGCGGAGTGGTCATGATCGCATACGCCACATGAAACAAAAGCGTTTGTTCTGCTTTCATGTGCCAAAAACAGCATTACGAACCGTAAATTGAACAGTTGCAGTTTGAAGCAACTGATTATAAGCAAGTCTTCAAGAGCAATCGCCCAATGATAAGCTGTCAGAACAAAACAAACGTGTGAATGTTTGACCGTCAGCAATATCTTGGAGTGGAGAAATTTCAAAGGTCTGGCAAGGAGTTAATTTATGTTCACTCTCTTCAGACTCCAGCTTGTGTTTTATGATTGTTAAGTTCGTCCACATGTTACAAGAGGAGAAGAGATATTTCACGTGACCAACAACACAGCTGTTAAAATTCCTCCACTAACGGAATCAGTCTTGTATCGTCGCAAATTCACATCGATACTGTACTCATAATTCAAACCGGATCAATACGTTCACGGAATTCCAAAGGCTCCAACATTGCTACAGAATTAATTACAGTTGCCAGATCAAATGTTTCATATTCCATATGGGGCTTGACAAACATTTTGTGATATGAGAATTTTGCTTGACAAACCGTAAATGGAATATTTGAGCTGGTTACAAAGTTTAGAAGGATGCTGGGTGTCCAAAAAAATCTAAAGCTTTAAAACAACATTTGTGTGCTTGCTGCCAAATGACACACTTGCAGAAATCCTTCATCTATCAAATTCAATCCACCCATCCATCCGCTCATCAATCAACAGTGCACAAATAGAAACTGACAACCGATGACTGAGTGCGAACTGAAAAAAAAATTACTCAAAACTTGCCGTTTCTATTTCCATTAAATCTCTCTTAGAAATGAGTTTGCATTGCTCATCTTCATGTCCTCTCCAAAAAAAAAAAAAAAAAAGTTTTTCCATGTCATAAAATGAAGACTATAATATACTCTGCATTCATGAAGCTATTAATATTGCTGGCGTGAGGTCAACAGCTGCTACAGAGAGGACAAGGGGCTTGTGGGTAATGTCTGGAATTCTCTTCTAGGACAGTTACAGGCACACAAATAGGGGTAAGCCCTATGAGGGGACCAGCAGTTTTTTTTAAATAGCCTGAAGTAATACAACACTGAATTGAGGCACTGTAAAGAGGAGATATGCTTACACATCATAAGCCCTAGAAAGTGTGTCACTGGCACAATAGTGCCAGTCAATGGGGGACTTCCCATGAAGGACGGAGGAGGGCTGCATCATTTCTTCTTGCATCCCAGAGTTTAGTTCTGCAGATTCAGTAAGCACTTTATGTTGACTATAACATGATGCTAATCCCAAATGCAGCTTTTCAGACAAAACAGTCCCTCTTCTTTTAGTTATCCTAATGAAAAGGTCATTAAGCCGCCAGTCAACAGCAGCGGCTGACGCGATAAAGGACCTCACAGTAGCTAAGTGCCTTTGCCTCACTCTCCCAACTAAATCCTGAGAGAGCACTTCATGCATCAATAATGCTCAATAAAATATGAAAAGACCCGAGAGTGCTGACGGCAGCAGCGGATGCAGCAGAATACGTATGCAACGTGCGGGTCCTCAACATTAATTGACACCTTCCCAACATGCTGAATCTTTTGCTAGTCGTCACCGTCTTTGACCTTCGGCACACAAGCGTGAATGTTTATATTATCGTGTTCATAAAGCAAACGTATAACAAGGACCCGACCTCAACAAGACCCTGTGACTCAGACAGTTATGCTGCTTGTGTTAATTCTAGAGTGTCGGCCTACTATTTTTACCTGGCCTAATACCGATACCTCATCCATAGGCAATGCTTCCAAATATAGCAAATGGGGAACCCTGCAAATTGGGAAAGTCTGCCTATGTTGGTGGAACTTTTGCACTGTATATTTGGGCACCCTTGGGAAACATGGAAGAAGTTAACAAACGTCAGCATTCAACTATGTTGCGTGAATTGGTTTTGGTAGTTTCCGGAAGAGAACTACAGCGGATGCGGTATAACTAACGGAAGTTGCCTCTGAAACTGATCCCGCAAGTGATGAAATTTGACTTTCAAATTTCCGTATGTAAATTTAACAATCATGATTTAGTCAATATTTTTGATGGGGTGGGAGAACATTTTCGTTTTGAGCAGAAATAGGTGAGCCAGAGACTATGACTTGTCCTCTCTTTCTCATTGTTTTTGTTATTGTTCTAATTTAGGCTGCAAACTAACCGGCGGTTGCGACTAAGTCGTCAGCAACTGCAGCTAATTGTGCATTCCAGTTTGCCTCAATTGGTTCAAGACAAAAACAAATCACTTACAAAAACGATTCAAACAGGTTGGTGTCAGAAAACTCATTTCATCGAGGAGGTTGAGAGGTTAACCCACATTAGATTAGACTACATTCCACAGGTACGATTTGAACGCAACCTTCACCTTTTTCCACTTTTAAATGACCTTCACTTCCGTTGTGCAACAAGACGTGAAAGTGAAATTGTTTTTGTGCACCAAAACATATAACCTTGGCAAAAAGTGTACGTCTGTTATCCATTAAAAGCTTTGTGGTCTCACATACACAACCGCACACGCAGGTACATGCAGACATGCCGACACCTCTGGAGATCGAGAGAGTGCAACATTAAGTCGTACAGTGGCTAATCAATAGTTTTTCTAGCTGGAATGATTAGTGAGATTCAGCACAAAGAGAAACTATCTGTAGCCCTTAAGAGTCCGCAATCCCCTCCTGAGTGAACAGCACTGCAACATAGCAATTGATCACAATGACCGGCTGAGTATCAATATCAAGTATCTCGCTCACCTGATACAAATACTGAGAGATGGATCACTCCTGTGTCACACCGAATCAAAGCCAATGAAGTTTTTACAGAACAGCCGGGTAATAATCCATGATTCGTCCTTTTTTTTGTCTTTTTTAAGTTTCTGTTAAGTTCCCAAGCCATTTCTATGTTCTAATTCTACCATTTCTTTTAGCCAAAATTGCTGTATTAGGTTTGCGTTCCCTCATCGAAATTCTGAGCTTCAGTGGGGAAAAAAAAAAAAAAGAAAAGATTCTTCTGTCCATTGTTGGACAGAGTGCGGCTTCCACTAAAACATAATTGTCAGTTACAGACTCATCTTCAAGTCTCCGTGATCACTGTGTGACCAAAAGGACATGAGCCTTACTGTGGCATCCTACAGTGTTCCCCTGTGTAATTACTTGCATTAAACAAGCGGGACTTTTGGGGAGACCAATTGTGATTTAAGATTGTTTGTCAAATTTTACAACTGATTGAAAACCAATTTCAGAGCAGGTCTGACACGAAGATAAGCCAAATTCTACCGCCCAACATCAGTGTGCAGTGAAGTGAGGCGTCGCTTCAGACAAGCTGCCAAGTCAACCGTCAGTCAACTGTGCAAAGTCTGCTCTGCTACAGTCGAAAGTAAACCGAGCGCCTGGATTTAAAAAAATAAAAAATAAATCCACACCTACAACATGGATAGAGCCAAAAATATTGTTAGAGGGTTGAGCAAAAAGATGACTGAAATAGGAGGATATTGGGCAGAACAGCGTTGCCTCTGTCATGCTCCTCATTTATTGATACAAGCAAAGACATGCCAGCTTCAAACTTGGTACATGTTTAGCATTTATTTGGGCTTCATTTCGACCAAACAGCTCTCGTTTAAGTATGTTTTTTTTTTTTAACGCTAAATGACCTTGATTAGTATGCAACAACCAAACTCCGATGGCAACAACATTGCAGGGTAAATATGATAGAACCCTGCAACTTCATTGTTATTCATACATTACAATTTGGGAATCCAGCTTGCAAAACGCTTACACAGAAAAACAGCCACAAAGCTAAATATAAATTTTAGTTACTGAGGAGTTTATAGTGAAATTCCTGCCGATACTGTGCTGCCTTCATAACTTTCCTTTTTCTTCCCCCCTGTACAATTTGCTTCTCAGCCGTTCTCCATCCAACACAAATACCTGGTTTCATGCAGCATTAACTCAGAGTAAACAGGCATTTTTATTCTCGCGATTTGTCCTGGCCAGCTCAGACTGGACTGCATTTTTTGGTGTTGCAAAAGTGCTGATAGTCTGAATTGTGTTTTTGTCCTTTTGCAGACTGGACAGGTCAGAGGTCAGCCAGCTGCTTGTGCCACAGTACCCCTGCTGTCTGCCTGGACTTGGGCCAGCTATGTCATCTTCTCACTGTGGTCCAACTTTTCCCTAGACTGACTCATGGCATCTTCATAAAAGCCAGTTGAGTGTCTTTGTTTGATCTTTTTTTGGGGGGGAACAAATCTATCACGACATATTCTTTATATTTCCACTCTTAGGAGGTTTGGGAAACACAAAACTTGAAACCGTTTTTTAAAAGGGAAGGAGACTATAATTGCAAGGCTGTATTTACCGACAACAACACACATTTTATATACCAAAAAACGAACTATTTCAAATACTGGAATTCAGGTGGGCAAATTTTAAAATGGAAGGCCTACTTGTGAATACTAAAGGAAAAAATAAATAACTGCTGGTAAAACCAAGATGAGTGGGTCTTGTTCTTTTTCCAGATGCTTCCATTTGAAAATATGGTTTTCATATTCCACTTGCTATTGTAAGTGGCATCAAGGGAACAGCTATCTGCAGCAGTCACTACATTTCAGTGCTGACATTTATCCCTCGAGTCAAAGAAAACAGCGCAAACCACTTGGTGACTGGAAAGTGAACCCCCAAAATATTTTAAATTCTCCATCTGGGCCAATCCGGGTGTAAATTGTTTCTTTCCAATGCTGTGGGATCACAACAGTTTTACCTCTGCATCTGTCTGTGTATGGTGAAGTCGGAGGAGTGCAGTTGTAAACAACAGAGAAGAAAGGAAAACAGTAGTCGTCCTCCACTGCTTGCACATGGTAATGGCTGCCACAACTTCAAACATCTGGGAGTCGTCTGCCTGAATAAAAGCAGGCCCCCTGTGAACAGGTGCAAGACTGCGCTCGTGGTCTTGTGACCTTTTTCTTGACCTTTAGTCTGTTGTAATAGGCTGTGAACTCTTGAACCTGAGGCTGCCATTGAACACAGCAAGCTGTCTGAACGGGCAAGTTTGTGTTACCAGAGACTACGAATGCAAGCGATAGTGGCATATTCCCCAAATTTAACGAGCGCGGCTTATAATCAGGTGCGCCTTATAGTCCGGAAATTACAGTACTGCGCCGCTGCCAGCAGGTGGCAGTGTTGTGTTCGATTGGCGCGATGCATAGAAGAAGAATGGTACTTTTTTGCACAAAATCACGGGCTGTGTCCGATGTTCACCCTTGTCCCCTAACCCCTCATTCACTACATAACCCCCGTACTATATATTTGCCTAATAGATGTGATAGATAGATAATAATAATATTATATAGTGCCCTCATTCTGTTTGGCGATACGGACAGCCAGCTCACTACTTGCTCCTCGTCACATATCAAGTGACCACCGCACTTATCATGATGACGCAACAGGGATTCAATCTATTTATTGTGAATAAAAATGTTCTAAAACTATTTAAAATTCCTTTGTCGTACATATTTACAACTAAAACAAATTCATTATTTCCATGGTTTCTAGTTAATGTATCACTTTTATTCTCGCCGCTCGCGCTGTTGCTCGCGCCGTTCTTTTGTCATAGTTGCAATGCATTGTGGTCTATAATCAACCCATTGAGCATCGATGTTGACTGAATGTTTTCAACGTGCATTGGGGCTAATTTTGAGTGCTTGACATTTTCGCTCCCTGGACATTTGGACACCACTGCAAAATGGCATGACGACCTCGACACAGCCACGGTGTTAATTAAAACCAGCTGAGACCAGGGTAGCTTCCTGGGGTGTCACACACGCACGCACGCACGCACGCACGCACGCACGCACGCACGCACACTTAACCATGCGCCCCTGAAATCTGAAGTCTTCTTCCAGGACATAAAGGTGTTGTGGAGTTTGGCCCTTTTACGCGGCCAAAACCGCAAGTATGCAAGCAATGATTAATCAATCATGCTTTATATGTCAAAAAGTTCAGAATTCCCACGCCACCAAAAAAATAAAAATAAATGGACCCCACCCTCCCCGCAACCAGTACAGTGACATTTTTCTTTTCTTTTCTTCATTTTTTTTTACACAGGCCTTTGTCTCCGAGATGAAATTTTCCAGTCAAAATGCACTTCAGTCACGCAGCTCTTATCCTGGCAGCTCTTTTGAATAAAACTGGAATAAATCCACTGCTTGCTAGCTGCCAGTTTCTAAAATGCTAAGACAGTAAGAGTAAGCAATCAGGCCACATTCGAGCATTTTCGATTTTTAGGAAACCACAAGAGTATACTGTCAGCCGATTCAACTTGAAAAGATTACCAAATCAAAGTTAAAAGCAGAGATAAGACCGACGTATGTCACCGTTGTTTTTAGAACTTGTACATCAAAATTAAGAACAAGAACCCTTCCTCAAACATTTCCAGTAAATCACTCATTATAGCCCGTCCTAACATATCAAATAGGACTATTGGTTTATTATTATAGTCCTTAAAATTGGAGGAAACAAGGAAAAAAAATAAAAAGATAGTATACTAACACAAATGTGGGATAATCACATCCGATGCAGCTGCATACAATCAACGACAATTGTTGTCCCATTTCATGGTGCAACAAAATTGCGGGTCAAAACACTTTTCTTTCTTCCATCTTGGTTTCCTTCCTCCTTCGTAAAAGTCTGACATTGTTCCACTTACAAGACAATAGGGTTGGAAAAAAAGTGAGAGTTGACATGATAATGATCAGAAAAGCCAACACGGCTGCACTTTGTGAGGTAGAGACCTTCCTTTCAGACATTTCTTTTTACCGTTAAACACAAGTTAGAAGCTATTTTTTTTCATAGTCACGATCGATCAATACCTCAAGGGTGGACGGAGGGAGGGCGGTGCAAGTCAGTAATGGGAAATCGGGAATAAAAAGGATCCATCGGCAGCAATAGAAGAACTTTCCTCAAGGGCGGCAAGATGGCTGACCAAAATCTAGTTTCACTGGATAAAATGCTTGAACAAGCAGACCAAACTAGACTGGAGAGATGCAACCAAGTGTCAATTACAAGCATATTCAGTTTGTCATATTCAGGGACGGATGAGAAGCAAGGAACAATTGCCTCAAATTCAAAACTAAGGGAAATTTTCAGTCTCCAATGGAAATATGCAGTGCATTAAAAGAAAAATTTTTCAGTTGAAATAGATTCTACTGCAATGGAAGGCATTGCGCTAAAACGCCGCCGAGCAGCAGATTTATGATCAGTGTCTGCTTTAAGACTTAGAACTCTGTCAATATCGCTTCAGTTGCATGTGTACACACTTGTAAGCATGAACAAAATGGGTCACAGCAGGATCTTTTCCTTCCATTCTGTTGCATGGGCCAGGGCAACAATTTGGATGGAATTATAGGAAACGACGGCATACTGAGTGCTTGCGTGCTTAAATGCATTTGTTTGTTTAGTAATGTGAACATAAAGTTGACTTTTCCCCTCAAACGTTTCGGGGTTCATGCTCTGCAACCTGTCGCCAAGGCAACGTGGGAGCAAATCCAGTTCCAACACGTGTGGCGCTAAACAGACAAAATGTTAACAAATAAAATAAAACCATTCGAGCACAATTTGTATAATTGTTTTTCTACAACAAATTTGGCACACAAAATACTGAAATTGTGAAAATGTCCTTGTGTTTTTCTCTCATCTTGTTTTCATTCTACTTGTAATGCATATATCACTATCAAGGAATTAAAGCAAATAGCTTGCCTTTTAATTGACTTAAACGGATGTGCAACTCATTCCACTCAAGTGGACAATCTTGTTTAATTCCCATCGACTAATCGGATTTCAAACCACGGATGGATTGCATGCTCCTACTTTGAGATTGTTGGCATCAATTAAGCACGTTTATCCACCTTACAATATTTTAACCCATCTTCCTTTCTTATTTAAGAATAATGTTTATAATAGCGAGGTCACTGGCACTGGTTAGTTCAGTGGATCTACGGGGGCGTGTTTGAGGGCACATATCCATTCCGGTCACATCCCTGCCACTGCACTGACCGTCATCCGTTTCGGCTTTCTCCAAACAATCCAAATTTCTTTCAGTCTGCTCATGCAACATGGCGCCGCTAATCCATGCAGCTGCCACACAATGTGAAGGAATTTGGTTGGGACAGGCTTTAAAAAACAACAAGATTGAGCCATCTCGATGGCTCACAGCTTGAGGAAACGATTTAGCTTCAAATACTGCATGGAAGGAGCAGATTGAAAGAGAGGAAGATAGACCAAAAGTGACCCAAATAAATCCACCAGTTGGAGCTTTGATGCTTGCACTGAGTCAGATGGTTTGGCACCGCACAGTGTTGTGGCCCATGGGTTCGTCATCTCGCTATCATTCCATTGTTGGCAGAACGGACCTTTCAGCACACATGCCGAGCTTGTCGTTTTAGCTACACTGGCAGTTGAGAACATTCTAGATTACGTCAAACAGAATTAGAAAAGGCAACATGACAATCGAGCACCACAGCACCGAGGCGCCGTCATCCACGAAAACAAATTTCTGTTTCAGTCAGTGATGGTGCCTGATATAAAATGGACCTGTAATCCTTATTGACCCTTGAATGGACAGAGATAAAAAAAAAAAAAGAGAAGAAAAAAAAGAAAAAAAAAAAAAGTCTATATTTTCTCTGGTTGCCAAGACAAGACATTATACAGACAAATCTGACTGACTCATTCATTCTGTAAAAGTGGGTTCTGGGTAACTTTAGGGCACATTGCCAAGGGTCACCTAATGTTCATATTCACAATCTAACAGTGACAGTGTGTACATCATATAAGGATGTCAACGATTTTAACAGGCTTCCTTGCTCCCACTTTCATCCTTGCCATCTGCAAAAGCTTGTAAATAGAAACAGGACTTAAAATTTGTGGTTGATCAAAGAGGGATGACAGCTCAGTGCCAACAAGCAGTGAAACTATTGGAAGCAACGGTTAGAGGCTTTATTTTACACACACACAAAAAAAAAAAAAAGTAAGAGAATTGCCTCATGGTGCACTTAGGGATGATGGAGAACACCAACAGATGCTAAAACTGGCAAATGGTGCGTTATAATGCTGCACAAATAAACACCTTGCTTTTCAACAGTCCATTTGAAGTGCGCCTGTGCGAGATCAATCTGCCTCTCCAAAAGGGATAAAAGCAAAAGAACCCATTTTAAGTAAGGCTCTCGAGAGACAGGCTTCTATTCATAAGGCCTGTGAATGCTTTAGCTGTTTCCAACCACGCGGTCCTTCAACTTGGTCAAAAGGCGTTCTTGGGGGAAGGAAAAAAAAAAAAAAAAAAAAAAAAAAAGTACTAGTGATGAAGGATCTATGGCTCAGGTCCAGCATTCAGATCAACGTTCATCTGTTTTGTTACTCGATAGCCAAAAGACGGAAACGTTTGTCATCATTTTTGAGATCCTCACCTGTGTTCACTCATCCATCTCATTGCTCAAACACAATCAGATGACGCTTACCGTTAATGATGCGTTATGTTTTGGGAGATAGCCAATGGAAGACAGTAAAGGTGCCCGGCAGAGATTTTTACTCTACTCTCGCGCTAGAAACTGCACATTACATCATTACATGATTTGAAAGTGCATTAATGTTTGAATTAGGGCTGGGCGATTAACCGAAAATTTACCGTTACCGAAATTTACGACATCATTTTTCCCATGTTGGTAAATTTGGTGTTTTAATAAAAAAAAGAAAAGAAAAATCTTTTCATCTGTTTTGACTGTGTATTTTTGGTAGGCTATGTTCATTCCCCATTAAGACAGTTCAGCGTGTGTCGTGCTCTGCACAGATAGCCCAAAAACTAACAAACCAACAAACAAACAAAAACAACAGCGTGTGTGGCACATTCCCGAATGCTGTCACAGTAACACCCATGTCTGAATTTTAATTTCCATCTGAAATGATTAATTGGAGGGGAGTGTTATTATTTTTTGAGTCATCTCAAGACCTTTTAGCACATTGCTGAGACATCTGCAGTAAATAATCTCATACTTCTGAAAAGATAAATCAACCAATCAAATCTTTATTTCTATAGCACATTTCATACTTTGAAAGCAACATAAGGTGCTTCACATAAAAATAAAAAACAATTACAAAAATGTAAAGAAAGAACACACACAACAAAAATCCAAAACACAAATTCCCTCCCTGCATTTTTGAGTCTCCAGTGTGGAAGTGAAAGTTGTTGTTAAATGGTTCCTTAATTTATATAGCGCTTTTCCACCTTACAAGGCCCTCAAAGCGCTTTGGTTGGCCTCAGAAGAGGAATCCTGCCACTTGTGCTACCACTAGGGGTTGCTAGGAGAAGGCTCCCAAGAGCAGTGATGGGGCTCAGTCTCTGTGAACCAAAAGGGGCCTCCCGGGAAAAAGACGGTCCAGAGAGCGGGGGACTCTCACGAATGTCTGGAAATCTTCCCACAATCAAACACAAACAGATTCACGCGGGGCGGCAGAAAGGAAGTAAGTGTGGAATGAGGAAGATCTGACAAGTTACAATAAACAAGGGCCAAACGAGTTCATGCTCAGTCATACTACTCATATGCTAACACTCTAATGGAGATGAATAGTAAAAATTAGTGTTGTTCCGATACCGATTTTTGGCCCCCGATAACGATTCGGATACCCAGCTTTGCAATATCGGCCGATACCGATACCCAAGCTGTCCTGCCATTGGTTCAGAGCATTCAAGGGCCAATTGGATATCTTGGATCGGCATGCAGTGAACATGTCAAATATCAGTGAATGTCGTGCACGAGCAAGACACAAGATGCTGCATCCAAAATCCTATATTAGTGTTGGAATTAATGGTATCGGCTTGTTACTTGTGAGTACTCACCGATACCGATATCACTGTTTTCATGCAGTACCGGCGCCTCTGCCAATACAAGTATCGGTATCGGAACAACACAGGTAAAAATGACTATGTATGGTTTGTACTAGGTTATGTGGCTCTGGCTCAGAAAAATAAATTAGTGGGACACCAAAATTAATAACTTAAACATACAGTAACTTATTTGGGCTGGTACTCTGTCAACTCCAAAGGACCACAACCACGGTGTTTGTGGGTAAAATCAAGCATCAGTAAATTATTATTTTTTTCTCCCATTAATAATTGAGGATATCAGTTATAAAATATCAGATGATATCAACATTATGTCTCTCCATTGAATGAAAAGGACACTGGCTCAATCATCGATTGAGATTACAGCCTATAAGGACATGAGGATATAAAAGCACAAGTCAAACGAGGGAAGAAATGATCCAAGGATGTCAATTATGAAGGAAGGTGAAGGAGGATAAACATAGGCCCACCGCACACCGAGAGATTCTGATCAACTAGACAATCTCAAATTACAGTCAAGAAATCAGGCGGTAGACAGCATTTCTATTTGCCATTGGAGCGCCTTGTTGCGACGAGATTCACTAGCAATTCAAATTTCAAATAACATCGGGCAATTTAGTGGCAGAGCCTCACACATTGCACAAGAATTCCGTTGCAATCGGCCCTGCTGACAGTGGGACTGACTATGAGGTGAAGGAGGGCAAATATCAGATCATCCTTTCCCCATTTTGATTGCTGTCCTAAAGACATTACATCTTGAGGAAAAATTTGATCTGCATGCCTCGTTTCCAGTGGGTCAACGAAAGTCTTCAAACTTCCTTTTATAGAAGTAAAAACCGCCATGCTGGATATTATAAATAAGAAGCAGGAATGCAGAAAGACAAGAACTAAACATCCATGCTGCTCTGTTATCTACACCCAGCTGTGCAGTTTAGAAGACAATCTTTCAAGCTGATGTCATACAGGCACACAGCGTTAGCGTTAAAATAGGTTTCCTATAATTGGACACGGAGCAACGCCACTAAATGTGGACCTTGAGTTGTAGGACACATAACGCGAACTTAAACAGTTATCAGGCGCCAAATGCAATTAATGCACATGCTCCTGAAACTTTCACTTGCTCAATCGTTAACTTTCCATGTGAAAAAACGAAAATGAGCTTCGTTATTCAGGAAATGTTCACCTTGAAACCAGGTTGTAATTTGATGTTAAAAACCACGGACTGCCAAACTAACTTGTAAATACAAGACAAAATATCAACGGGAATTTTTAAGAGCACAAAATAAATCTTGAAATACTGGTTTGGGTTGACCTTAAGATAAAATAGATTTCTAATCTGGAAAGGATGGAAGAGCACAAGTCCAGTGCCAAGTCCAACTTTAAAAGCCGACTTCAGTGGCACACTGAATTTGAGCTGTGGAGGTGAAGGGGAACCTGTTGGCAAGAGAACACTGTGAGGTTGACGTTATGGAGTTTTGATAAACTATTCCATATGTGCTCCAGATCCCAAGTGAAAGAGCTGCTTTGTGCTCAGTATAGTATCAAGCGCACATGGCCCAAATGGAGCCCCACAATCACCGTCATCACTCAATCCGTCCCCTTGCTTCTACTGACAGAACCAATGAGGCGCTTTCTCTGTAGCTCGGCGTATTATTAGCTCAGTGTCGGGAGGCTTGAGGTCTAACGATTGGATGCTCTGGTCTCAACCATCATCCTGCAGCCTATCGATGGAATTTACCGGTGACTGGATGGAGATACGGGACCTCAACAACACCTGGAATTTGAGGGTTGCGGTGGGTGAAAAGATGTGGAAGGTCAAGCGAAGCAAGGCTTGAAACAAGGACGGAAACACAAGATGGTACCAAGGATCTTCTCAACAGTCTGATTTTGTCTTTCTATGTGTCAGCCCCAAGCCAGGCTGTGTCGGATAAACAAAATGACTGATTCAATGACTGCTGTGTAGAACGACTGCCTCGGCAGCTCCTGTGGCAGGATGTGCTTCCTCAGTAAACCCACTTATACTCTGCTGGGCCGTTTTCTGGATTGGGTTGGTGTGGATGTCCCACTTCAGGTCCTGAGAAACTGTCATTTCAAGGAACCTGAGGATCTCAAGGGTTGGCACCATGGCAGTTAGACTGCGTGCGGGGCAGCTGCGGCAAAGGATGTTTCCTGAAGTCTACTATCATCTCTACAGTCTTGAACGTGCGTGCAGGTCCAAGTTGTGTTGGCTGCACCAGAGCACCAGCCAACTCCACTTTTTGTCAATATGCTGTGGTGTCATCTGCAGCTCGTGTGCAGTCGTGTGTGGAGGGAGAATATCAGCAGAGAGAGGAGACATCCTCGGGATGGACCAGCCTCACCTGCTGTGCCCTGCCGGCAGGAAGCTGGAGATCCAATGGCAGATGGCAGGGAGAGACACTGAGCTGGTGGCGCTTGAAAGAGTTCAGGGATTATTAGGTGAGCACCTGCTCCCAGTGTGTTTAATAATGACTGAGGATCCAATCCTAACATCGCCAGCCAGATTGATCATTGTGATTCACTCGAGAGAGTTCTTCACATTATCAATCTGGTGCTTCTCTAGGCAGACCCGTTCGGGAAAGGCGGGACTTGCTGTTCGATCTGATTGGACGATTCGGCATCGGTGCAAGTTTGTTTTGACCAATTAAGGCAACGGATGAAAACGTCGTCTTCAGTAAAATAGATAAAAATGCTCGAAGCGCCTCTCGCTGTTCAAATTCAACAAGGAAACGGTGAGTAAATCTGCGAGAACAGAATTAATTGCAGCGTCCATTCGAACAACACCTGATTGGTCCGACCTTAAAAAAGGTCGGCTGCAAACGAATCGGTGGGAGCGGTACAAGATGTATTCTCCAGAGTTTGTGAACTCACAAACACGGCGAGAATTCATCTTGCTGGCAAGATGCTGCTGCTACAAAATCCCATGCTATGGAGTCAGAACAAAGCCTGGTGAAACCAAGAACTTCTATCGCAGGGTGGCAACATGCAAATCAGTGAGTTCATGCTGTGAGTGACAGTTTCCAAAAACACAGTACTGCCTCTAATGTGCAAAAACCTAGCGAACAATGAAACATGAATGAAAAAAAAAAACTGAACGTCACAGCTGGTTAAGCCACATTCTCATCTGAGGCCAAGAGGTCTTTTCACTCTCAGTCATTCCTGTTATGCAGCGCTTCCTCTCGAGCTCAGGTGCGCCCTCGCAGAGAACAACTTTACCACTGTCGAGAAGAAACAGACCAGAACCTCGTCCAGGCCTCCATCAAAAAGACAATGCGGTAGAATCAAAGTAGAATGTTGAGGTTCGAAGGCCGCCGGTCAATAAATCAAACCTTTTCAAGCCTGATGGATCCGTTTGTCATTAGGCAAACGTAACAACTAAGTGGCTTGGGGAACAAAACATGTTGGGCCATGGCTGTGGCATCTTCAATAATTGAAGTCAGAAGATTTGCACTTTTATCAACAATATAAAACTTGGATTCATAACAAGATTGCACTCACATTAAAATCATCATCGGTGCAAAAAAAATAGATAATAGCAGAAAATGGATACTTTTTTGGGCCTGTTTTGTTGAAACCTCGATTTTCAGACAGTGAAGTTTTTATTGGTAGTTGAACTGTGTACTTATTCTAATATTTTCCTTTGCAAAAAATTGTATTATTCCATTGAAATTTAACACAAGTCAATGATGTTTAAAAATGTATATGCATTTATGCCGCTTCAAGTAAGCTCTGTACATTGTCGTCCTCAATGTGCAGCTGACTGCCTGACAGCTGGGTGAGAATAAACAGGTTACGTTACAGTAGGACATAATTTACGTACTCTTCTTCAGATATTTGGAAGTACAAATGCACCTTCAGGGAATGTACTTGATGGAGCCAGAAATGTGGTTGCCTCATGTTACAAAAATAAAACTCAGGACAATCCAGTTGCAAAATTGTGTATGTACCTACTCATAAAGTTAAAGTAAGGATATTAGGGGCTACATTTGGACAGGAGGTCATAAACACCACTTATGACTAAGGACTGGGAGGAGAGGGCTGTAGGGGGCATTGTGGGGGGATCACTTTTAACAGACACAACATGCGGTGTCTGGAATAAGATTATGCCTTAACAGCTAATTACTCCCAGGCTTCTAAAACCCTGTGCCAGGAACTGCAGTAAGCATGCGAGCAGCCTGCATTGCCACCACGGGGGAAGAAGAACAGGCTGAAACCGTGATTATTAGCAAGAGGTGATTAACAATGCACGTTAATGACATGGGGATTCTTTATTAGAATCTGTAAGAAACAAGTTGGTTATTGTCTCAGATGCAATCAGCAACTTGTCATTGTATTCGAGCATTTTTCCAGAACTGGGCATTTGCGTTAATCGGCAATATGCCTTTGACGATGCCCACCTTTCAGCATGTGCTTCTGCATATTCTACAAAGGCTTTACGACAAGAAGGCTCACACAAATACACAGAATGAGAGGAACTGTATGTACTCAACCCGATCGACGGACATCAACGACGAGGCTTCGAGGCATTGCGCGCTTGCCGCACGGGAATTGCCAATTAACGGAAGTGCACTGCTCGATATTTCTCATGGCAAACCTAATTTGTGTGTTCACATATTTAGAGCAAAAAGACTCCCCTGCACTATAGTGGTACCTCTACTTACGAACGTCCCTTCATACGAAATGTTCAAGTTACGAATCTCCTCAACAGGAAAATATTGCATCTTGTTACGAAAGACGTTTCAGGATACGAAAGGTAAAAATACAGCACGGGCTGCTACTCGCAGCTCCCAGAGTTTCCTGAACGCAAAATACGTACAGCTGCTCTGCCATTGGCTAATACCTTAGCATACCGCATGTATCTATGTGTGTAAAATAGATAATAGACGCATCTATGTCGCGTCCTTGTCATTCGTCCCTCGGGCCATGAGGTGTTCAGATAGTTTCACGTAAATGTATTCACTAACGGCCGGCGCATTAGTGCAAAAATTCAAACAATTGGTGATTGATAAAGGCTACGTTGCACAGTAAGTTTTTAATTGCAATGAAATAATAATAATAATAATAATAATAATAATAATAACAGAAATGTATGCTTGATTGGTTACATGCGGTCTCGCTGTTATAATATCAAGCCATCTACATAGCTGTTGTAGCCATAACCGCCACACCTACAAAGTACACCCAGTGCAGGAAACGCATGCCTGATCAGGATTTACTTATCCAAACAGAGCCATCGAAAATTGAATTCAACTGGACTGCTCAGTGGCAACCTTGTTTATACTACATTACTGTGACCCTTCCTTTACTGGAGCAAAGAACTGATTGATGGCGGATGAAGAATCATCACGTGTGCATGTGGAGAAAAACGTGATGTTTCAACATCAACATTTTGATCATCATTTTGTAATAAACACCATATGACAAGGAAAGTATGGCAACACTATAATGGTGATTTGTCCACCACAACTCTTTTGTTCCTTCAAGAATCATCAACAGATTACACTGTGCCGTGCTGGTTTGAACACGCCTGTAGACGTACACCATCCTGAAGTGTACTGCGACACTTTGCATAAACATGACTGAACAATGAGCCTGCACCAGCCCCTCCCAGCGCAGTGGCAGAAAAAGCTTATCCTGGGCACACACCAGTGTCAAGTGCAGCCTGCTTGATTACCCGCTAATACATGCCACCTTGTCGTCTGGGCAAGGTTTGAATGGCGTCGTTCCACCCCCAGCAAAGTGCACATAACCCAATTCTCCATATCTTCCTGTCAGCAAAGGTGCAGCCAGAAGCAGCCCAACGTCAGCCAAGGGGCTTTGTTACTCTTGGACCAGACCTATTTCTCTTTCTCCCCAAACTTCGGAAACGCACAGGTAGCTGGATGAGGATTGCGCTCGCTAATCAAAACATTGGAACTAAAAATACTCCTGCCAAACTGCTGCTCCAGACGAACTGGAAGGCAAATTCCGTTTCATGATGTACGATTTTACCGTTTTGAAGTTTCAAATGAAGCATGTGGCTTTTTAAATGAACAAACTTAGTTAGAAAACCTTGATATTCTTTTCTGTAGTCCACAAATGTGCAGAGATGGGAAAACCAGGTCAAAAAAGTAAAAACCCTGCCACGGTTTGGCTTCAGCCACACGTGCTTCTCGTAATGACCTCGTATACCTGCCGGTTGACTACAAACATCTGTAGCTAATGCCAAACTGTGGCAGGGTTTTTACTTTCTGGGCTTGGATTTCCCACCTCTGCAAATGTGAGTCCTTTCTTCCAAAAGAGATTTGCCAGTGGTGATACACAAAGATGTCATATTTTCCGTTTTCCTTTAATATTGTGGTGTTTTTAAGATGAGTACACACGAGAGAAGCTAAATTTCAACTACAAGTGAGTCGAATCATTGTTTAAATTCAGAAAACATTGTGCTCACTGAAAATTTTAACAAAAGCGGGTTGTACTCAACATAGTTTTGGCCCATAGGGTGGAATGTAGCAGATGCTAACTGCAAAGCTGTGTGGGTGAGGAGGAGGAAGAGGAGGAGGAGGAGGGGACAACTGCTCGCTTGGCATGGCGCACTGCTTGTAAAGCCTGGTCAGCTGAGCAAGAGGACACATTGCCGCATCCCTGCCAGATGTTCAGTGGGATTAAATGGCTCAATACCTCCCCATCCTCTTTGACTTACAGACTGAGGTTTAAGCGCTATGGAGGCTTGCAAGTAGGTAAACAGCCACCGTAGTTATGGTATCATGAACACAGCATGTTATTTTTAGAAACAAGCAAAGACACTAGCAGGCTCGAAAATATTTTAAACAAATGTTCAAAATCACTACTTTGTTATTGAGTGAAGAAATAAAGAGACATCAGTTTACATTTACTGGTCACAACAATAGGGACACCTGCACAATTGAACAATCCAAAATAGAAGCCAACAAAGAAACATGCTTGTTAAATTGCAGAGGAACTAATAAACTAGTTGAGATATAACAATATTGGCTTGAAATGGTTTACACAGTTGTTGTCCTGTGATGCCAACCTCACTTCTGCTAGCTTGTTCTGTCCAAATAATTATTAAATTTGTGTTATGCATCTCTTTGATTTTTCTAGCATAGGCTAAATATATCTTTAAACAAAACACTCACATCCAATTCCAAAGCATTTAAGCTGCATCTGTAAATGGCTGTTCATTAATTATTCCACACAACACTCAAATGTTGAGTGTTTGTGGATCACCCAAGCTGACAAAATAGAATAAGATGTTTGTAGTTTATGTGCTCTTTTATGTCAGTCACTTAAAAGAAATCTTTGCACGTACCCATCGTCCAGTTTGTTTTTTTGTTTGTTTTTTTCAGAATCATAAGTATAAATTCCATTTATTCAAATACAGAGAGAGTAATTGATGTGTTAGTAATTTGTGTGTCCTCCGAAGACGTGATATGAATCCCCTAAATCAAGCTTCACTTATTGCTGTACATTTCTGGCATGACGATTGTTCATAAGGAGGTACAGCGCCCTCTATGGGTACTCGACCGAACCAGCGTCAATTTAGACATTTGAGTATTCCGTAGACAAAATACAACAATGCATTGAGTATCCGTGTAAAGGACGCTATTTGGCATTTTAGTACACATAGGACAAGACTAGAATGTCACGTTGACTAATAGTCAACTATTTTATTTGATTTTATTTTTTATTTTAACGGCCGGTGCTCGGAGCGAGCTAACGTTGGCATCCTTTTTCACAAGCTTCAAAGAGATGTCGCGTAACACAACATCCAGAATGCTCACATTTTCCAACAACACAAACGTGGTGGGAATGGGAATTGAACATGCGAAAACGCTGTCAAACGAGGTTTGAATGCCCTCAAACCTCCACGCCGACTGCAGCCTCGACGCTACCGTAACCTCCCCGGCTGAGGAAGGCACAGCCCGGGGGGGGTGACAGCACCATCACAACCCGATCACCTCACGCTCGTTTGAAAGCAGGTAAAAATGGAGAGAAAAAAAAAAAAAAAAAAAAAAA